>NW_004567103.1:60799721-60800274 GCF_000260355.1 Condylura cristata
CAAACTAAGAATTTGTAGGAATCTTCAAAGAGTCTTATTCTTTTGTTTATGGAGTACAGGTGATAAAGAAAAACTATGTGCCAAAAATGTTCACAATCTTGTTTCCTTATATACTGCTTACAAGCATAATACCATTCAATTATAGAGTTATATAAAATAAGACTGAATTTTAGTAATATTGATCATTTTTCACTTGTGAATAAATATAAAGACAAAGTTGTTGATGGGAAAATCATGACATAAAAATAGACATTTTCAATAAAATGAAAGGTTACCTTTGAGAGAAGACATGTAACAAATAATTCAAAATAATGTATTTTGACTTAATTTTTGTGTATAAAATTCAGTATGGATCTTGTTTTTTTTTGTGGCTATTCATGCTTTCTGGCACCAATTATTAAAGAGGCTATCTTTTTTCTATTAGTTGATAGCAGCTCCTTTATTGCTAAAAAAATGTCCATATTTGTTTGGGCTAGTCTCTGGGTTTTCAATTCTATTCCATTGAGTTTTTGTTTTAGTATGATAGAGTTTTGATTATTGTTGCTGTGTAATG
>NW_004567103.1:60801324-60814974 GCF_000260355.1 Condylura cristata
CTAGTAGCATTTTTCACAGAAGTAGAATAATATAATCTCATAGGTCATATGGAACTACAAAAGACCGCAAATAGTGGAAGCAGTCATGAGAAAAAAGATCAAAGGCCGTTGACTCAGTTATTTTTACTGAATAGTCAGTATTTTCCCAGATTTTAAATGTCTTTTATATCATGTTAAATTCTTTTGTATGTGTATGTGTGAGTTTATAGATGTACATCTGTTTTTGTACTTTCTATTTTGACTATTAATCTCATGGTTCATTTTACTGGAACTAGAGGAGAAATGGAAATCCTGAGATCATGAGCAGATGGAAGAAAGGAATAGGGAGAGAAATGAAGTATTTCAGTGTGGACATTCTCAACTTTTAAAAATATTGAACTATGTGAATGTTACAGATTTAAAAGTTAAATTAAAATTATAAATAGCAAAATTAAAATTCGAGTATGATGTGATTACTTTTTCTGTTTTCCTAATGTTCATTGCAGTTTTAAATTTCTTAATGATTACTTTAAATTGCTTGAACATTTAAAATTGTTTCACTAAAATTTTTGTATATCTATCTATCTATCTGTATGTATTATAATATTGTATTTGAAATTGGAGAGATAAGTACACACACACACACGTATATGTTCATAAGTCATTGTTTGGTATTCTGGTGTTTATCCATTAATAACTTCCCAGTTTTGAATGAAGAGAATACTTTTAGTTTGATTTGTTTGACTTAATTAAAAAAAAATTATCTGGAATTTTTCAATACCTGTTCTCTTTTATTTGTATATTTCCTTGAGGTAATCAATATTTGACTAAATGAACCTGACCAAGCCTATATGAACTATCTGTGAGAGGAATTTCACTAGTGAGTCACTTGTAATTTAAATGTAAGAAAAGCTGAAAGCCAAGGGTAGATTTATCCTGAGTCTCTTATATGACACTCACTTAAAAAGAATAATCTTTGCAAATATGTGTGGATTCTTTATTGTAGGTATAATGGGTTTCCTAGCATCAAAATGATCTCCGAATTCTGCCGTAGTTTATAATACTTCACAATGTTTTTATTTGGGAACAGAGAATGATATCATTATTATATCATGAGTTCACACCATTTGATAGATGCTGCCTCTTGGATAGTAAATTTTAGTTTTTAGATAAGCAGATAATTTGTCTTATGGCTGATCACTGAAAATATTACCAAAATTTTGCACTCTTGTTAAATCGAGCTAGAAAATGTGACTTAAAGAAGTGTTAAAAGAGAAAAAAGATGTCTATACCTTTAAAAAGATTCAGAATTTCTATGAAAATTTGTTATAATTTATTTTTAAATCTTTCTGATATCAATGATGTTTAGTGAGTAGTCCTCAATACCTAGTAGTGTTTGGGGATGTACCTGAATTTCTTATAAAAATATTTACCCAATTAAACCTCTCAAGTTTTTAGACTATAAACACTTTATGACTCGAGTGTATTTATAGAAATCATTCCTATTTCTGCTTTATTTAACCAATGTCTATTTTTTTCATAACGGACATTGCACTATTTAAAAGTCTATTATATATGGAGACAACAATTTAAAATTACTCTAATTTTTTTCCCTTAGCTATCTCAGCATTTATATATATCTAAACAATGGGGAAAATGAGGTTTTTTTTTTTATTGTTGCTAACACTTTCCACATTAATATTTTGTTTATTTGTTTTCTTATACTAAACACTGTTTACTAGAACTCTGAATGTTTCCTATTTTATTACTTACCCTTGGAGTGTCCACTTTCATTGGGAGATAAAACACCCCTTCTTAGATGGCATTCTTTCCTCTGATCCAGATCATCATGCAGAGGAGTGAATTGGGGGAATAATATTCAGCTGTCTGATTTATTACTCAACTACTGATCAGTAGTTACAGGAGAGTGGCTTTATCAATAGGACCCAAATACTTCTCAAATGTGCAACATATGGTGTGTGTGTGTGTGTGTGTGTGTGTGTGTGTGTATCTTGATGGACTTCACAGATCTTTTACAAATTCTTTTCTCCAATACAAAAAAATATTGAACACTTAAAAATTTTGTTTTTAAAGATTTATTTATTTTGTGCATACAGAACTGGGGTACAGGCCTAGAGGCTCAGTGGTGGCGAGAGGCTTCACCAGAGACAGAGTAGGGAGCAGAACAGGCAGATAGACGAAGTACACTGCTGAGGGGAGCAGCGGGTGGGTCAGGAGAGGTCTGCCATGCCATGTGGTCACCTCTGGGGCAGGCAGGAATCGAACTCATGTGGAAGTGGCTTTAGCTCTTAGTGCTGTGCTTTAACCCACTGTGCCACCAGGGAGGGCCCAAACTCTTAAAATGTTAACTTTAATTGCCATTTACTTTATTTCTATTTGTATTAGGTACTGCTTGTTTCAGGCACAGGCCAGAGGAACAGGAGCAGTGAGAGGATTCACCAGAGACAGAGTGGGGAGCAGAACAGGCAGATAAATGAAGTACACTGCTGAGGGGAGCAGCAGGCAGGTCAGGAGAGGTCTGCCATGACATGTGAGTCACCTCAGGGGCGGGGGATCAAATTGCACTCAGGCAGCTGTGGGCTATCTTGCAGTGCTGCATCCTAACCCATTATGCCAGGAAGGAGGGCCCATGTTTCATATATTTTTTAATTGAAGTAACCATGTCTTATAATATTACATAAGTTTCAGGTGTGCAGCATTATAAACCAACATCTGTATATTCTGCTTTAACTTTACCAATAAAAGTACAGTTCTCTCCTATACCATACAATTTACCCCTTCCCCCATATGACCTACCAACCTTCTTTTTTGGTAACCATGCATTGTTTTTAAAGTATAAAAGTTTACTTTTGTTTTATTTACTTCATTTGTATGGCTAGTTTTCTTATATACCACATATGGGTGAAATAATGTGATGTTTCACTTCCCTTGTCTGACTTATTTCACTAAGCATAATAACCTTTAGGTCCATCCATGCTATAGGAAATGACAGGCTTTCATTTTCTTAATAGTGTTCTACTGTGCATATATATCATAACTTAATACCTCATTTACTGATGGATACTTACATTGTTTCTAGATCTAGGCCACTGTAAATAAAGCTGAAGTAAACTAGTTTTTTAAAAAAGATTTATTTATTTATTTATATATGCATACAGAACTGGTGTATAGGCCAGAGGTGCACGGTCAGTGAGAAGATTCACTGGAGACAGAGTGGGGATCAGAGCAGGCAGATCAATGAAGTACACTACTGAGGGGAGCAGCAGGAGAGACAGGAGAGGTCTGCTGTGCCATGTGAGTCACCTTCCTGGCCAGGGTTTGAACTTACGTTGAAGTGGCTGTCATGAACTTCATGGTGCTGCGCTTTAACCTGTTGTGCCAGCAGGGAGGACCCTTCAAATTATTGTTTTTGTATCTCTCAAGTAAATACCCAGAAGTGGGATAACTGGTTCATATCACAATTTCTATCTAACTTTTTTGAAATCTCTATCCTGTTTTCCATAACGGAGGCATGAATTTACATTACCACTAACTTGTACAAATGTTCCCTTCTTTCCACACACTCTTTACTCTTTTTAGCATCTATGGAAATCCCATTTCCAAGAACTCTGGGAGGAGAGCAAGCTCAATTCCATCTTGATTTTGCTCCTTCTCCTATTTATCTGGCAAGCTACAACTAAATCTGTTCACTTCACTTTTGGAATGCTGCTTGGTACGATTTCTTCATTCGAATTTTGCCTGTCTTTGTATGGCTGTAAGTGAATTTCCTACCAACATTCATCCAAAACTATTGGCTTCACCCAATCTATTTATACTACACCCTGACACCTTCATTCTAGGCTGTGTATTATGCCCTTGAGCAGCACTGTCCATTCAGCACTTCTGATTTACCCCATATCCCAGCTCCTCCTCTCACAACGATTGCCACTGCCCTCAGAGTGCTCTCTTCTTTTCTCTTTACTGTATTTTTCTAACCAATTATTTTCCCAAAAATAGTTATTTCTTTATATTACTTAGCAGAGACCTCAGTTGTTCTCCTATTCATCAAATAAAATGCAAATTCTAATGTATCAAGGCTTGAAGTGACTTCTGTACTCCAGTCAATCTAGTCATCTCTGTATTAGCCATTCTCTTACATTTTATTAAAATAAATCTCATATTTGATATCTTTTCCCTAAGATCTTCTGTAGTTGAAAGCATTCCATAGCCTTTCCCATCTCAATTCTAAAAGCAGTAGGCAGTCTGTAATAGTTTAACCAAGGTTGTTTGATGCTATGTCTCTTAAGAAGTGCATTTGTTGAATTGTAAAATACCTAAATATAATGGCATGAATAGGACATATGTATTATTTGTATAATGAGATGGCAGGTGGTAGGGTGTTCATAGCAGCCACTGTGGTTCCCATGACTTTCCAGTTTTCAGTCCCTCAGTCTTGGCCTTCACTCTCATGTTATAAAATGGGATAATAGAACTTCTGAGAAGGAAGATTGAGTTTTTTATTATTTTTTATTTAGAAATACTAACAAGTGAAATATCACCATCTTTTGCAAGGGAAGCCTGAAATACAATCCTTAGGACATTAGCATCTCTGCTTCCCCAAATCTAGGCATTCAGCTGGAAGAGGAAAGGAGGATGGTTGGTGTGGGTCATATCTCAGTCTCTGTGACATGTGCATAAATGTGAGGCTCTCACTTCCATGTTCCTCCTGGGACACAATCTACTTATCTTTCCTGAGCAGTGCTCAGGTAATAAAAATCTGATTTGTGAGACAAATCAGCCTGTACCACTTAGGTAAGGAAGAATGCTCCCTTTTTACGTTGCCTTATACTCTTAATTCTTTCTGGACTTATTTACAAAAGGTGACAAAAATTTTTTAAAAGACATAAAAGATAAAAAAAATGTGAATCTTTTTTTATTTATGAACACAACTTTGTTCTATTTAAAAAAAAAAAACAGTTACATAGGGCACCTGGATTTTGATGTGAGACTCCTGGTTTATGGAGACATTATAATTATAACATGCAACAAATGTCTAATAAGCACTCTTCAGCATGTACACAATTCTATATCTACATAACATGAATTTTTAAACATTCATCTTGAATTTGCAAGCTTTAAGACCAACTAATGCAGTAGTTGGCTAATCTGAGTAAACCAGCTTTGTATGATTATCAGTATTTAAACATGAATATGCATGATAAATATTTGCTATTGTTTGTGATGCTGTTGTGTCTGTCCATTAAGAGCATGTTAGCTTCAATGGAAATATGTTTTCCTACTTTTTTCAGACACAAAACAAGCCTGCTTTTGTCTCCTGATCACAGCTCAAATATTCCCAGCTGGATGAATTCACCAAGTTGAAAATCTGAGAGGCCTTAACATTAGCAGGATCTACAGAATGCCAGAGGGGCACAAAGCCTGCCTGGGGAACATTCACTCTCTAGGCTGGGAGGGTGGTTGCCACAGCTACCAAAGCTGCTGATTTCTCTTCTTCATGTTCACATGGGAAGAGGAGCTCTCAAGGTGACAGGGGCTTCATTATATAACTGACATTGCAATTTGATTGCTTTAACATTCGCATTTTAATCTATCCTGCCTTGCCCTAAATAGGGCTTTTCTTTGAGAACATTCAGGTGGAGAATATGGAGACACAGTTTAAACCATCAGGATAGCAGATCACAAAGTGAATAAATCTAATTAAGATTTCTCCCTGAACTTTGCTCCCATTTTAACCTGGTGTGGCTCAGATTACTGTCAGAGGGCTGCATTTGCCACAAAGAGTCTACAAGAACCATTGATTCATATAAAATACATACTATATGTACCAATTTAAAAAGAGCAATGAGGATGAAATCACATCAGCTTGTCTTTGGTGAAGTTTAAGTTGGTAACCATGTATAATTAAACACATTATTCTGAAGTCTTAAAATTCTATACTTCGTGATCTTTAAGCAATATCTATAAAATATTAATTGTAGATGAGTGACTTCTCCTAAAACTGAATCTTGTGCATAATATAATTGAACCATGACTTTATCTAGGGGAAGTTGCATCGTGAAAGATATATAGGAATATGTGAAGAGTGGGCTTACAGTTAATATATTTCCATAAGTGTATGTGTCAACAGAGATATGGGCATCTCTAAGTTTCTTACATTTTCTTGTACCCAAGCTCGTTTGGAAAGAATGCAAGTTTTATATCTGTTATCTGATGGAAGGTCATTGACATTATCAAAATACTGATATTTTTAGGTTAAGGAGCAGGTGGGACCTCCCTGGTGGCCTAGGGTTAAGTCTCAGCACTATCACCTCTACAGCTTGAGTTTGATTCCTGCCAGAGAGCTAACTCACATATGGCACAGCAGACCTCTCCTGTCTTGCCTGCTGTTTCCCTTAGCAGTATATTTTATTAAATCAGCCTGTTTTGCTTCTTACTCTGTTTTTGGTAAAAGCCCTCATTCCCCAGACCTTTGGCTTACACCCTAATTCTTCTGTACAAAAATAAATTAAAAGTAAAGTTTTCTCTTTAAAGGAACAGTTGAGGCCCTCCCTGGTGGCGCAGCGGGTTAAAGCACAACACTGAGAATCTAAAGCCGCTTCCGCATGAGTTCGATTCCCGCCTGCCCTGGAGGTGACCACATGGCGTGGCAGACCTCTCCTGACCCGCCCGCTGCTCCCCTCAGCAGTGTACTTCGTCGATCTGCCTGTTCTGCTCCCCACTCTGTCTCTGGTGAAGCCTCTCACCGCCCCTGAGCCTCTAGCCTGTACCCCAGTTCTGTATACACAAATAAATAAATCTTTTTTAAAAAAAAAAGGAACAGTTGAATTGCTGTTTATGGAATATAGTTAATAATAATTTTTTGCTAAAAGAAGCATACTTGACTACTCTTTGCATATCTAAAATACCGTCTTTCAGGACTTCTGAATGGAAAGGAACAGTTTTGGGGAGTATCCATTATGTTTCTTCATTGTTTTGTGTGCATTGCCTCATTTACTATAACATTTAAATATTATTTTTATTTTACAAATGGGGCTAAGAAGAGGCCTTACTTCTCCATAATCAAAAGCCAATAAATACCAGATACATAATAGTCTTTCTAACAGGCACCTGGGCCTTTCTAGTCCCAAAGTTCATATCCTTTTCATCAACCTGGAAAAATAAACCATGCCAGAAAAATTGGTGTTACCATGGCAGATTTTTCTGTTCTGGAAGAGGTTGTTAATATGGTGAGAACTCTTCAAATTGTTACCTGCCGATGAGGATCAGTTTCTGTGTCCACCCCCAAAATGTGAGAGGATATATGAAAGCAGTATAGAAATCAAGGACTGAAATCAAAACCTAAATAGTAACACACAGTGAAGAATAATGTAAGTGTAAAACAGCAACAAAAATTGTAAATGTCATCCCTTTGAAGAGTCTCTGTATATTGTAACTTGTATTTTTTTAATTTTTTAAATTTTTTGTCATGTGAACGTTTTTCAATAAGGAATGCTTTTTTTTTTTTTTTTTAAAGATTTATTTATTTGTGCATACAGAGCTAGGGTACAGGGGTGGTGAGAGGCTTCACCAGAGACAGAGTGGGGAACAGAACAGGCAGATCGACGAAATACAATGCTGAGGGGAGCAGCGGGCGGGTCAGGAGAGGTCTACCACACCGTGTGGTCACCTCCGGGGCAGGCGGGAATTGAACTCATGCAGAGGTGGCTTTAGATTCTCAGTGCAGTGCTTTAACCCGCTGCGCCACCAGGGAGGGCCCTCAATAAGGAATACTTTAATGTGATTAAATATACAATGCAAAATGGTATACAATAAAAAGTTTTGTTCCAACCTCTACCCAGATCTGCCCCATTTTCCTGTCATCATTTAGTAATCATATTATTAGTGACTGACTTTCTTTACATAATTTCTTCATGCATTACAGAGGAAATATACACATGTATTTTTTCTCTCTGCACAAAATATAGCACATTATTAACTGTATTATATTCTTTTTTTTTTAAAGATTTATTTATTTATTCATACAGAACTGGGGTACAGGCCAGAGATGCGGAGGGTGAGAGGGATTCACCAGAGACAGAGTAGGGTGCAGAACAGGCAGATCTAGGAAGTATACTGCTGAGGGGAGCAGCGGGCGGGTCAAGAGAGGTCTGCCACGCCATGTGGATCTCCTCCAGGGCAGGCGGGGATGGAACTCACGTGAAAGTGACTTAAGGTTCTTTGTGCTGTGCTTTAATCTGCTGCGCCACCAGGGAGGGCCCAACTGTACTATATTCTTTAATTTTCAGTTGGTATTTCTTTGAAGACTTTCTTTACTAGTGTTTCAGATGCTTTGTTATTTTAGATCTACCTGGTCTATCTGATGGCATGCATGTACAGTAATTTATTTAACAAGTTCCCTATTGAGGGAAAACAGGGTTATTTCTAAATTTTTATTGTTACAGAGAGATTTTGAAAAATGATCTTTACATATTTTGTTTTATACATGTTCATTGTTCATCTTCAGAGAATTAAAATAAAACCCAAGCCTAAAATAAAGTCATCCTTTGACGAGTTTCTAAATTTGAGGACTTACTGGGTTATTTTTAGTTTTAATTTATTTATTCCCTAATTTAGCCAAGAAAAGAGACTTCCATTTATAAATATACACAAGTCACCCAAAAACTTGGAGCTATGGGACAGATCTATAGAACTGCCTGAGACTGTTGCTGAAATTTTGCTTCCTAACAAGAATGCTAGAAGAATGGGTTATTTTTTAAGAGATAGCAAAATCATTAGCTTTCTGATATTGACCTCTATTTTGAACCAGCTCTTTAATTTTGAAGCTTTGTCTTCTGATATTCACATTTATTCCTTCCCTTATCCTTTCTTTCACCAGGTACATTCTCCAAAATATATGCTTTGTCTCCTATGTCCTTTTTACTCTATCCTATGTAAATTCTATTACATAGAATTCTATTTATTTAAAATATCCCATTTGTTATTCAACACCTATAGCATTTTTGGTTCATTATTATTGCTGTTGCTTTCTCAAAAAAGTATTTCCATAATTATTTTATTAGAATTTTCTAATAAAATTTTCTCTCCAACTCCCACCCCAAGTACTCAGTGGAAAACTGAAAATGTATATGAGCTTTGTTTGCTATTTATTTGTCTTTCCTCTCTTATTAATCCCCTCTTACTGCCTGAGTAAGAATTAAATTAACATTTTTGATTAATATATTTTTATAGATCAGTATCTTTACAACAAGCCAATACTTCCAATTCTGCCCACCCTTAGCTCTGCAAATCCCTCTAACTGATAACAATGGCCTATAGGAAAGCTCATTGAATTGCTTCTCTGTTTCAGCTGTAGGTATCATCACTAATTCTTCTCAGTGATTCTGCTACCCAACACATGCTTTCTATTAGTTGTGCAGGCTGCTGGGTTATTTTAAAATCTGCAGTTCATGCCTTCAGTGTAAATGTGAAAAGTATGAGTGGGGGGATGGAGATATTCTCTACTTTCTTTTTTCAGCAATGCTATTTGTCTTATTGTTAGATTTATTACTAACTTTTCCCTCTCTTACTACCTACCTTTTTGTTCTGAGCAAATAAATTTTCATCACCTGTGCATCTATGTGGGCGTTGTTTCTTCCACTGCTTTTGTCTGTTTTCTGGAAATCTAAAAACAAAGCTCTCTAACATGTAAAAGACCTATTAGTATCTAGGGAATGGTTTGTTAGTTTAGTACGTAGGAATAATAATTGGTTCATTAGTTTGTTTAATTATAATTAAAAGTAAGTCAACATTAATTCAAAACTGCTTAAAAAATATATTTATACCTCAGTTGGTTCAGGATGGTTCTACATAATTATCTGCTCATTTGTTAGTTCCCTATATTTACTGAGATGTTATTGACAGATTTCAGGTGTACAATATAATTTGATATTAGTGTATATTATGAAATAATCCCCACAATAGGTCTAGTTAATATATTTCTCTCCATGTAGTTACACTTTTTTTCTCTTTAAGTTCAATGCTATGCTTTTAAGATCTATTATCTTAGTTTCTTTTTAATAGAATTAGAATGTCTGACTTTTTTTGTGCAATTTTGTACAGATACTTTTATAATAGTGATAAAATACGGTCACCAAAACATATGGAGACTGCATATTTTCACAGGGCTGCAAAAGATAATACTATTGATTTATGAATTCAAACTCATTATCTGATACAAGTGAGGAGAAGTAAAAACATGGTTTTGCCAGTGGTTATGTTTATCTTGCAATGAGTAGTCCTCCAAAATATTATTTGGGCTGTGGGATTTTGAAGGGACTAGCAAAATATAGAAAAAATAAGGGAAATGTTTAGTAATGAAGTGAAAAGAAATTATATTCAGTCAGATTGCCTTACTCAAATTGTGGTTATATTGATGGCCTGCTCTATCTAAGGCTGATAACCTCCCCAGGGGGATATTATAAACAAGGATTTACTATCAAAATATTTTTTTATTTGTCTGAAAACTAATTTGCCAAGCCTGGAGATCAGAGGTATGGAACAGATGGGAAAGGCAACCTGTTTTGCTGCCTTTAAGGAATCAGCTGTGGAGAGAACACTGCAAGTGGGATGGAAATGTCACTTGAGCCCTGCAGCTCTGTACATATCAGGGAAAAAGACAATACCAATCTCCCAGACCACCGCTCACAAGCCGCTCTCTTCCAGCAGGTATTAAACATTAATGGCCATTTCTATAATGAGGAGCAAGGATGGCTCTTGGCATTGGTGCTGACCCATCATGTGGGTTGTGTTGGATTTTCAGCAGCAGCACGTTTCACAGCTTTATTTCTCCTGTTCCTTTTATCCCTCTGAGAGTCTTCAGCCCGAAGCTAATGAAGTGCTTTCCTTATCACTCTGTATCATTGAAATATTTATCTGATTATTTGAATAAAAGATTACTACAACATTAGTAACTCCATTCCTATGTATGCTCAGACTTCAAAGGGAAAATTAATGAGTAGAATAATACCAAGGCATTTGGCAATAAACGTTATAAATAACAAAAATGTTACAAAAACTTGTAGCTTGTTTATATCGCACAGGATGCTAAGCCCAGGACCAAAACCTAAACAACAAATGGTCTTTGGAATAATAAACAAGAAATTTAAAAATTTTTTTTTCCCTACACATAAATCCATTTTTGCCACCTTGCTGCTTCTAAGTGGAGTTGCTGAAGTTTCAGTGGATTCATTAAGGCAATTTTCTTAGGATGCATGTCATTCCATCTGTATGTCTCTGGCTTTATTATCTGGTGAATACAAAACACATTAAAGTCTATATATAGGTGTTTTATTTAATTTCCACCTGCTTGGCTCTTGGGAATTCATTCTTTTGCAAAGAAACTCTCCCCAAGCATATGTTGGAGTTGGCATAGGTAACAATGTGTGCCCACTATTAAGCTTTTGCCGTCTCAAATCACCATAGAGGGTCTCCCAAAGACCCGGCTATTTAGCCTCATTGAAGCCCTGGGATCTGAGCTGATGTCCTGTTTCAGTGATTAATATTCCAAAAACTTTGGAACTGGACAATCAGTGCCTAGCCTCATGAATTCAGTGAAATGAGAAAAACAATCTTGTGTTCCTTTCACTGAAAATTGAAGAGGAAAATGCCATTGTAAGGTTGCTTGAGCTTATAATTAACTCACGGTTTGTTTGGACTGTTTTCTTAATGCACACATAGACCCACAGAGAATATGGATTCCAAGATGGCTGAAACAGAACAAGCTCTTGTCCAAGCTATACTAGAAACATCTATTATCCTTCATTACTTACGCTGTTGCAGAGTTCAGTTCACTCTGTAATTTTACCTTTCCCTCTTATGAATCCTCTTTCAGATATCTGCATTGTTCTGCTTTCAGTTACTCTTTTATCCTAGCCTCTGTGGGGTTCTGTAGAGGTCTCAACATCCAATTGTGCACAATTTTAAGTGTTCATCTCAGAAGGTTTTTTAGCACGTATTGTGATTGTGTGAACACCAATAGATATGTGAGGAGAAAAGCATTACCTTAGTTTACTGGCCATAAGAATTCCTCCCAAGACTAGTTGGTTAATGATTTCTTCTTATGTTACTAAATGTCTGAGAAAAGGATGATAACATTTCTCTTCTGCAGGTTCTATACATTATAAAGAATATATTTTTAAATTATTTATTTATTTTTATAACAGTTGTAGGTTCAGAGCAAAATCGAGGGAAATGTACAGAGATTTCTGCATATTCTTACACATACAGTCTTTCCAGTATCAACATCTCCCACCAGCATGACACACTGCTCACAACTGATGAGCCTATGTTGCTACATGATTACCACCCATATTTTACTCCACATTTCACATTATGGCTCACTGTTGGTATTGTACATTTTACAGATTTGGACAAATGTATAATAAAATCTATCTACCATTATCACATATTAATAGATTAGTTTCGCTGTCCTAGGACTCCTGTGTTTTGCCTATTCATCTCTTCTCAATCCTAACCCCTGCAATCACTGATCGTTTTACTGTCTTCATAGATTTGTCTTTTCTAGAATGCCAGAGAATTAGAATTATAGACTATGTAGGCTGTTCTTAATGGTTCCTTTCCCTTAATTTATGTTTAAGTTGTCTCCATGTCTTTTCATGGCTTCTTAGCTCACTTCCTTTCATTATTGAATACTATTTCATTGTCTGGATGTATCACAACTTATGTATCCCTTCATTTCTTATAAAGGATCTTTATAAATCAATAAGTTGTGGTTTAAGTTGAAGTGGTGTCATAGGAGGTATCATAGATTTTGTAAGAAAAGGTCTCCAGACCCATGTTTCTCTATCCTACTGTAATAATATATATAATTTTTTTCTTTCCTTCCTTTTTGGTGGTAGTACATGGTGGTTATTTATGCATACAGAATTGGGGTACAGGCCATAGCTGCAGGGGCAGTGAGAGGAGTCACGGGAGACAGAGTAGGAGCAGAACATTCAGATTGACAAAGTACACCACTGAGGGAAGCAGCGGGTGAGACAAGAAAGGTCTGTTGTGCTATGTGGGTCACTTCCAGGACAGATGATCGAACTCTCACAGAAGTAGTGGCTAGCTTGCAGACACTGTGCCACCAGGGAGGGCCATGCCTTACCTTTCTACCTAAGGTCATTGTTGACCATGTTACTCAGAAAAAGAACTTAAATAGAGGTAGTGGCAGGAAGCTGTTTCAGAGGACACTTAAGTGCGATAGGAAAGAAAAAGAGAGAAGGATGCTTTGGGTTCATCTGATATTGCAAAGCAATGTATGCCCTCTGGGCGGCAGGTGATGCCTAAGTATATTTAGGCTGCTGAAAAGATGAATAGATAAAAGAGTGACTCCTTGTGGAATTCTGAGATGGAGGAGGGTTTAGGTCATTGTTTTACGTGAGCAGCTTATATGAGGCATTTCTTATACATCACCAAGCCGTGATACCAGCAGTGGAGACCATCAGTTCCTACTGTTGGTCTCTCAGGTTTCTAGACTCAATCTGCACATCACCATCTCACTTACTGTTAAGAATGTTTAGCATCCTGATTTGAGGTGTAAATATTACTTATTAACAAAGCTATCTTCCCTCTGAGCACAAATCTTCAAGCTTTAACATTTTTTTTTTT
>NW_004567103.1:60815145-60855506 GCF_000260355.1 Condylura cristata
GGCAGGCGGGAATCGAACTCATGCGGAAGTGGCTTCAGATTCTCAGTGCTGTGCTTTAACCCGCTGCGCCACCAGGGAGGGCCCAAGCTTTAACATTTTTAATTGATTTATTTTTGACTTAGCTTAAATGGATTTTTTTTTGGGGGGGGGGAAGTGGATTTATTTTCATTACATACTATTTTGGTGAATAAACATATCTTTCTTCATACACAATTATGCATAATCATAATGCATTTCCATAATCGTTCTGAGCCAGATGTGAAATCATTAGAAAGGATCATAGGTAGTTAAAAGGAGAGGGATCTCTTATGAATAAGCCTTACCCCCTAAATAATTGTCTCACATTCTATCTATTTACTCTGTCTCATTCCCTTAAATTAAATAAAATTTGAGATTCAAATGTTCTTCTTGTTACTTTACTGTTTAGATACTACATGTACAATTATATGGGTTCTAGGGTAAAATTTTCTCAAGTAAAATCTCGTGCATTAATCAATGGGATGATAAGGATCCTATTAGCCAGTGTTCCCTTCTGAAATGCCAAAATTCAACCTTAGATAAATATTTTATACCATGCCCATAATTATAATCAGCCTTAATTTTCCCCCTAAGGGTAGAATCAACTGTCTCTATGGTTTATATTTTTCCCTGATTATTTTTGGTCAACTTGATACTAGCCAGTTTCAAGATCTGTGTTTATTGCCACATCTACTCACTAGGGATCCCATTTAATAATCAATAGAATGATCAGTGGTACATGGGACCCTTATTTTTCAATATTGACTTTCTTATGGTTCTATCAACCATGTTTGAATAAATTACAAACTTAGACTATTCTGAATCCAAAGGAATTTCTTTAAGTTAATAAAGACTATAACAAATTGCTCTGCAAAATTTAATTAGGATCTTAAAAATCCTTATTAACTTAAACTTACCCCTAACTTGCGATATGGATTTTAACTTCCTTGACTTGGTCGGCTTAACAAAGCTGACCAAAAATATATGAATAACCAAACTGACAAATAAATTTATTCTGTGTCCCTTTCTACTACCACCATTCAATCTTGGCAACAAAATCAGGGGGAGAAGAATATTTAATATAGAAAATACTGTCATATGATGAAGTAAATAATTTTATAATTTTGGCTTATCAGTACCAGGGATATTAAATCCATTCACTCATTAGAAAAAGATTTATAATGCACTTACTGTGCACCAGGTTTTTCTCTAGGTATCTAAATAGAATAGGAGCTCATGGAATTTATGGCCTCATTGGTGGGGACAGATTAAAATATAATGTGAATAATATGATGTCAGAAGTCATGGATAAGCTAAATCAGGGTGAATAAATAAAGTGGACTGTAGAGAGCTGAGAATGAGCAGAAATTACTGACTGGAAGGAAAACTGACCATAATATCAAGGTTGACCAAATGAAGAGGTTTCCTATCTTTGGGTCATGAAATGGGTTGGCCTGATCAGGAATTTGGCAGTTTGATGAGAAGGGTAAACAGGAGAGCCTATATTGAATAAGAGAGTCCTTGTCCAGACTTGGGTTTGAGACCACTGACTACTTGTGTTTCCAAAGTCACCTTGTCAACTCTCTCAAGGCCTCATTTCCTCAATTGCTAAATGGGGATTATAAAGAAACTAATATTTATTTCATATTTAGATTGTGCTAGGCTTAGAACTAATTGCTTTACAGGTGTAAATTCATTCTCACAAGCACACTTACAGTGAAGTACTATCACTATGTCCATCTGTTCCATGAACAGACTGAGGTTTAAAAAGTTATATGACATGAGCTTACCCAGCTGTGAAGACAGGCAAGTATGTCTGATAAGTTTTCCTGACAGCTCTTTGTGGTTTGTTTGTTTGTTTATGTTTCCCATACAAAGCTGATTAGAACTAGAAGCTTCTCTCTTCTCAAGCAAGTTGGCACATTGTTCAATGACTGGGCCAGGAATTCCAGGTATTAGGAAAGTGGGAGAGATAACATTTCCTGCATTCTCTAAGCAGATATCTTTGAACTCACATTATTTGGACTTGAAGCAGCATGTTTATTTTCCAGGGTATAGTCATTTTATCCTTATTTAGTAAGTCCCTCTTCTGGAATGTAATACCATGGGTGCCAACTGCACCCCTGCCAAAGTATGTTTCCCTATAGAATGTTGTTAGACTAGAGCCTGAGATTTCTGTTCTACTTGTAATTTTAGTTGGTGTCAAGTGACATTTCCTAGTAAACCTTTTGTAGTCAACGACTATTAAGTAGAAGGACCGGTTACAAGTCTTTGTATGACAACAGAACTCTAAACAGCTATGTCATAATCCATAATCTCTATATTTCTTGTGGATTAAATGCAATAGAATACGAAACACTTTTATTAGTATCCAGTAGAAATTTTCTGTTATAGAACTTAAGAGTAACTTTTAGCTATTATTCTAGATGTTTCATGTTACTAAACAAGGTTGACATTGCTAGAAGTTACTTTGTTTTGCTATATATTAAACTGGTTAAAGAATTCTATAGAAAGTTCCATTTTTTCTGTGCTCATTTTCGGTATTTGCTGGATTGTTAAGGAAAGATAACTGTTTTCCATTATGTTGATTATCTGGGGGAACTTATGCAGGTCTTCTGTGAAAGGGTGTTTCTAATAATTAAGATACTATATTCCTTGTGACCACTTTGATGGGATTGTTGTTTTAGTTATTCCTCTGGGAGAAGTATGGGCTTTATGTGGCATGTGATGGGGAGGAAAACGTGGCATAAGCCACATGAAATCTTGGGACATCTGAGAGGCTTCTATCAATTTGACCAAACTGGAATTGCCAGGGAGACACCCACCAGGAGGCAGGAAAAAGGTCACAGCCTCTTGTTCAGTATACAGTTGCTTGGCCAACTATGGATGTTGGAGGCAGAATGAACCAAGAAAATAGAGAGCAGTCAAGATAGGCAACCTCAAAATGTTTTCCAGAGAGCAATTATTATAGGAGTCAGCACTGTTGACCGAGTAGAGACATTTTAGCCACATGGAATCTGAGTGTCTTCAAGTAAGAAGACAGATGGATATTTCCAGATTGTGCCTTAAGTCAGCAGGAGACTAAAACAAATCCATCTAATAGAAGGGGAGATTGTGAATCACATTGCACATGTGATTAATGCCATTGAGCCACACACTTATAAATGACTTGACTGGAAAATTTTATATATATGTTTTAAAAATGTATTTTAAAAATTGAATTAACTCCCAAATTTTAACTGATAATGTAATATACTAAAAGTCATTGAATTGCATAAATTTTATCTCAGTAAATTCGTTTAAAAAAAGCTCATAGAGTATTTTACATCTCCAACTAATGGGCTACTTTTTCTTAAATTTCCTAAAGGCTGCCCAGAAAACACTGAGAATCTGGCATGACTGGAACCTACAATCTCCAGATTGTAGGTAGTAGCCTTGTCAACCCAGATAAATATGGGTTTTCTAGTATTTTTGGCAGTGCAATCAGTTGAATGAGAAAAATAATTCACTAAGACATAGTACTTCAAATGGGAAAGGGGCCCAATGGACTATGGTGGAGGATTATTGGCACTTTGTTGTTGGGCGTGGTGTGACTCTATGCAGTGTTGTAAATGTTACTTCAATGAGTATAATTTAAGGCAAAATGAAAAATAAAATGTAGGGCCCTGTGAGTATTGTGATGACTACATTTTCTTATTCCTCAATAGCTAACTAATGTGTGTTAGTCCCCACCCAGCCTAACTAACAAAGCTGTGCTTATAAAAATCTTATCAATACAGATCTGACAGGATCAGACAATAGGCTTTTGCTAATTAATATTTAATGGGCCTATGGATTTTTCCTCAGCAGCTGGAGTGCTAAATAATAGTCAATTAGCAAATGTGTTAATTAACTCTAATTATACAGCACATGAGCTTCTCCAAGGATTTTTCCTTTATAGATTTACATGAGAATGTTTCACTACTCTTCTTGAACACACTAGGCAGCTAATTAATTGATAAGTAATAATTCTTCTCTCTAAAACATGTATTTAAATATAAAATCCAGTTTAGTGCTTGATGACATTTATACATGACATTTAAGCATTTAAGATAAATCTATCTGTGCTTTTAAAGTAGGTTTCTCTTAATCAGTAAGATGAGTCTCATTTCTGTGTGGATGAAGAAGAGGGACCTATGTATATGATATGTATGAGAGGAGGGAGGAAAAAAGAGAGGAAGGACAGAGTGAGGGAGCAAGAGTCAGGAGAGAAAAAGGGAATATAAAGAGTGTGAAAGGAGAAAGAGAAAAGTAGGGAGGGGCAAGAGGAGGAGGTGGAAGGAGATAGAAAGGAGTGAAGGAAGAAGGGAAGGAAGGACAGAAAGAAAAGAAGGGAGGAAAGACTAATGAAGAAGGGGATGAAGGAAAAAAAGTGAGTATGACAGGAAGGAGGAAGGGATGGTGGGCAGGAGGAAAGAAGAGAGGGAGACAGAATGGAAGATAGGAAGGCAGTTATGAGGGAAGGAAGCAAGGAAGATTTGAAGCAAGAAGAGGGAGGGAGAGAAGGAGCAAGTGATTTGGGAAGGAGGGAAAAAAAGAGGAGAGAAAAGAGAGAGTGGTCGGGAGGCTAGAAGGGAGAAAGAAAGAAAGATGGGAGGTAAGGAGGGGGGAAATAAAGGAAGGGGGAAGAAAAATAAACTGAAGAACATACAGTGTGGAGGCTGGTTCTTTGTGAAGAGTCACAATATGCCTAGTTTGACTTACAGTACGCAAAATTTGAGCTCCAGGAGCATGGGTGATCAATATGTACCATGCAATTAATAGCAATCCTCTGAGTTTCATGTGCCAGTTAAGAAAATGCTTCTGAACATTGTATGGAGCCTGCCACCGGGGACAGAGAATGCTCAGCAGAAAAAAATTAGCATAGCAGCTTTGCACATGGTCTGGCATGAGATGTTAGATCAAAGGCTGTGGATGGCAGCAGCCAGCTCCAGGGGAGCCAGATTCCTCACACCATTTCAGTGCCAGAGGATGCTGCTGAAGGTGTTTGTAGAGAAACCCTGTGAGGACCTCTAAGGCAACACAGTTGTGCTTTTCAAATAAATGATGGTCACGGATTCAATTCAGATGGACTAGTCATTTGAAGAACCTGCTGCCACAAAGATACATTAACTCTCAGTTCACTGATGTTAGTCTCGGCTAAGTATAAGCAAGTTTACTTTGCTTCTTTCCCCTCTGTTGTGCCAAAGTTTTGGTAAGAACACTATAAAGAAACAGGAAAATGCAGTGGTATGAATATATACATTGAAAAAATGCCAGATTTTGTTGACTTGTTACTATGTTGAGCGGAGGTTATGGGGCGAGGAAGGCGTTTGGAAGAGTGTAAATCTGTCCTTGTGGAGGAGCATATACATTGGAGTACTAGTATGTGGTATATTTTGTTGTGCTCTCTCCTGTATTTTCTTGTATTTTGGGACTTTCTTCAAGAGTCATGTTTACAGAAGGCCTTTGGGAAGCCTTGACATGATGGATGGAAATGTGACTGAAAACAGGGCTTGGGGGCCTGACGTGGATGATCTGGGCCCAGGAAGATGAAGTGCTCAGCTGTCAGGAAGCTGCAGGCCTCTTGTCTGAGATAGCTCACTGCCCCGCCTCTAGTCCTTTCAGTCTTCCTCTTTAGTACAGTTGTTGCTGTGGCAACTGGTTGCAAGCACTAGTGTGACTTGCAGGCTGTTGGCTTCAGCTGCTTCATTGGTCAGCTCACATTATGTCCAGGGGTTTTCTGGGATGTCTGGGGGCCCAGGCAGCCTGCACACATATGGGAGTGCAGAGAAGTTCACACCCCGGAGGCAATCCCTATCTGTCTTTGAGTCTTTGACTGAGGCTTCACTGTCCAAAGCGATGATTGCCAATGGCTGCACCGTTACATGAGGTTTCCCACCTCCACTAACTCCTGTTGTCTTGGATCACAACCTGCATCCCAGTTGTCTCAAGCTGGGCCTTTGGAGGGAACCTTGGCTACCTACAGTCATGTCATTCCAGAAATCAAGTTGAAGCAATCACTGAAAATATAGACAGGAATGAGGAATCAGGAAACACCAACTTCCAGATCCCAAGAAAGAACAGGGAGTTAGAATATGGGCTATACCGGCTGGATTCTGAGACTGAAGGAATGAAGGAATGTAGACTTTGGGTGGTCTCCTGGGGACTTTTCAGTCTCTACGTTAAACAACAAGCTGAGGCCACTTGGGTAGGAGTGAAGCTGGTTGCTAGAAAATTCTAAAAAGATATTATTTAGTCTATGCACTTGGCAGAGTCTTCCCATGCTAAAGAAAAGAAACACAATGTTTACCCATGTGGTTGTGACTTGAGTAGGAAATATGCTTGAGATGGAAGAAAAAAACTTAAAACTAAGAAAACACCTTTGTTTTCTCTCTTATTCTCTCTGCACAAGTATAACTCCTGTCCAAGTAGCATTGCAAGGAGAATGTGAATGTTACTTCAGTAAGCAAATAAGTCCTGACTTAATTTCCTATTGCTGCTGTAGCAAATCACCACAGATTTAGTGGTTTAAAAGAATACAAGTTTAATAATTTACAGTTAGTAGGTCAGAAGTCTGACAGGGGTCTCTTAGGCTAAAATCAGGTTTAGACAGAGTTATCTTCTTTTCTCAAGGTACTACATGAGAGTGTGTTTTCTTGCCTTTTCCAGCTACTAAAGGCGGCTTCTTCTTTTTTTTTCTTAGCTCATGGCCTCGTTCCATTTTCCAATTCAGTAATGAGTCTGAGTCCTAATGTCACTTTATGCCACCTCTCCCACTTTTAAGGACTACTGCAATTACATTGTCCCACTGATAATCTCTATAGTAAAGTCAGTTGTTTAGAAATTTTTATTCTATCTGAAAACTTAATTCTCCTTTGTCATGAAGCATGGCACATTTATAGATTCTAGGGAGTTCAGTATTGAATTGAGGCACACATCCTGAGTGATAAAACCAGCGTCAAAATAATTAATACAAATAGTTGCTATAAAATACATTTTTAGAACGATCAAAATTTCTTCTTCATGGTCTCAATGTAAAAATTTCCTATCCTTAATATTATGTCATTAAAAATATTTGCAAATTTTAAAAAAGAAAGAAAAACACATTTGCTTTAACACATATTTAAGGAATAACGTCTATAAATTTGTTAAGTAGGTATCACATTCAGAGTTCTGAATGCTTTGTAATATTAAAGTAGCTTTCTATTATATATATCTAAAAGACTAATTTAAGGAGATGGAGAAATAGATTTTAGGTATTATGACAAAGGGACTGTGTATCTGTTGAGGACATAAAAGGCTTGAATAGTTAACTAATATAGGAGGAATAAAATGAAAGGTAGGAAGGAATCAGGATGAGAATAGGACTTAAAAAAATCTTTTTATGTACATCACTGGGTGATCATCAACCAGAAGCGTTAACCCTCAGGCTGAAATAGAGGAGAATCATTACATAGTGTTTTGGAATTGGGAAGGAAACCTACAATTCCTCTGAGCAAATCCCCTAAACATCTTTAGGCACTACTAAAGGACACCACTGGGTATTGTGTCCTGACTTTGCAAAACATTCAAATCCAGAGTGAACTGTAAAGAGCAGAATGTCTAGTGCATTCACAAAATCATTATTAAAAATAATTAAATGGATTGTTGGTCTCAGGGATTTCAAAAAAGAAGTAGATGCATGCCAGCACCATCCCTCTGTTTCCCAGAGAAAGGACAAAAAACTATGAATAAAATCAGGACTGTAGCACAATAGGTGATCAAGCAATTAGCATAGATGAAAAGAACACATTATGAGCTACTCTGAGTCTCCACCACAATTTATTTTCCACAACTGTTTTTAGATTCTATTTTTCAATCCTACAAATATGTGCTTTCATGGGTATAAATGTGAGATTTGGATGACTTCCTTCTGAATTAAATTATTGAGGAAATCATTATCTTTTTACTATGGTGACTACTACCATTTACAATAGTGACAGGTTTTAGATGTGTCATCATAAACTATTTTCAACTGCTCATTTCAGTTGAAAGGTTTTAGGATAATAATGTGAGCTTAAGAATGAATCAATAAAAACAGAACTGCTTTAGGACAATTCAGTAGGGCATTGGGCAAAGATGTTTGTGGAGTCCAGAATTTTAGGTCCTTCTGGCCCTAGCTTTCCTCTCAGTAACCTTGAATAAATCATTTAGTGTCTCTCGGCCTTGGTTTCCTTAGTCATAGGCCGAGATTGTTGGATAGATAAAAGTGATAATCATGAAATCTGGTTTACTCAGTTTTTGTCTGCAATAGTCCAACCCCGTTAGACATATTGAATCCTTTACATCTTACAGCAGCGCTATGTGGTACATACAGAGGTTATTCCCACCTTTCAGCCAAGAAATGCAGGGCTGGTGAGATCCGTGGCTTGTGCCTGTAGAGAGACAAGAGCCATCATCTGAAGGGCAGTTTTGTAACTGAGCCTGAATAGCAGGTGCTGGGAATACTCACTAACAACCCAAGTGTTTTTAATGTACAATATGGCTTTGCAATTCTGATTTTAGAATTCCTTTTCAAAGATAGACATTTTAGAAGAATTTTTTAAAAGTCCTTTGTGATACAGAACTGGGGTACAGTCCAGAGATGCAAGGGTGAGAGAACCTACCAGAGACAGAATGGGGAGCAGAACAGGGAGATCGATGAAGTACACTGCTGAGGGGAGCAGCGGGCGGGTCAAGAGGGGTCTGCCGCGCCATGTGGATCACCTCTGGGGCAGGTGGAGATCGAACTCATGCGGTTTAAGTTTCTTAGTGCTGTGCTTTAAACTGCTGTGCCACCAGGGAGGGCCCTGTGTGTATATTTTTTAAGAGAGTAAGCAGAATGGCACATGGGTGAAGTGATGATGGGAAACCCACAGGAATTACAGTTGGGATGGAAAAAGGCACAAAAATGATGTACAAATCAACTACAGAAAAGAGAGAGAGAGAGAGAGAGAGAGAATAAGCAGAGTAATTTGAATAGAAAGCTAGATTTCCCTTTGTTTTCCCCCCAGGTCAATGAAACCTGACATTTCCACTTGGGCACTCTTCATCATGTGGATAGGGTAATGTATGCTGGGTTTGGGGGCAAAAAATCATGCTCAGTAATTTCAATAAATGTTTGGTATAAAACAAAGACTATATGAAACTCACGTGTATACTTGATTTCTATATATTAGTTATTCTGTAAATAGTTGACATAGCTTATTTGGAATGTACCATGTCCCTTTGGACAGGTGGTGATTTTTAAACAACACTCATTCTGATTCTGCTATTAGGACTACATTACAAAAATGATGCAATATTCACTGAAATAATTTGTTTTAAATCTTTCTGTCTCAATTTCTCAAGCTTTTGCTTGAATAAATATCACTTAGACATAGGCCTAAAAATGGTGATTGTGGATCACCACTGTCTTTTCCGAGTTACTGAACCTGCATCCCAGGAAATGAAAACCTTAAGAAATATAACTGACAGTTCTAAGAGGACAAAGACTGAAACTGAGTGTGGCCACTGAAGGGTTTTAGGTTGTTATTTGGTAAGGACAATCTGCTCAGTTATCTGTAATGTGTATTCATCTTGGACTAATGTAGATAGTTGAAACTGTGGTCACAATTTCCTTTTAAAAATACATTTTTTCATCATAACAACTATAGTATGAATTAGTATATATTTTTTTATTATGCATCAAGCAATTAACTTTACTCATGTAATCCTCAAACTAACCTTATTCAGTAGGTACTGTTATTGTGTCTGTTGTCTAGAGAAGAAAATTGCGGGTTGTAGGAGATGGAAGATAATGAAGACTAATCCCTACTTAATTTTAAAGAGGTCATAGGTTTTGGAGTCACACTTGGCAAATGTCTATCAATATAAGAGACATGTAGGACTTGAAAAGAGGCATGTAGGTGAGAGAAGGTAATAATGGCAGCAGTTAACTTGATTCATGATTTTGGTATCTGTTCTATCCCTGATTTGGTTGGTCCGTTTGCTCCTTTCTTAAGACTTCCTGCCAGTGGATACCTTAGACTTGTGGCTAATTTTCAGGCCTTAGTGAAACTTGTTTGGGCCATCCCTATTTGGTTGAGTATCTGCCAAGGAGGGGATGAATAATTTTGGAAGTTTTGTGGGGAAATAAAATTTTTACTCTTTTCTTTCTTTGCATGCTAATTCTACTAAAGCTCTATCACACTATCTACTTCTTTTGTCGCTATGTAGCAAATGACAGAATCCCTATTTGTAGGTTGAGGTCTTTGAGTACCCCTCCAATGATGTAACAATCCCTCCCCTCTCTTTCTTCCCCCTTCCTGCCTTCCCACCTCTCTTTCCTTTTCTGTCTAGTAATTAGTTTTTATTTTTACCATTTTCTATATCCCATGTCTTAAAACTTAAATAAGTATTTATTACACAGCTTTGGGCTAACTTTATGAAGACAGAGCAAATTAGCTCCCTAGGGCAGATATGAACTCCCTCTCTGCCCTATGTCTTTTCCCTGTCATCTGTGTTATATCTACAATCATAAATGTCAGAGGTGAGCCTCAACAGACATTATACAGACGCCAAGGTAAGAGAAGCAAGAAAAGGATTGTATCTTGATTTATATGATAGGTTTTTAAAAAGCACTTAAAAAAGCAGACAGTAAATATTCCATTTTTCTACCTTTCACTGAAAGGACCATTGCACAAAAATGAAGACATTTTCTATGTATTTTCAGTATTGACCATTTGTATTTGAGTCTTTTTACAGAATGATTTAAAAAAAAAAAAGAAAAGTTAATAAACAAAAAAAATTTTTCAAAGAAATTTTAAAAAAAAGAAAAAAAAATCCTTCTATAAGTGAAGAAAGAAAATGTTGGAAAGTAAAAATCTGGAAGAAATATATTAAAAGCTTTACTGGGATTTTTCTCTGAGATGGGACTGGAAGAACTTTCTTTTTATTTTTTGTTGATCTCTATATTTTCCATTTTTTCCCTAATAATGAGACGTTATTTTTATAATCTTAAAGAAGTGATATGTTAATGGTTTAGGTTTACATCTATAGAGTAAGAGATGCTGGTTCTATGACCTCAGAAATTATTGCCTTCTCAAATCAAGAATGTATGTTTAAGTTTCTTACAAGGAAAACTGAAGTAAATATTGGTAAATTAAAAAAGGGTCAGCCACACAATGGATAGAAAAAAGATTGGAGTGAGGCATGGATGAAGTAGGAACTAAATAATTTCTTCAATATCATATACTCTTAAGACTAAGAATTGTTGTTCACCCCTACATTGCTGTGCCCAGCATAGGTGCTCAATAAATTTTTGTGACTAAAATGCATAGGAAAATATATGACAGATATGTCACAAGTGGGTTATAGCATTTTTACTTCATAGTATAGAAAGCAATTTTTCAAATTACCATTTCTCTTAGGAATCTTAAAACTACCTTAGAATTGCCTGATTTGACTATGGCTCATCATCGGTTACTCAATAAAAACATCAAGATTGATTTTTCTATTTCCTGTCATATTTCATAGCTTCTTCCCTAGGCATTAGATTGTAGGGACACAGGTTTTTTTAAAAAAGCAGTGTTAACAATAGTCTAGACCAAATAATTAGGGGGGACAGCCATGCGCTAAGTGACTTTTGATCATTGACAACTTGAGTTATATGACTTAAACATGCATCAACTTTAGAACAATGCCCTTTGACTGGGAGTTTCAGAGGAAAACAAATTGCATTATTTCCAGTGTAAACAGAAAGCAATAGATAGAAAACCAATAAATCACACCGATATAATTATAGCTGATCCAGAACTCAAATTCAAGTCAGCCTGCAGCCACATGCTTTCCCTAAAAAAGGAAGTCAGATTGGTGACGGGCAATGAACAGTGTTGCTTCAAGCCATTAGAAGGTTCAAGTGACACAGTCAATTTCATTGTCATATTAAAAGAAGAGCCTTCTAGCTAAGGACAGTCCTAATTGCTTAAGCATATCACCATGTGTCAAAATTCCTAATTGATTTCCTACTCATTAAAGCCATTCTGCTTTTTCAAGGCCAGATTGCTGGCTGAGCATACTTGAATGCAGATGACTAGGGGAACCAGTTTCAAATCTATGGATTATGCAGGAATCTACATCAGAGCTGATAGAAACTAAGTTAAATGAATTATAGCAAACAGAATATAAAGCCAGCATGTCTTTCAAATGTAATCTTTTAGTATGGTCGTCCTTTGTAGATTATATGGGGTAATTGAATATCTTATTCTAAATCCTTATACTTAAAAAAAAAAAAAACTAAACTAAACAGTACCTTTCAGTATTACTAAATTTCATGGATCCTCTTTTTTTCCCTCTATATAATCTCACAGGTAGACTGTCTTATTTTATATTTTGAAATAAAATTCATACACAACTTAAAATCTCTTGTTTAGTTGATTTTTGTAAAAAGATTTATTTATTTGTGCATACTGAACTGGGGTACAGGCCAGAGGCTCAGGGGCGGTGAGATTCACCAGAGACAGAGTGGGGAACAGAACAGGCAGATTGACGAAGTACACTGCTGAGGGGAGCACCGGGTGGGTCAGGAGAGGTCTGCCACACCACGTGGTCACCTCCGGGGCAGGCGGGAATCGAACTCATGGGAAAGCGGCTTTAGATTCTCAGTGCTGTGCTTTAACCCGCTGCGCCACCAGGGAGGGCCTGTTTAGTTGATTTTGAAAATTAAAAACTTAAAATGAGTGTAAATTACCTGAGAATTGGGCCATTCATTTAATTCAGAGATTTTTAAAAAACATGTTTTTTTTAGTATACTTTTCTCAAAAGACAATTTTATTAAAAGTCTAACAATGCTGTTTAAGTAGGAAATACTGTTTTTTGTTATTGTTATTGTTATACAGGGAAGGACTCAAAAGGTTCATGATTGGCTTTTTATCTGAATATGCTGTTCTTTTGTGCCTTCTTTGACCAACCAAACATGGTCCAAACATTTGGTAACAAGCTAAGACATCATGAGCTTTGTCCTTTGTATGGTCAAAAGATCTCAGATGTAGTTTAAAAATTAACAATAATGTAAGAAAACAGTACATTTAAAAATAGGGCTCTTCTGGTGGTGCAAAGGGTTAAAGCACCACATTATGAAGCTCTCCGAAGTCACTGCAGTAGGAATTCTAGCCCCTGCCTGGGAGCTTACCCGCATGGTGTGGCAGAACTCCCCTGACCCTCCCACTGTTCCCCTCAGCAATGTATTTCAGATCTTCCTGTTCTGATCCCTTCTCTGTATCTGCTACACCTCTGACCTGTACCCCAGTTCTGTAAGTATAAATAAATAAATCTTAAAATATATATGTATATATATACAAACAATAAAAATAATATAATTTAATCTGTAGAACTGTTTGAAAAATCAATAAGGTCTATAAAAATAAAAACAAAAGCAGGATAAATCTTTCTTAAATAAAAAAAGGACTTGATAGAATTGCCTTTACGGCATCTCATCAGAGCCATTGATTGAACCAGAGTCTATAACATAGCTTTAAATGATACAGACATTTTCTTTTTCTTTTGCATATTTCCATATTCCAAGAAAAATTGTATATCTTTGCTTCTATACAATAGGTGTTTTTTACTTTGCTAAAATTCCTTTATCTTAGTTAACATTTGTTAGATGTTTATTTGTATCATCCTCCAACAAGATTTGTTAAAGCCCTGATTCTCAGTACATGAGAATTTGATCATAGTTTAGAATAGAACCATAGTAGAGGTAATTAATGAAGAAGTGGTAGTTGTGGAGTTGGGGAGCCCCTAACTTAATGTGGCTGGCGTTCTTATCAGAAGATGGTTATCTAAAGAAAAAGACGTGTGGAGAGCACTTGTGACAGTGAAGGCAGATGGGAGTGATGCAACTGTAAGCCAAGGAATGCAAAATATTGGTAGCAAATTACCAGTAGCTAGGAAGAGGCAAGGAAAGATTCCTCCCCACATATTTTGGAGGGAACATAGACTTGCCAATAGTCTATGGACTTCTACCTTCCAGACCTATGAGACAGTAAATTTCTGCAGTTTTAAACCTGAGTTTATGATATCTTGTTATGTGGTAGCCCTCGCTAACTAACATAGCGCCAAAGCCTGTGGCTTCACTATCAGGGACTTTGTATGGTTAATGCCACCTGGTGACTTCAGTGGTTGGTCTCTTTGGCATTTCCATGATCAAGTACATATAACTAGCACATCATGGGCCCTTTGCACCATCATGCCAGAAGACAGTTCCCCAGCCTCTATAATGGGACTTTAGGGCCAGAATATAGGCCTTAGACAGTAACATTTTGCAGTGGAGACTGAGTTTTGCTTTCTTATGGGTTCAGTATGCTTTCCTGATCTCAGTTCCATGGGATGGCCATTGGCAGGATGATAGAAACCATAGTTATGTCCCCATAGCTAAACCTGACCCAAACAATAGTAGCAGAAGGTAGTAGAGGGCTTCTGAGTGATGCCCAAGATATTTACTTGACCTCTAGATAGGACCTACTTATGTCCAGCCTTCTCTTTTTCCAGTTTGCCTCAATCTCTTTTCTTACCATAACCACTAACCCCTGTTCTCTACATGCATTTCTCCAAATAAGTGATTTCCTTCTCTTATCCCTAATTTAGACCTAATCTAGTCAAATAACCTTTTCTGGGAATCCACATAAACCTTACCCTTTAAACTGTTTTCTTTTTACCAGCATGGTGCTGCAGTGTTTCTGGGGACAGAGAAGGGCGAGTAGCTGTCAAAAAGCACAATAATTGAGTTAATTAACCTTGTCTGTTTAACAAAACTTACATATTCAAACACAAACCCATTGGAACTTTCATGACTGGCTTTGGAAAATCAGATTACAATTTTAGGCCACATTTCTTCTATCTTGATTTTTTCTTACAGTTAAAAATCTGTTTTAATTTGTTATTGTTCATATAAATATACTTTGTCTTTTGTAAGGCTTATACCTCCAGTTTCATTGAGGTGTTAAACTGTATATTTTTAAAATGTCATAATGTGATGATTTGATATACTTGTACACTGAGAAATGATCACCAAAATCAAGGTTCATTATACATCCATTATTTCACAATTGTGTCTTTATATGTGTCTAAGTGGTGAGAAGGCATAAGATCTACTCGATTAGCAAATTTCAAGTATAAGTTTGTTTAAATATAATTATAATAATATTTTTAACACATATTAAAATCATACAATCTACTAGATTCTTAGAATATCTTTTATTTTTTCTTATCAATTAGGTGACAGTTCACAGGTCCTATTAATAGCTTCTCTTTCCAGACACCCTCCCCTCACTTTTTCCCCCTTCACCTGAAATATTTAAAGAAGTTGGAACTAATCATATTCTCAAAGAGAAGTTAGTCCTCTTTTCAAACACCAAAGAGAACAAGTTAAATATCAGATATAGCTGTTGCCTGTCAATGCCACCAAGTACTGATATTTGGGAATTTCTCAGAGCGATTAATAAATAGCTCTGCTATAGGATGTAGCAATTCCACTCCTAGGTTCCTATTGTAGGTTGAAAAAGCAATCACATTTTGGCAATTTTTTAACTTTTTTATAAAAGAAATATGCTACCAGATTTCTCAGTCTTCTCTTTCTAACTTGTTCAGTGGTTTATCCTTAATATTATTTTCAGTCTCCATCACATTCTTTTCTTTCCCTTTACAGCTATTTATTACCTTGTTTAAATTCTTTGGACACTAAAATATCACAAGGGTCCAAAACATGAATGGGTTAATGAAAGAAATCTACCCAATTTCTTAAAGAAGTCACTTATGGCGGGAAACTCTTTTTGGTTTCTCTTGAGAAAAAAAAAGTTTCCAACTATTTGCATATCACTGAGCTCAGATGCAGTTCTGAAAAGTGACATTAGTGAACTAGGGAAGTTCTCTGGCCAAATCCTTTCATTTGACCGTGAGGATTGAATTAGGACAGTTATCTGACTTGAATGGATTCCTTCACAATGATCCTTAAGACTTGTTCTACGTTTGAGGGAAGAAAGTAAAGTCCCCCATCGCAGCCTGTACCAATGGCTGAATAATAGCCATAGTGGCTCAGGAGCAAGATGGAAGATGAGGTTCATACCTCAGAGAAGGAGTCCAGAGAAGGAGTGTAGCTATGTCTTTTGTGACATTGCTGGGTTGCTGGATCAACTCTTGTTGGAAATTCAAAATGTTCTGGGTTTTTTTAATTGCATGAGAAAACATGTTTTTTTATTGTTTAACAACAGTTTGAGTTCAGAATTTTTTTTTAATTAGTAAAGTATATCTTAATTGGAGAAAACATTTAAAACAAAACCTTGTATACTTTGTTACGGTATAGAAGAAATTGTTGAAAAATAAACTTAGAGATGACGATTTGTAGCCTCTATAATCAAGAAAAACATAAAATTTTCATTTTTATGAGAATTCCGTGCTTCTTGGTGAAGAGAACTGGCAAATCCAGGCAGACACATTAAAGGAGTGTGTTAACATGTCTTTCTGAATTGAGTTTTTGACAGCCTCGAAGTTGCACTGCTGATTTCTAGTCGGCACTAGAACACCTTCTCCTCTTCTCCCCAGAGCAGAAACAAAGCCCATCTCAGGAATAATAAAATTAGTACTTTGCTGGTCTTACTTCTTGAAATTTAGAGTTCTGTGGAACCATGGTGGTAGCAGAGTTTCTCGCTGGCCCCACAGTCTGAGGCCTGGCTATGCTGAAGGGTCACACCCCACAGGAGAGGTTGTCCCACAAGGCCCAATTAGCTTTCCTACATAGCATAGTTCATATACTCAGTATTATACCTAAACACTGACACCTCAAAGTTCCCAGTTTCCGTCCTTCAAAAACATAATCATGTCCCTAAATGTGAGTATTCTATTTTCCTTCTTTTTTTCAATCATCACTTCCCAGGTTTTTAAATATGACTGATGGTCAGTTAATAAGCTTTGACTTTTGACTTTTGGTTTGACTCTGATCTCTTCTTCTGTCTTTCTTCTCATCCATAAGTACTGCTTAAACTTAGTAGCACTATGCCTGCTGAAACATTTTGTCTAATATCTTCCCATGTAAGAATAATGTTATAGAGACAGTTTAGAGACTAAAACATAATGGGTGCATGATCAGTGTTAGCTGTTATATTATTAATAGTATTGTTATTCTTTATCTGTATAGTTGTTGTGTTTCAGTTTTTCATATATTTCAAATGTCACTTTAGGGGTTAAAAAAAAAAATATATACACAGAAAACATAAAAGATTTCACAACATACACAGAAAATGATATCTTATAGGAGAGACACATATTAAAAACAAAACCCCAAAACACAAAACGGAGATAAAATAACATGCATAATAATCAAGATTTATACAGTTTTAATAGGTTTCTTTTAAAAAACGGATACTCTTTCTGCTGCTGTTTTTTTTTTAAAAACAAAATCACTGGTTGTGTTAAGGGGAAATCATTAATATGGTCCTCATGGCAGCACCAACAAAAAGGTGTTTGCTATAAACTGATGTCCTCAGTAGGTTTTCTGGGCACAGCAGATGTGACTTGACACAATACAATTCTACTGTGGTTTTATCCACTAGGATTTGTGTTCATTGTTATGCTAGCATAATTTCTCATTCAGACAATGAAATTGGTTTTCTATGCAAATTTCCTAGCTATCTATCCTTTGCTCCATTTTTCAAGTTCCATAATTTAGTCATATTATTTTTTAACTGCTTGTACTAGCTTTGGTTTGTGCTGAGTTTTTTCTAGTACAAAAAAAAAAAAAAAAAAAAAGCCCAAAACAAGTTTTCACTTACTGTTCCCTACAATACTCTAAGTATTTATTTACAGATATGTTTGTCCTGATAGTTTTTATATGATTTCTTTCCATTTTTTTTAAACTGGAAGAGACATTATTGCAAATTCAAAACTATCTGGCAATTCAATCAGATGCTGCATCTCACCTGAGTGTGTCAGCCATTGTTAAGACTGGCATCATTAGCTTCTAAATTCTCATCTGCTATAGTTGGTGATTGATGATGAAGGTTTCTAATTAGAGACATGATGATGGTCCAGCCAAGCTCTATGATGACTAAGGTTGAGTGAACATTTCTTTCTTAGTCTCTTATTTCTCAGCTTGCAAATAATAGAATAATTTCCTAAAGTGTTTAACTGCTAGAATCTTTAGCATTTTACTTATTTTTATCCTCTCCTTTAAAATACTACTGCTTTTAAGTATTCATACACATATACCATGTGCAAAAAAATTGACAGTTGAACTGACCAATCATAAAATGTAAAACAATAATAATAAAAATAAAATTTTATATAGACTTGGCCAATTGATTTAGTTAAATACTTGGTTTCAATGATAAAATTATACATATAGACATAGAGCAAATAGTTTACATAAGTTAATACAAACTGACTAAATATTAAGTAAATCAAATTAAGAAATATGACATCAGAGCCATATTTAACTTAAGTGCAATAGAGAATAGAGTTTAAACACTAGCCTTTAGATAGGAATAGTGATCATTACATATTAGATAGAAGAATTTGGGAACAACTAATTTAATTTCCTTTATGTAGAACATAATTTTTTAATGGTAGAACATTTGTAATAAAAAACATTACAGTTATGATAAACAGCTAGTTAAAACTAAATTATAGTAATATACTACTTTTGTGAACAATTTGGCAAAACTCATTGGAGTCATTTTGAGAAAGTTTATGTAAAAACGTGCTGGCAAATGGTTGCCAAATGACAATTATTGTTAGAATAAAACTAATATCACTGTTTGGGAAAACAAATAGAATGTAATGGGTATGAATTGTCTTACCCTGAATGATGAAAACACAGGAAACATTCATTTTAGTAACTTATTTCCATGACTTTTTGTCTTAAAGCAAATCAGATTAGGCTAAATCAGCAAGGAACTATGAAATTTCTGATAATACTTTCTTCATTAGTCACTGAAATTATAACCAGTTCTAAGAAGGAAAATATCATTTTAATAGGAACAATTCATTTAGTATATAGTAAATAGATCAGAAGCTTATTTAGGAGAAAGCATGTGTGCATTTATAATTTGAGCTGAGCCTTAACATTAGAACTCATCCATCAAATCTAGAGACCCCTAGTAATTGCTACAATAAGTCATCACTTACTGTCTGCCTGCCATGTGTGAAACTCTGATAGAGAGACTGTTGCAACGCAAGAAACTATATTTCATTGCCCCTCCACCTTTGGCTCTGGTTGCAGAGCTAGGTTTTCATAAAGATAAGGAGATGAAACAAATCCAAACAGCATGTGCTTATGGTTTGGTGAGTAAATGGTAATGGGATGAGTGTCGTCAACATATCAATGATAGGGATGTAATTTTTCAGTTTGTTCAGAGAAAGCATCTGAGAGATTGGTTGTGAACTGGGTCAAGAAAGATGGGTAGAATAGGAACTGACTTGAAAAGAATAGATGAATTTAAAGCATGAAAGACAAGGATGTCATGAACTGAGCTAAGGAAGACAAAAACACACAAAAATAATGCTAGATATATTTTGGTAGCTGGTTTGGCTGCTTGCCAGTTTTCTATCCTGGAATAAAGAAATGAGAGAGGTTAGGTTATCTTTCTGCCATTCAGTACTCCCATGTTTTTGTCTCCACAGAGCCTTATGCAACTTGTATGGTGCGATATGCTTTATACCTCTTTTTCATGTCTATGTCTTGAAACTGGCAGCCAGATTTCATTTTGCTATGTATTTTTATGAACGAACTCAAAAGGCCAGAACACAAAGGTGAATATTGAGTTATATTTTTGCCAAGATATTTCTGCATATAAAATGGAATTCAAATATCAAAGTTATTGCTGGAGAAGTTATGACAAGAGACCTCACTCTGTTTTCCCTTGTACCACAATCTTCTGTTCTTTACTTGAATTCCATCTTTTTTTTGGGGGGGTGGGAGCAAGGTGGTATCAAGCTTATTTAATCAACTGATCCTGATTTTTCCATTCCAAATATTAACCACAATGTCATTCATTTATTTATGCAAATACATTGAGCATCTACATTATGCAGAGAATTATGCCACATAATCCAAGGAAGAACAAGATTAAAACAAACTCTTACACAGGTCTCACTTTTGAGAAACAGAGTAAACAAATAAGGCAATGATCAGAGAGTACATAAAAATAGAACTTGCATCCTGCTCAGGAAATTTACCTCCTTGTCTATAATAAGCAACCCCCAAAATCAGAAATTCAGGCTGCTATAAATCAGATTTATGGTAGATCTGATTGCTATCTATAATAACAATCTTGACAGCTAAATGATAACTTTTGTAACAGTTGATATAAATTGGTCAGGATTAATGGCCTTTGATTAAAAACTGACAACCTTCCTAATTTTTGTCACTGTTTATAACCTAGGGCCATCTAGAGAGATCTAAATATGGACCCCCAATTAATCATATAAATTTTCTGTTTTTAGCTAGTCTGCCTTTAATCTTCCCTAATCCAAAAGTTTAGAGTGCATTTCAAGCCTTCCTTTTTCCCCTTTATAATGCTTTCCACTTCTCTACCTGCCTTTCAGTCTCTATTAAAATGCAAGTGATGCTCTTGCTACTGTAAACTCTGAATACATAACCTTTGCCTCTCTCAGTTGGTGATCTTTATTTTCACATTTTAATGCAAAAGAGATGCTCTTGACAGTTCAGGCCCTGTGGTATAGATGGATTGAAAATCGTGTAACATGTAATACAAGTATTCCAAATAAGAAGCGGTCTTGTTGAAAATCCTACTTGTGGAAGCTATAAGTAACTTGGTTTTTTTTTTTTTTTTTGAAGATTTATTTATTTGTGCATACAGAACTGGGGTACAGGCCAGGGATGCAGGGGTGGTGAGAGGATACACCAGCGACAGAGTGGGGAGCAGAACAGGCTGACTCACGAAGTACACTGCTGAGGGGAGCAGCGGGCGGGTCATTTGAGGTCTGCCACATCATGTGGGTCACCTCCAGGGCAGGCAGGCGGGAATCGAACTCATGTTGAAGTGGCTTTAGCTTCTTATTGCTGTGCTTTAACCTGCTGCGCCACCAGGGAGGGACCTAGGTAACTTGGTTTTTGCATGAACAATAGTGGGGTGAAAGTCAGGAAAACAACTTTATTATTTTAATTATACTCTCCTTTCATCTGTAATATGACAAAAGGAGATAAAATGGTTGTGATCACTTCCAGGCTTTAATTGTTTTATTTTTAGGTAATTCTGGAAAAAAACAACTAGAATAAAAAGTTCCAACTCTCCTTCAATGAAAATGTCTTCTTAGATATATCTCAGAGGTCTGATGGAAACAAACAGGGAGGGAAGAGCGCAGTAATTTTCTTTACTAGTTTTCCTGTCAGTTCTCTGGCCTGCTTTTTTCACTCACCTGCACTGAACCGTCTAGGATTGAAGTTGGGCAGTGGAGTGATTTGATTAAGGCTTTGTCCACTGCCATGGGAACATGTTTGTTCCACAGTATATTGAAATGGAGGAGCAGGGCTAATGACTATGAAGTGGTAATGATCCAGAGGACACCAGAGGGCTGACTACACAATTGTCTGTGAACATGGTTACTACACCTGAGCTGGTTCTGTCCTGGTGAAGGTGAGGAACCTGGAAGATCAAGTTACTTTGAATTTAGACTGAGGCAACACAGGCCTGAAAGGCAGACTTTTCCTATAAAAAAAAAAGAATTTTTTTCCTGATTATTTATTAACCAGATTTTTTATTAACCATTTATCATTTTTGAAATTCTGAAATTGTATCTATGTAAATTAATGTTATTACTATACCTGAAAATTACATTGGGAAACTTTTCGATTCTGAGCCACCCCCTAAACTCTACAAACCACAGGAAATTTAATCTGTTTGTATTGCACTTGATAGTTGTCAACTAATAGATAACAATGTATGAAAAATTTAATCATTTGCAAGTCCTTTACTTCTTATAATTTTTTTCCAAGTTATGTTTATTGAGGTAAAGGTTTATATTGTTGTATCTTGTTTGGAGGTTATAGGTTAAAGCTCTACAAGTGTTTATTTTCACACCATGCCCAAAACCAATGCCCCAATAATCCTTCACTATGTTCCACTGGGACTTCTTCCTTGCTCATGCACACACCTCGACCCTTTTAATTGCTTCAATTCGGCAATAAGATATCAAGTGTTGGGCCCTCCCTGGTGGCGCGGCGGGTTAAAGCACAGCACTAAGAAGCTAAAGCCACTTCAACATGAGTTCGATTCCCACCTGCCTGCCCTGGAGGTGACCCACATGGTGTGGCAGACCTCAACTGACCCACCCGCTGCTCCCCTGAGCAGTGTACTTCGTGAGTCAGCCTGTTCTGCTCCCCACTCTGTCACTGGTGTATCCTCTCACCGCCCCTGCATCTCTGGCCTGTACCCCAGTTCTATATACACAAATAAATAAATCTTTAAAAAAAAAGATATCAAGTGTTTATTACTGGTTTTGTTATATTTTCCATATTTCATATATAAGACTATCTAGCATTAGTCTTTCTTCTTCTGACTTATCATGCTTGACATTATCCTCTTCAGTTCCATTCATGTTGTCACATGGCAAGCATTCATCATTTTTTTATAGCTCACTGTGTATACAAAAAATACGTGTCACTCCTCTGTTCTTGGGAACTTAGGCTGTTTTCATCACTTGGCTGTTGTAAATAGCGCTACAAGGAACTTAGGAATATATATAGCTCTTTAAATTAGTGTTTTTATATTCGTTGGAGGAGGAGATATTTTGTGATTCTACCACATCACTGGGTCAAATGGTAGAGGCCTTTTTAATATTTTGAGACATCTCCCTAAAGCTTTCCTTTTGACGAAATCATCAAATCATGTTTACACTCCATGACTTTTGGACTCCTTGTCTCAAAATCTTCTATGCTGTTACTTCCAAAGTAATATGTAATGATCCTTACTCAGTTCTCATCAAACCCTATAGATTTTTGAAAGACACACCTTAAACCAGGATTAATATTTGCTATACTAATATTCAAAAATCCTCTTCCCATTGTGAGGTACATATGTCTAGGACTCTGTCTTGGAAGTTCTCTCCAGTATAACAGTAGGAAACAACCTTGTCATATCAACAGGTTGTTTTGGTCATATTTGGGAGGCTGTCAGTCTCATCAAAAATCTGATAAGAAGTTTGATATAAATATGAAGATAGAAATATACAGCTGGCCCTCAAATAATGTTTCATTCAACATTCTTTTGTTGTATTTTTGATGAGAAAAAATGGATTTGTGGCCAGGGCTACTGTCTGTGTGGAATTTATATATTTCCTTGTATTTGTGTGTGTCCAGATTTGTGCATATTAATTTCATTGGTGAGTCTAAATTGATCAGTCATAGTTAGTGAGGGTGTGATTATGAACATACCCTGCTGATGGACAGGCTTCCTGTCCCACATAGCTGTTGGGATAGGTTCTAGCCATCATGACCTTGAACTGGAACAAACAGGTTGGGAAGTGAATAAATGGATGAATACAAATTATCGTTTAATATTACAAGTATTTGGGGTTTTGTTTAGAAATTTAATGATGTTTTTGTGATCTTAAGTAAAGGTTTTCCCAACTATCTGAAAGTAGAGTATTACTGTGAAATCTTTCCTAAGTCAAAGTATGTCAAAATGAAGGAACAATTGCTGTCATGATTATTTTAACTCCTAGATCTCCAAAATAGCTATAAAAAAATAGCAAATAACACATACAACTGAAATTAACACTAAAATATAGTACAAGCAGGAACGATCTGATACACACACCTGCATGAAGTAATTCCCAGGGAAGGAGCTTGGTCAAGGCACTTTTCACTGATCAAGTTCTTTAACAACTGCAAAACAGATGCTGACAATCTTTTTGCTTTACATATTTAGTCTCGAAGTGAAAATCCTCTTTGGATTTCTTTTGGTTAGTGAAAACAGGTACTACTAATATTGGTCTTACAAAAATTGAGGAGTAAAACTGTTGAAAATCTGGGCACCAATATACGTAAGGTTTCAAGAATAAAAACATGATACAATCACAAGTCTCATCGAAATCCAGAGTTTTATACATATTAAGAAACTGGATAAAGAAAAATCTTCTCTCAGTGAGCACAAGTTGGATCCAGTGCTGTTTGCTCTTAAGTCTCATGGAAGAAAGCTATCCAAGCAGGTAGCTAAATCTTTTATTGGTACTGTCTGGCATTCATTATCATATTGAGAATAGGGCAAAAACCTTTTTGTGTTATTCATGTACTACTTTTTTATGGTCCAAAAGAGCAGTCACTTAATGACTAGAGAGTGGGAAAATTAATAATAATGGACCAGACTCTCATCCCATGCAATCAAATAGATGTTATTCTCTATTGAGTTATGCGGCATAAGACTCTCACCTAATAACAGTAATAAATAATGGGGTAATTTTCATGCCAGCTGCTAACGGTTTCCTTATTTCTAACCAGGGCTTTTTTTTTTTTTTTTAAATCATTTTATTTCTGTCTTTAGGAAACAAAGACATTTTCAGTCTTATTTTAAAACTCTGCACTTTTTGCTTTTTATTGCTATAGATTTTATGGGATGTCTCAGAGCTCAGGGTTGAATTTTTAGGAACTTAAGAGAGAGAAATATGACTAAAACAGTATTGTTAATGGAGCTTGATGTGACTACTATCAAGGATAAATAAATACTTCTTTCCCAATGATACTGGTTACTAGGTTTGCAGGGACTATGACTATAAGTGATTTTCAGGCCATTTGTGTGATACTTGAGGAATGATATACACTTTATTTCTAAAAATTATTTTATTACTGATTTTGATCTACTTTAGTGGTATGGACTGATGTTTAATAGAGTAAGTTTACCTTGATTCTGAATCTAAAAGTACATGATAACTTTATTTTATATATAAATTAAGATATATAAAAAATATTACATCTATGTTAATATATTAAATAATATTAACATATTTGTCTTAATTTAAAATTATTTTCTATTTATATATTTATAAATATAGAATGTTTAAATAAATACATTTTTATATACCTTATATGATATAGATTATATATATATATATATGAATATATAAATTTTGGATATAGTTCAGAAGGTGAAAATAAGATAGAGTTTGTGTGTGTACTTAACAGTATTCCTTTTTTTTTTTTTTTCTTATTTCATGCTCCATCCCTGTGTCATCTTGGCTGATCCTTTTACAATATTATATTTTACCATCACACTAGTACTATAGATGTGCATGTTCTTTAACTTCTTCTTGGTACTTCTTTATATTTGTCTTATAAGCTACTTGACTAAATCACTATTTGGATATGGCTTGGTTGGTTGTTTTCCTGTTTGTTTTCTTTTTGTACTCTACGTCCATATCTCCTCTTTGCTATCTCATGGGGTAGATTACTACTCCCAGTGGATACAGGAAACCGAAGCTAAAAGAAATCTTTGTGTCCAGGCTTGCAGAACCTGGTACATGACTAAGATTGGATCCACGCAGTCTATCTTGGAGTCTGTGACCTTAATCACACTCTACTTTGAACAGCTAGCACAGTTCCTTCCATGTGGTTTGTTCAACTAGACACTTTAGTCACAAAAGTGTTATACAAGCATGATAGTATTACTATGAACAAAAATTTTGGGGGGGATGGGGTGGCTGTGTTTTCTAGTTCTTCTCTGAAGGTGTGTCACATCTTTCTGGTTCTTCCATCCCATTGACGCTGCTCTGGGCTGTAGATATCTACAAAGAGAGAGAGAGAGGAATTCCAACTGCTGGGCCTTCATCTACAATTTTAGACTAGTTCCTGAAAGCATCCTCAGGCTCTAAATACAAGCAACATCCCTGGTAGGCAACTTTTGTGGGTGTCCCTTGATAATGGGATTGATCTTATTCATTATATGGAGTAAGACCACCAAGCGTGTTCTTCATATTTCTAAGAGTAAGGGAAATAACCTGACATTAATTATTTCTCTTTGAGTAAATGATCCATTTTGTTGAATAGAACATGTGCTATGAAGGTTCATTTCCTTCTCCCAGTCTATTTTAAGACTTAACAGTTTCTAAATCACAAAAAAAAAAACACTTTGAAAAACACTACTACATTCCTACAGGTTGTTTTTCTGGTGATAATACATATGTAGAGTAAGAGCCTAATTTTGGATTCAGGCAGACATTTTTTTGGTCCTCTGAATGACATTTTCCTAAACAAACTGTTGAATGTTTCAGGAATGAGACCTGCACTGTCTAGCACAGGTTGTACAGAATATACATAAAAGAGATTCCAATATTCATTGGAATACTGTAGTCAGATGGTCCTGATATGCCCTGTGTATTACAAAGATGTGTATTTGTGAGATCAACTACAGGAGACTTGGAATATAGTTTGTATCCTCACTTATGGTAAATAAATAAATATTTGTATATAAATATTTAATAAATATTTATTAAATACATCTGAGAAGGATTTTGATGGCAGCTGCTAAGCTCAGATTGTTTAATCGTAAGTAAAATACATGTACTCAAAATTATTTCTGGTGAATACATTGGTTTTTGTTAGAGTAGGGAATATATATGGCGGAGCTAATCAAAGGAAATTAGCCATGGGAATGAAGGTAGCAAATCTTATTTTTTTTAAAAAAAGATTTATTTATGCATACAGAACAGGGGTTTAAGCCAGAGGTGCAGTGGGGTGAGAGGATTCACCAGAGACAGAGTTGGAAGCAAAAGTGGCAGGTTGAGGAAGTACACTCCTGAGGGGAGCAGTGGTCCGGTCAGGAGAGGTCCTCCTCACCTTGGATTACCTCTGGAATAGGAGGTTGAACTTGCACTGAAGCAGCTATGGCTAGCTTGCAGTGCTGAGATTTAACCCACTGCACCAGCAGGGAGAGTCGAGAGCAAATCTTATAAGAACAGGACAAAACACAACAGAAGAAGTTGGAAATTTGAACTAGATATGCCACACACAATATTGTAACTCCATATATTTGTAGAGTTCTTGATTAGGACATTACAGTTTATAGAGAATGTGAGATGGGTCCTGGTCAGTCTTACATAGATTTTAATTATCAGTGTGATCCCAGATGGACTGTGTGTTAAAATTAATTCAACAGTACTAAGTACCCCCAATGTATCAGGTTGTCTTCTAGGTCCTTGGGGGTATGTTAATAAATAACCCCCAAAGTACTACCATGATATGATTAGGGACCCCGCCAAATATTTATAGGCATCATGAAATTTAATCTCTATTTAAAAAAAAAGATTTATTTATCTATGCATACAGAACTAGGGTACAGGCCAGAGGTGCGGGGGGCAGTGAGAGGATTCACCAGAGACTGAGTGGGGAACAGAACAGGCTGACTGACGAAGTACTCTGCTGAGGGGGAGCAGTGGGTCAGAGAGGTCTGCCGTGTCATATGGATCACCTCTGGGGTGGGCAGGGATCAAATTCATGCTGAAGTGGCCTTAGTATCTTAATGCTGTCCTATAACCAACTGCTCCACCAGGTAGGGCTCTTAATCTCCACCTTTTACTGAAGACAGGAGAACCTGAGATTAAGTAATTTGCCCAAAGCAACACAGTCAGTAAATGACACTATGAAGATCATACTTTTAAATTTCCCTCTAGATCATACATTTCAACATTTTGGTTTGAGATGGGTAAGTTATTAACCCTCTTTTATTGATGAGTTGACTGGGCCCAATGAGATAACATAATTTGTCTAAATATGTTAATAATAAATGGTAGAAGGAACATGTCTCACATGTCTGACTACTTAGATGGTGCTTCTTCATTGTTTCATATTGACTTTATACCTGCAAAACTGGGTATGAAATACAATTTACATTTCATTGTTATAAAGTCTCATTGAATAGTTGGAAATATGGAAGTAGAAACAAAGACTTTCTTTGTGAAATGGAATTGATATGGCATAAAAATGGATGTATAGTAATCATGATTTTAAAGAATAGTTTTTAGACTATTAGACTTGAAATGTTAAGGAAGGTGTAAGGTTTTCAAGAATATACTGTTGTATTATAATATGGTATTTTGTAATTGTTACTGCTTTAAAAACCATTTTTCCTTTTCAGATTTGTAATAATATTCTAAGATTTCACAGTATTTAGCACATTAAAAAAACTAGACATATCAAATAAAAGTTATTAAGTTGTCACTAGCACACTAAATTATTAGGATGGATAAGAATATTTAAGAATAATCACAATATGAAAATAAGCACAATATGAAAAATTCAACTGATTCTTTTTAAGTGCCTCATAATTTCCTTGTCCTTATTACTTCTCCGGTGCCCCATACCCACAAGCAACAGTTAATAGAAAACAGGAATAGTGTGAGTGTGTATATGTGACTGTGTATGTGAGTATGTGAGTGTGTGAGTGTGTGTGATTTCAGGATATTACACTTGTATATCCAGGATTGGTTACTTTATTCAGTTTATTTGAAATTCAGAAAAGCAGGAAACACATTTAAGTCTTAAGCATCATGGGAATAGGTCACATAACAGAGTCAGGAACCTCTCATAACAAATTAAATATAGCCAGGTGTGAGTGAAAATAAATTCCATATGTTTAAAAATGATTTGTGCAGATAGAATTTCATTGGAAAATATAAGTAGAATCTGGAGGCCTTTTTATTAAAAAGTTTATTAAACTATAATATGTCTGATGGCATTGCTTATCTGAGAATGGGATGAAGTTACCCTATTGTGGGGACTTATTCAAAGTACTTTACTCAAACTAGACCTCTGGTTTTATTTGTTTAAAGTAGACTTATCTTCCTTGTGGATTAGACTATTCACTGAATCCTTATGAAAAGTCTGGAACCATAATTAGTTTTCTAGAAGCTTCTTTATTCTTAAGAGATGGTATTATGTCCAGGAACAGAGAAAGCAAGCTGACTCAAATTCCAGCTGAGAAAAAGTTTTTAAAAGAAGCCTGACACTGGACTTGCCCTGGTGGCATAATGGGTTAAAGTACAGCACTAATAAGCTAAAGCCACTTCAGCATGAGTTTGAGCCCTGTGACCCACATGGCATGGCAGACCTCTCCTGACCCACCCGCTGCTCCCCTCAGCAGTGTACTTCATCAGTCGGCCTGATCTGCTCCACACTCTGTCTCTGGTGAATCCTTTCACTGCCCCTGCACCTCTGGACTGTACCCCAGCTCTGTATGCATATATAAATCAGTCTTTTTTATTTTAAAAAGAAGAAGCCTGACCCAGCATAAGTAATTGTTCCATGCTTACCATACCACTATGAGGGTCTATTATTATTCTTTTTGGACAAAAATGGAAATGGAGAGATTCAGCAATCCATTTGACTTTCCCCAGACTGTCAGAGCCAGCAATATGAACCCAGATTTTTCTGCTTGCAAAGCATTTCTACAGGCCATGCTCCCATCAATGGGGAGACGTCAACCCTTATTTGGTAGAAAGAGAAAAACCACAAAGAAAATATGATGGCAACTCTATCAGTTAAATGTTCTCAGTAATTCCTAGAAAATTTCTGTTCACTCTGGTTAGAACTGTGACATACATACAGCCACCTCTAGCTGCAAAAAGCAGATTAGAAAATATTATCTGGCTGCCCAAAATAAAATCAAGATTATACTAATATGGAATAAAAATAATATATATGATGTACCCAATTAATCAACCTAATGTATCTCAGACACATCTCTAAGTTAATAGATTGGTAATTTGGGGATTTAATATAGGAATGTATTAACAATAAAGAAACTTAGTCAAAAACCCTGCCTTTCTATGTTTTTCTATTTAGGTCAATCACATTGAATGTCTATTCCCAGAAGTACTAGTGCTTATAGCAACTCTTTCCAATAATAAGCTATGGATTTTCTGAATTTGGTCTGTGTTTGCATGCCTGCTTTCGCTAGGATTGTGTTTCTGTGCATTTTCTGAAACAATTTAACAGTTCAAAGGTGGGCACTTTATATTGCGAATCACTTCCTTTTGGTGCTAGCTGTGCTGTGCAGTGAGGTTAGTGAGTAGTGCAGTAATAACCACACACTCCACTGTGGAATGTCTTCACATCACAGAAGTGAAGGAATGTAGTAAGGAATGTCCCCTTAGGACAGTAAGATGTTTTTTCTGTGGATTTGCCTGCTAAAGAAGGCATGTGTGCCAGAAACTGTGCTCAAGTTCCTGAATATACATACATACATACATATACATGTGTGTGTGTGTGTTTTAAAGATTTTACTTATTTATGCATAAAGAACTGGGATACAGACAAGAGGTGCAGGGGTGATGAGAGGCTTCACCAGAGATAGTGGGGAGCAGAACAGGCAGATGAATGAGGTGCACTGCTGAGGGGAGCAGCGGGCGGGTCAGGAGAGGTCTGCCGCACCAGGTAGATCATCTCCTTTCTTCAAAATGTCATTCTCTTTACCTATTAACTACACAGATAATGTGCTGCCATCTTGAAAATGTAAATAGCACTCTTGTTATTGTCATTGTTCAAGAAACATACCCTTTATCATGTTTTATTTGGGGGTGTATACGTTTCAGCAACAGGCATATCCTCTTCTTTCATTTAAGGCGTAGTATCTTTTCCCTTGAAAAGTGTGCTCAATCGCATCACTTCATATTCCCTGTATCCATCCCCTGCTGGTTCATTTCATTTTTCAGTCCCTCACTTTGGTCCCTCAACTCTGCTCTCATGGGCAATCACTATAATTTGTCCTTCACTGGTGTCAAATTAGTTTCATTGTTTTACACACTTCTCACTGAAACCAGACAATCCTAAAATGCAAGTAAGAAAGGGTGATAAGTATGGAGGAAATTTTCTGGTTGAGTGAAATAACTGGCAAAACAAATTTTGCCATGTTTCTGTTTTATTCAGTTCAAAAGCATCCTTTCCCTTCTCATGACACAAAGGTCCTTCAGAGAAGCATTGAAGATGTCTTTGCATTCTTATTCAGTCTCATGTCTTATCACTTCTCACACAAACCTTCATCTCTATAAGTCCTAGTCATAGGCTACATTGTGTCTGGCCTAAAGCTTTGTGTCTGCTGTTTCTCATTTTAAAAATGCTTACTCTGGCTTCTTCAAGACATTTGCTTTCTAAGATATAGGAGAAAATGCTATGTTCTCCAAACAAGACTAATACTCTTCACTCTCTTCTAGTAGACCTTACTGTACTTTCAGAGAATGTTATGTACCACTCTATCATAGCACTTACAGTATTAGAAATATTTGCTTGCTTCTGTTTTGTCACTAGGCTTTACCACTTTGAGAAAGGGCCCATACATTAACTAGTGCTCACAACTTGTTGAGTAAATAAATGGATGAGTAAATGAAATAGATCAAAGGATATTTAATTATATTTAAGCATTTGTAGAATGACAAGAGTTAAAATTTCCATGCTTCTTAAAAAGTCGCTTAATGTTACAGCTAAATATGTTTGATGTTTCCTGGGAGGGTCTCAAATTATAATCTTTCTGAGTCAGGTCAACGATATAATATTGTAAATCAAAGTTGCTGCTGAATTTTGAAATTTGGGCATGGAAGATGACTTTTCTGAGGTATAATTTCTAAGTCTATGGATGGTAAATTTGGGCTTTGCATGAGTAATTCCTGTTGTTTGTGTGAACCAGGAGGAAAGCAACTCTGTGGAGTGAGTGGAGTGTATTTAGGTGAAAGGCAAGTTGCAAGTCTATTTTCGACTCTGTCTTCCACAAGGCTAAAAATCTTGGGTGGAGGGTTCTTTGAGAGTTAGAATGAGAACATGGACAGAGGAGAATAAATAAAGAGAAAAAAATGCATATTTCATACAAAACTAGTTATGTACACCCAATAAGTGAAAAATATTTGAGCCCAATTAAAGATGATGTGTATTGTCATCCAGATATTTCTCTATGCTTACTTCTATCCATTGAAAATTATTTTTGGTCTATCATTTAAGCTGGGATGAAAAACACAAGGCCTCAGATGGGCCCAGAACAGATATTAGTATATACTTTCCTACTGAACTTGGATTCTCAGTATACTGACACTCTTATGCTAATGAGCATGTTTACCATTCCAACACTCTTTGAGTATTCCTAATATTGACTCTTCTCTTTAATTTTATGACCATGGTTGGGGAAGGGAGGGTACATGAGTACTAAGTACTTATAGGACCCAGTACTCAGTATCAAAATCATAGTTTTCCAAAGAACAGACCTACTAGGATCTAATATGTTATCTTTGTATATTTACACACACACACACACATATGCATGTATAGTTGTATGTTTATATATATATGAATTATAGTTATATGTATATGTATACATGTACTTGTGTGTGTGAATATATAGAGAGAGATTTCAAGCAATAGGTACATGTATTATAGTGACTTAGCTTGCAAATATGAAATCTATAGGGCAGGCTGAAAGGCTGGAGGCCCAGGAAAGTGTTGATTTTATAGTCTTGACTACAAAGGCAGTCTGAGGTTAGAATTCCTTTTTTCTCAGGGGTTCTCAGTCTTTTTTCTTAAGGTCTCCAATCAATTGGATGATGACCAACCATAGTTTATAGGGTAATATTTCCTCAAAGTTTATTGATTTATGTTGATTACATGTATAGATGACCTCCACAACAACATTGATGGATCAAAGATAATTTTGTTTTTATTTACTAGGTACATTTTAAATATTCCTGGTCATATTCCCTTCTCACATTTTCTTTCTCTGAAACTTGTCCATCACTTATGGTTCTGGAATGGCACAGACAGTGATAACCAGGTAAGTTACAGGGAGGTGAGTGGCACAGAGATTAGGGAGGCAGACAGGGAGACAAGTATGTACTCCTCCCCCATTCCCTATTTCAGGGCACAATGTCAGAGTGAGGGGTGTACTTGATAAGTTGAAGGAAAGGTTGAAAGCAGGGCAGAGTTCACTTCTCCCTTTGGGTACCTTCAACAGGTGATCTCCCTAGCCTTTAGGAAGACATCTTGTTTGCCATTAATCCAAAAAAATTTTTTTTGACATTTTTCCTTGGGTTTTATGTTATAGTTAAGTGTGGCATGTGTGTGTTTGTGTGTGTGTGCATTCATGATACGTACTGAAGGGCAGTATGAACTAACAGGTTAAGAACTATGCCATTAATTTAGCAATGGAGGGGATTATAGAATGACATGGAGTGATTAGAAGGAAGAGGTATGCCTTGAAAATTTAATTTAGCTCACATATTTCTTGTGCACTGTTTGGAAGTCTTTATTTGCCTTGCAAATTTACTTTTAGATATAAAAAAAGGTAGGCAAGTTAGTGCCTTTCCAAATTCTGGCCATCATGTGTATCCTGTTAAAATGATAATGCTTTTGCAGTTTATTTTTAATATACTGTTCATTACTATGATATAATATTAAATAAACTAGCATATAGATATTTGCATACTTCTCTGATGATCTTTCCTAGAAAATAATTCATAAGTAGAAGTCACAGATGAAAGTTATATACATTTAATTATATTCATTTGAAAAATATTGTACCAAATTATGCTTCCACCTATGATGTATAAGAAGACCCACCTCCTACCAGACCTACCTGCTTATGTGGTAAATTCTTTAAAACTCTGCAGCTTTTCATTTACATTTCTTTAATCAAAAAATAAATTAATGCTTGTGTTTGCTGCTTGCATTTTTATATTAATAATTTTTTAAAAGTATCACGTTTTTCCTTTAGTTTATAGTACCATCAAATATCAAATACATCTATATCTTAAAAAAAAACCTGTTAAATCCTTTAAACAATACAATGGACCTCTGAAAAGGTTAACATAAACTATATTGCTTTAATTGAAAAGAGAGAGCAGCTAACCATATATTTTCATATAACAAGCTCACGATAGAAGCAATCACAGAATCTTGGTTTCATCAACTTCTTTTGCTTCCCCCTTTGCTCTGCCTCCTATCAACCACCCTGGTTGACCAAAGAATCTGCTGACAACAGCTGTAATTGAACAGGAAGAGTATCCCATTAAACAAGATAAGCTGATATGGGTGACTTCAAATGAAAAGAGGCCCAATTCCTATGGATGCAGTTTGACACTGTAAAGTATCAAAAAGGACAGGAGACTTAAAGGAGAAAGAAATCAATAAATCCAAACTGTATCTGAGAAACTAGGAATATACTTGGTCTTGGTTAACATATACACATTGTTTTGTTCTATATGAGCTATTTAGATGAAATTCTAAAGTTAAAGAAACAAAAACGAGAGAGATTTAGGTCACAATTCACACCTATGTCAATCTATCGTGACAGAAATTTTGTGTATATAAGTATTTAGGCAAAGCTGTATATATTTTGTATACACACAATTTGTATATATTTTGAAGAATTTAGCAGTCATATAATGGAGGAGGATCTAAATGGAACTAAATTCAATCCCAGTGAAAAAATATATTTATTTTAAAACTAAAGGAGAAAGGAACATAAGATATATGACTCGTATTCTTCAATCTATACTAATTATTAAAATATAATTGTATTAAAATATAATAAATGGTCAGAGAAAGATCTTACTGTTTGAAATCAGTTTAAATAAACTCAAAAGCCAAATGAAATCACAGAATTTTAGAAAGACCATTTTTATATATATGCTAACAATAAACTTAAGGAAATTTCCTTTGGGAAGAAGGGAATAAAGCCAGAAATAATTGTTAAATAAAAAGTGGTTTCAGGAAAAGATTATTAACTCACAATTGCCCTACAGACATTTATAAATAGAGAGGAAGTCTGAATTCCATTGGGGTTTTTATCACTTAGTCCATAGTGTTAGCAAAGAAATCTGAAATCTCCCTATTAGCCTTCCTAGTGCAACTCAAAGGAAATGTAAACCAGATGAGGTCTGTTTCCTGAGACCCAGAGCCTGTGCTGTCAGTGAGGTCCCAGGGACAAGAGGAAGGGAGAACACACAGTCACACTGAACAGTGTAAACTTACCAAGTCCTGACACGGAAAGAAATGAGTGCTATTTACTCTGGCATCTACTTGGCTGATAGAAGATAGAAGGTCAACCAGATGTTTTTGAAACTTAATTTACTATCTTCCAGATTCACATTGTATTTATTTGTGAAGGAAGATTAGCCAAAGGCTCTTATTTATTTTGCAATGACCAAAGCTAACGGAAGCTAAAGTGGATTTTTGAACCATCTATTACCTGCTAAATGCACATTACCCATTAGATTATGGGGCTGTGTTCTGGCCTCAAGTCATTTTGCTGGCAAGTCAGATTAGAGTGAAATTTATTACAGATGAAAGAGGGTGTCAGTTTCTAGTATCGTTGCTCCTCTGAAGTGCTTACAAGGAAGTAAAAGAAGAATGTGATACAAAGGGATGATATAATTTTCTGGTGTCCTGCTTAAGAATGTGTTTTTCCAAAGTAATGAAAAATATTCTTTCAGCATTCACTGGAAATCTTTTCTATACCAGGCACTGTTTTCTATAGGCTGCTTACGAAAAGTTGAATAATGTACACCATTAAGGAGAGTTCTTGATGTAGTTGTGGCACCCTTAAAGAAAACAACACAAAACAATATTGCCTATTTAAGCATGCTGAAATTTTGAGAATTTAATGTATGAAAATTTGACCAATATTTGCTTTGAAGAATCAGATTTGGGGAATGGGAGATAAACTGTTATATTTTGAAGGAATGAATTTGATCCCCAGAAACAGTAGAAGTAATTTTGTGTTACAAAAATTTAAACTTGACACCACTTGCAATACAATTTTCATTCAGATAGTTACAGAAAATGGACATGACCAATGGTGGCATAATAGTGGGCAAATTAGGGGTCCCAGGGCTGAGCATCCCCACTGATTTTCAGGCACTGGTGCTTGAGTGTGACATACCCAATCCCTTGCCCCATAAAAAGGACTGAGTTCGGATGCCAGCACTGTAGTTGAGGGTGTTGGAGGAGGGTGAAAGGGCTATTGTGACCCTGCTGCCAAAGAGGAAGGAAACCTCTAAAGAATCCACAGGACACTAAAAGGACTATGCTGGTCAGGGGGTGGGGCTGGGCAAATAAGACCAGATTCAGACCCAGCAACAGTACAGAACCATGGGATGTGTGTGTGTGGGGGGCAGTACCCAGGTCATAATTTGGAATATAATTTCCATAGCCACAACCACCCCAGCAGAAGGAAGGGAAAAACAACATTATAACCCAAACCAGCAAGACTGTATGGTGATGTTTAACTCCAATTTAGAGAGATTACACATGTAGATAAATGTCAGTGTCAGTGTGATAAATATTATTTTAAAAGGGCAATTCGAGTTTTATTATTTCTTTAGGAGAAACAAACCCTAACAACATATGGAAAATTTGCACAACTATAAATTCAAAAGTATAATAAAGCTAACCAGGGATATGTATGAGGCATTCGCCATGAGGGAGTTGAAGCGTCATGGAGAGTGGCAGGTTTGTATACTAAAGAGGGGGTGAGTTCATCTTTACTCTGAAAGTAAAAAAAAAAAAAAAAAATGAATTTCTTAGAGAGGGTATATTTACAGGTGAATTTACACCTGCATGGTAAGATCTCAAGCTATAGTTTTTCAGAATATAAAACGGGAAGCAGTAATTTCTTTTTCAATTAGGGAAAGGGCAAAAGCTCAAATAGTGATGATTGCTTCATTGATTCAGAGAAGATGAAAAAAGAAAGAAAAGGGCAAAAACTCCTTAGCTTCTAGTGCTTTTATTACTCTTTTTTTTTTTTTTAACTAGGTAACCTTGGCTAAAAAACTATTTATGATTAAGATATATAGTTTCACATCTCCTCAGATATTTGTTACCACACCATACCCACCACCAAAGCCTCTAATCCTCTGTGATAGTCCACTGGGCCCCTTCACACTCTGTTTTCTACTTACCCCCTTCCTCTCTGGTATTTTCAACTTTACAGCCAGATTTCTGTGGTCTATGTTGGATTTGTTTTTGCCTGACCCTTCATTTTGTTTCTCTGCATTCCATATATGAATGACAATGTCTGGTATTTGCCATTCTCTTTATGACTTATTTATCTTAATGTAATCCCATCCAGTTCCAGCCATGCTGTTGAGAATGTCAAGAGCTAATCTGATTTTTAAAAAGATTTATTTTTATTTTCTTGTGTATACAAGAACTGGGGTGTAGGCCAGCAGTACAAGGGGTGAGAGGATTCACCTGAGACAGGGTCGGGCACAGAACAGACAGATCTACTGTAATACACTGCTGTGGGGAGCAGAAGGGGTCTGCTAGGCCATATGGGCCACCTCCCTGGCCGGGGATCAAACTCATGCCTCAGTGGCTGGCAATAGCTTGATAATGTTAAAACTTTAACCCCTGTTCTACCAGGGAGCCCCTACTCTTATTTTTTTAATAGCTAGATAGTATTTCATTGTGTATACAAGCCAAATCTTCATCCATTTATTTATCATTGGATACATAGTTCCTTCTCTGCCTTCCCTGTTGTTAATAGCTCTACAAAGAACATAAGAGCATATAAATATTTATTCCTTTGTATTAGTGATTTACATTCTTCAGGTAGATACTTCAGAGTTTAATTGCTGGATTGTATGGTAAATCTATTTTTAATGTTTAGAGAAACCTCCATATGTCTTCCATAGTCATTGGACGAGTCCACATTGCCATAATAATAGGTTTTTTTCTCCATGCCCTTGCTAACATTTGTTTCTGGCCTTTCTGCTGTGGGCCATTCTCACAAGTATGTGAGATAGTATGTTATTGTTTTTAATTTTTTTTTTTGAGGCAACATTGATTTTTCAATACTGTATATGATTCAGAAGCATAGGTTCAATCTCTTCAGATGTATCTTATTGTGTGTTTTTAAAAAAGATTTATTTATTTACACATACAAGAACTGGGTACAAGCTTGAGGTACAGGGAGTGAGAGGCTTCACCAGATACAAAGTGGAGAGCAGAACAGGAAGGTTGACTGAAATATACTGCAGAGGAGAGCAGTAGGCAGGACAAGAGAGACCTGATGTGCCATGTGGGTCTCCTCCCTGTCTGGGGATTGAACATGTGCTGCAGTGGCTGCTGATAATGTCACAGTGCTGTGCTTTAATCTGTTACACCACCACGAAGGGCCTCTTATTGTGGTTTTGATTTCAGTTCTCTGTTGGTAAGAAGTAATGAACATTTTTTTCACGTGCCTATTGATCATCTGTATGTCCTCTATGGAGAAGTGAATATTTAACTCTTCTCTCCACTTTCTTATTGGAGGTATGATTTGGAAAATAGTCTCTGATTCACTAGGGTTATTTTCAGTACTCTTGGCACCTTTGTTGTAGATTAAGTGTCCATATAGATTTGGGTTTATTTTTAGAATCTCAATTATATCCCATTGGTATGTATATTTTTATTCTAGTACCATATTGTTTTTATTACTATAAACTTTTTATTATAGTTTGAAGTCTGAGGGTCTGATACCTCTGCTATTCCTTTTTTTTTCCTCAGACCTCATTCAGTGTTTTTTTTGTTTCCATATAAATTTCAGTAATGTGTGTTATATAACTTTGAAGAGTGCTGTTAAATTTGGATAGGGGTTACATTGAATCTGTTTATTGCATTGGGTAAGATGTCCATTTAATGTCAATTCTTTTCAATCCATGAGTAGGGAATATCTTTCAACTTCTTTTTGTCCCCTGTTTCTTTTAGTGATACACTATAATTTTCATTGTACAGTTTGGTAAAAATGTTTAGTCTTTTTTTGTCAAGTTTATTCCTATGATTCCAGCTGGATGGTTGAATTGAGTATCCCAAAGTCAGATACAGACTTCAAAATTGTCATGTCATGATAAGGGGAAGAATGATGTAAAATTTTATTTGATTTAATATTAAATAAAAAATTAAAAAATATCATGATAAAGAAATTAAAAGAAATGGAAGAGAACTTAGAAAAATAAATGAATGATCAGAGAAATAAAATGATTGAACAGATAATAGAAAGTAAGCCTTTAAATAAGAAAGTAATAGAGACTGGTTGAATTGCTGTCAGACCTGGCCCATGGACAAGAATACTGTCCCAATAAAATAGAACTTTCAGATTATAAATAATGAAAGATAGGAAGGACACCTTTAGAATGTATCCTGGAGAGTAGGCTTCATGTGGGCCAAGGGATCCAAGGTGTCACACTGAAGCTTGGAGAAACATAGATGGCTTTGCAAACAATGTTTCCTTCTTTGATGTACAATTAATAGGACCCAAATGGGGATTTGTTGCATTTGTAGGAGCTGTGGGAGCTGAATATTACCTAGAATACCAGAATAAAGATAAAGAGCATCACTGAACATAAAATGCAAGTTATTTAGAGATTTCTTAATTTGTAAAATTAAGATTTCTTTACTATGATCTACTTGTCTGTCCCTTAAAGACTGCTAGTAAGATTTAATAAAGAAAAACATGTCAAAAGAAGTTTATCCTGAGGTAGTTAGTACTTCTTGAAGCAGTTGTAAATGGGGTTGATTTCTTTCTCTTGTAATTCATTTTTTTTTTTGCTAATAAAATGCATTGACTTTTGTAAATTGATTTTGTAACTCACTATTTTACTGTACTCACTTATTCTAGTAGTTTTCTTAAAGTAGAGTATTTAGCATTTTCTATGATTATTATTGTGTAATATGCTAATAGTTTTACTTCTTTACCAATTTGGTTTCCTTTTATATTGTTCTCTTATGTAATTTCTCTAGCTAGCACTTCTGGTACTATGTTGAAAAGCAGGGAGAAAGAGGATTTTTCTTGTCTTCTGCATGATCTTAAAGGAAAAGCTTTCACTTCCTCACTATTTAAAAGCCTGGCACAAGTAACTTTATAGGTTATCTTATCCCCCTCTTCCCCAACACCATGAAACATAAAATTATTTCTTTTTCTTAAAGTCTTGAATGTTTCATACTATGTGTTGTAGATTTAATTACCTTTAGATAAAGAGATATTCTTTTAACTTCATGGACTTTTATTAATATATTTTGTACCTGCCCCAAGGTTTGGGAAGTTATCCTTAGTTATTTCTTTGAAAAAGTGCTCTACTCCCTTTTCTTTCTCTTCCCTTTGGAATACCCATTATTCTTATTGCCTTTCCTAGGGGAATCAGATAACTCTCAAGTACTTCCACTTATTACTTCTTATTTCTTTACTTATTCCACCTGGGTCCCTTGTGTATTACCATCTTCAAGGTCATTGATTTAATCTTGTATTTGCTCTATTTTGCTTTTGTCAGAATTTTTTATTTTCTCTATTGATCTTTTTTTTTTT
>NW_004567103.1:60855656-60879372 GCF_000260355.1 Condylura cristata
GGTCGCCTCCGGGGCAGGTGGGAATCGAACTCATTGCGGAGGTGGCTTTAGTTTCTCAGTGCAGTGCTTTAACCCGCTGCACCACCAGGGAGGGCCTCTATTGATCTTTTTAATATCACACATCTCTATTATTTCTTATTTAAAAGCTTGCTTTCTGTTATCTGTTCAATAATTTTATTTTTCCAATCATTTGTTTTTCTGAGTTTTCTTGCAATTCTTTGAATTTCTTTATCACGACAATTTTGAAGTATGAATCTGATGGGAAGATAAAAATCTTCCAAGTCTCTGTGGGTGGGTTCTGGAAAGTTGTCCTCTCCTTGTGATAAAATATTCCCTGAGTCTCAGGATAGAATGTGTTGTATCTTTCCATGTGCCTACCTGCAACTTTAGATTTCCTTATATTTTTATTTAAGTTTCTATATCTAAGCAATATCCAGTCAGTTTTTGCAGTACTTATACATTTTCAGCAGATGGCACTGTGGTATTTTTCTTTTAGGTTTTCCCAACTTTTTATGATTTTAGATCTTCAGTCTTCCCTGGCTTCTGTAAGTCTGGAGACCTGATCTTACAGCACTGAGTAACAGTGTTGGAGATGGGCCTGGAATGTCCAGTCACTGGTAGGAAAAGTGTTGACAGGTTTGTGTTTTTGGTACCATTGATATCCTTTCTCTCCAGGGTAAAGGACCCAGTTCCCTGTGTCTATAAGTTGTCAATACATGACACGAGGTCGTTATCAGTCCTATAGGTGAGGGAAGGGGAGAAAATCCAAGCACAGTCATTGCTCCTTTACGTGGTAAACCAACCTGCCAGGAACACTCTAGCTCTTTTGAAAACATCTTCCCTCAGTCATAGGTATGCTTCCATACTGTTCATTTCTCCCCACCTGGGAGCACTGAAAAATTGGGTCATGATTTATATGGTAGTCTCCTGCCCCTAGACCACAATTGCCAGATATTTCTCTTCTTCCAATTCTTGTTTAATGCAGCATGGATCTCCTCAGTGTCCTTGATGGGGTGGTATATGTTGGTTTCTGATGTCCAAGTTTGCCCCAAACCACAGACCTTCTGGTTGTCATACCAGTCTGAGTTAACTTTTAGATTATTCTCCCAGCATTAGAACAAAGAATCTCCTCTGATGCCACCTTGATTTAGTCTCAGTCTTCATTGCTCAATACATTCAAATTTTAATGTAGCCAGGTATGAAAACTCAGTCATCATTGGGTTGCGACCTATGGAGTGTCCACACAGTTTTGGGGGGACCCCTTATCACATTGGCATCTGTAATATTTAAGTAAAGACATTTGTCTAATAGTTGGAAGGTTGATGTAACTAAGTTCTCAGAAATACTTCCTTTGATGTCAGGTAGGGTTGGTGTAGCAGAATATTCGTGCAGAGTATGCTATGTCCTATGCTATATATCTCAAAGTGTCAGCAGTTAAACTGGGTTGCCTACTTTCAGGAGACCAGCTGAAGTCTTTTTTTGTGCTCAGAGATGCTGTCTCTCCAGTTAAATGAGTAAAGTATGTACATAAAGTACATACATAAAGTAAAGTAAAGTGGTGCAAAAACTGGCCGAGATGTGAGGATTTCTAATTTATTAGCCTAACCCAGGTTTGTTTTTAACCTAATCACAGTCCATTTTATTTTATGGGTACATATTAAGCTGTGAGAAACTGAGGTTTAGTTGGCCAAGTTGTTACTTAACACATCAGTACCTAAGCTTCTGATTATATATAAATCATGAGATTTGTATTATTGCCTTGTTTGAGGCAGATCTGCTAGAATGAGAATATTACAATACAACTGCTTTTCAGGGAATCAAATGGACTACAGTCTTTGAAATCTGACTATCTCCAGTTGAATGTAGATTAAGTGTCAAATCAGCTGGGGTTACATACAAGATTTAGAGAAAGAGAGAGAGAATAGAAAGAGGACTTGGCTTTGTTAAACTATTTTGTAGATTCTATTCTTTTTAAAAAAATTAGTAATAGGTAAGAATCATTTATTCTTTTGTCTATAGTAATGTCTTTTGTAGCGAAAGATTGTTACTATTTTGTGCAATATGGAGCAACCCTCAACCCTTTTGTTCTATTAAAGTCTGTACATTATCACTTTTGTTTGCAAGGAACATTTCTGCTGCAACACTTGTAACATTGAACAACCTTTAATGAGTTATCAGCAAACACAAAAGATAAAAAGAACTTTGATTGAATTTCATAAGCTACTTAAAACTCCTGTGTTCTGCATATTGCAATGAATGTTTACACTTCTGTTAATAAAATTCTATCAAGGCAGATGACAGGTACCAATTAAAAGCAATCACAAAGCAAGCTCTTTCCTTAATCCCTGAAGTAGAATCTTTAAACGCTAGTTTGTGGAAGTGTTACCTGGCATGGATTATGTTTGATCCTCAGCAACTTCTACAGCCTGTGGGATTTTCACCATTCCAGTGAAGTAGAGTCTAAGGAAAAAGAAAATGACTTCTGGTGGTTTTTGAAGTCTGGAAAAACATTAAGTTTAATGAAGACAGAATTTTACTGTCTTCATTGGAAAGTCTGGGCTATGGCAACAAATAGATAAATATGACATGACTCAGATACAGTAGAATTTTATTTTCACTCACCTAAACTATTAGTAGGTATTTGTTTACAGATTGGCTCTTATCCAGGTAGAGTCATTTGGATCCAGGCACTTTCTTTATGGCCTCACTGTCATTGTCACCTTTAACATGCAGCTGTTAATTGAGCTCTAAAAGGATTGCACTGGAAATACACATCATTCAGCTCACATCTCATTGAATAGTATTCAGTTACAGAGCCACACCTGATTCATGGGAAACTGGGAAACATTAACATGCCAAGTGTCTATAAATGCAAGAAAATAGGAATTTGAGGAATAAATAGACGTTGCCCAAACACATAAATTTGATTTGTATAAAGACAATTTCTTTTGGAAAAGGCTTGCACTGACTGCCTGGGGCTGTTTTGCCTGGGGTAGAGTCAGATTGCATACCCTGAGAAAAGGAAGTAATAATAGCTGTTGCAGGATTTCTGGGAACATATCTTAGTTTAGACTCTCTCTTGCCATCCCATTCCTTCCCCTAGATTCTACATTCTCATGAACACTGTGAATTAAGCTGATTATTTCCTAGGAGGAATTCACTTGTACTTTGAAGAAATACATACTTTGATAGTGTGTGTAAAAAACAAAATTTTTATTTTATGTAATTATGAATATCTATTTTATATACATACGTGTATATAATATGGATATTGCAATGTGGCTAGAAATATACACTGACTGTTATACTTTATATAATGTAAATATTATATATTCAATAAGAGTATAAAGTAGGTTCCAAATGTACCTCATAGCCTCCCTTAATCACTAGTAAATTACTCTACTTTTAAAATCCTGAAAGCTGTTAAAATTCTACTTAGACATTTATCTTAATGTTTAACAGCATAATAAATTTTGAGAATCTTCATTATCAGTAGCTATGTCCTCTGTGGGGTCGTGGGTGGGAAAGTTGAGAATAGAGTGGGAGACCTGTCCCCTTGTTCAGATATCAGACTAGCGTCTGAGCCCTATGCAGCAGGACAAAGCACCTGAAACACAAGACATCAGCAGCCAGGAGACCACAGGTAATTTCTGAGGAGGAAGACCCTACTCTCTCTGAAGTTGCTCACCACAACAGTGAGTAAAACCTTCAAGCTATATAATATAAGCTTGTCAAGGGTGCCTTGAAAGTAAGTCATTCTGGGAGCCCTGGTAGTATTTTTGGCCAAGGCATCTATTGTAAAACATTCCCAACATTTTTTATTTATTCAAGCATGGTGAGGCCAGTGAATTAGCAGCCCATTGCCACTGAAAAAATAACTTGTTTCTCAGTTACTAAGAGAAGGTGTCATATCATGCTGTGAGGATCACATGAAGAAGCACTGTATCAGTGGTTCTGAGGAGATTAGGGTAGAAGGACAATGTATTAGATAGTAGGATCCTGATGACATATGTGGTATAGATTTTCAGTTGGTTGGTTTGCACATGAAAAGTATGCTCATAAGCACATTTTTACACTTTCTAGGGAATGGCTAATTTTGAAGGGATAGTCTCTCTATGTTCCAAAAAGTCCCAAAATGTCAAAATATAAAAATGCAGAAAATAAGAAAACATAAGTAATTAAATATCCAAATTCTCTTGTAAGGCAGTGGCAGTCATGGTCCTAAGAAGATGATACCATTCTCAACTGTCTTTAGTGACAATGCTGTAATCAGTGGGACATTTCTTATGAGTCTTAGAACTGCCTATGCTGTGTTTTACTGGTCACTGGATGTTTTATATAGAGAAGAGGCACATATTTATAAAACCAAAGCTTAATGTTATCTCTTTGGTACATACAGAGTCCAGAGACCTATTTATACCAGTGACCAACATCCTTTGCAATTCTTGCAATAATCTGCCCATTTCCCTCTAGGTACAGACTTAATGGAGATAGAGAACTAGTTGCCAACATTTATTTTAACATTTTGTATGTCTGTAGACTTATTTGTACTTAAAAAAGTTCTAATTGTTTTCAGTCTTTTCTCCTGAGCATTGTTTTCTGAAGATATTATTGCTTTTATGAAAATGGGGGTGAATGGGATTCCAGTGCTGATAATAAAAACAGGCACTTTAGGTGAGGACTCTTAATTTAGGTATGCATTTATATTGGAGATAAGGCCTTTTGGGCAAAACTAGAGGCTTTATGTGAGCTCTAAACTGTTCCTTGGTAGGAAGTATATGGAAATTTGTTGGCCTGGACAGTAGAGCTAAGATCAAGGGACAGAGATAAGGTGGGAACTTACCAGGAAGCTAGAACCTGTATAGGTTATAAACAAAATGACTGAAAAACATTTGATGTTTTGAGGTAAAAGCCATCCCCTTTGGCACCTCTAATGTTCCATAAAAATATTCATTTGCATTGAATGGTGACTTGGAAAATTTAAGGAAAAGAATGTGCTACCTAGTTTTAGGAGCGAGATATCCACCCCTCTTAGGGCTTTACAATTTAGTAAACTAAGTATACATGTCTAATGGATCTCATATCAACAATAAGGAATTTTTCAGTATAACTATATCCCAGGCATTATTTAGGATGATTCTGTATTTTATTTGTCTACCCTTCTTTGTCACTCTCTAGTCTGCAAATAAGGGGCTTGAGGTAATATATCTATGGACCTAAAATGTCAAAGGAACCCCAGGTAACTAAAAGTTTAGAAACATGTTGTGATATCTGTTATACCTCCATTCCACACTTACTAAAATTGGAAAACTCATTGCTACATTTCTGTGTCATATTATCTTTTTTGCTGACTACATTTAAAACACTGATAAAAGGAGATCAAGGAAAAAAAAACAACAACAACAAAAAATAGAATATGGACCTCCTACCTAAACCATTGGTGGTTAGGGAAAAGTTGAGAGAAGTGTTTTGCAAAAATGCAATTTTAACAAGCCCTTACCCTTTTTTGAAAAATATTTCGAAGTATGTATTAAAACATGATATCCTGGTCCTCCCTGGTGGCACAGCGGGTTAAAGCACAGCACTGAGAAGCTAAAGCAACTTCCGCATGAGTTCGATCCCCGCCTGCCCGGGAGGTGACCACATGGCGTGGCAGACCTCTCCTGACCCGCCCACTGCTCCCCTCAGCAGTGTACTTCCTCGATCTGCCTGTTCTGCTCCCTGCTCTGTCCCTGGTGAATCCTCTCACCCTTGGCATCTCTGGCCTATACCCCAGTTCTGTATGAATAAATAAATAAATAAATAAAAGAAAAATATGATATCCTAACAGTATTTTCCACGCATACATAGTATTTGCTATAGAAAGTCTAAATGTTAATCCGGAAGACTCCACATATAATAATAACTTTTTGAAAAGAGCCAAAAAGCTCAGGATCTTATCTAAGCTCAGGAAAAATATGTGGTATTATTTCTCCTTTGTCACAGAGTTATTACATGGCATAAACTCAACTGGGTTTCCATAGTCCTTGTAATACAGCCTCTAGCATCTTGCAGTCATTAGGAAACTTCAAAAAAAAAAAAAGTGAACAATAGTTTCTGGGTAAAACTGGGTGTTATTGTTTTCCAGATGAACTTGCTGAGGGTGGAGGGAGTGCTGAACTGTGTGAGTTAAACATGGGTTTGGTATGAATTCCAGAGCTGAGGGCCCAGGAAAGACCTCTTCCGGAGATTTGAGCTCCTCTTATAGAGCACAGATGCTCTATTGGAAGGAAGCATTTCAGATTAGAAGCTGGGCAGTATCCAGGGTCATGAACTTAGAATTTAAAATATCTGTCTGTGACCCCACCAGCCAGCTAAGATTTCCTGCTGACCCTAGAAATTCAAAGGTTTTTAAGTTGGCACAAAAGTTTGCCTCCTCCTCACACTCCAGATGTCTAAGTAAGAGTTTCTAGGCCTGGAAACAGGTAGCAAACATCTTTGTAGCTTTGCTGTTATTGTAGCAAACATCTTTGTGGCTTTGCTGTTATTAATTAACGACTGAGGTCATTACCCTGAATAATAGAAATGGCCAAAGTATACCCTTAAATAATACATCTTGAAAAGAGGAACTATAAATTCGTTGAGTTAGATAAATGATGACTGTAAAGCAGGATTAAAAAAGTAAAGACAGGCCCTCCCTTGTGGTGCAGCAGGTTAAAGCACAGCACTAAGAAGCTTAAGCCACTTCCGCATGAGTTCGATCCCCGCCTGCCCCAGAGGTGACCACATGGCGTGGCAGACCTCTCCTGACCCACCTGCTGCACCCCTCAGCAGTGTACTTTGTCGATCTGCCTGTTCTGCACCCCATTCTGTCTCTGGTGAGTCCTCTCACCTTCCGCATCTCTGGCCTGTACCCCAGTTCTGTATGAATGAATAAATAAATCTTTAAAAAAAAATAGGACAGCTGTGTTATTGTTAAAAGAAATAGGCAGCTGGAATCCATAGGATCTCAGTCTGGTCATTGACCCAGTAGACTAAATTTTAAACCTGATTGTCAATTGTTAGGAAATACAAAAACCACAAACCAGCTTTACTATAGGAAGATATTCACTTGCTTATAATGAAAATAGTATCAACAAAATGTGAAATTTTAAACTTGATTATTTTTGAGAAAAAGTATGTTAAAGGAAAATTTTTAAAGGATATAATCATGACCCTTGAAAATATAAAAATAATCATGACCCTTGAAAATATAAAAAAAGTGTCAAAGATTTTATTTAACTCATTACCTAAGGAAACCAACAATATGGCAGTTTGAGGGAAATACAGAAACCACATCACATAAATACACACACTTGCACATACAAGTAAAGGATACTGAAAATGATGTTACAAGTAAGTATAAGAGTGATTTCTTTTACAAAGTGTTTACTGTGAAGGTAAGGGAGGAAAACCAATTGTCCCTCCACCTGGACAAAATAATTTGCATGTCTGTGGTCCAGACCATTTGCATTGCTATTGGTAATCTTCAAATAACATAATAGCTCAAAGACAATGAAAGGTACAAACCCCAAAGTTTCAGAAAGTCTAGAATTAGAAAAGGAAGACCTTATTTTCCAAGGAATATATCCTACAGTCTTAAGCCTTTCACAATTTATCCTGACATATGTGATGCTTGAATATATGGCAGAAAAATGTACTACTCACTTCTTTTCAATGTCAAACTAGAGAACTGGTTCTCAAATTGTGTTCCCTGGAAGCTACAGAAGCATTGCCTAGAAATTCCAATGCTTAGGGTGATCCCTGACCTACCAATTCAGGAACCATGTGTTACAGGGCAGGGAGAGGGGCACCCCTGAACCCTCAAACATGCCTCCTCTAACTAGGTTCTGCCATCTGCTGAATCAAGACAAAACCTATATGGCCTTTAATGGAAAAGAACTTTAATACAATTAGTGTGCAACACAGAAAAGACAAAGAGTATAGTTTCTAAATCAAACACCCAAAGTTACCCATCCCCTCGTGGGCAAAAGTCCACCCAAAGGGATTGGCCTAAAGTAAGGTCTGAAAGCCCGCCACAAGTCTAAAGCACTTTTGTCTGGGACTCATAGAAAAGGGTCAAAAATGGCCAGACAAGTCTAGGAGGAAAAGAGCAAAATCAAAATAAGATAAATGCTGCCATAGTCAACCTCCCTATGGTTCTCTCACCCACATCTGTTTCAACTAGTCCGGGACCTGCCATAGAGAACCTCCCTATGGTTCTCTCACCCACATCTGTTTCAACTAGTCTGGGACCAAGAAACAAGATTTGCTTCTTCACATGTCTGTCTGCTCCATAAGCCTCCTTCAGGTCACCTTCTGGCTCTCCATCCTGCTTCCTTCCTCTTCAGTTTCCTCTCCAGATTCTTCTCTGCTTTGCTCACCTCCACCCTCCTTTTGGGTGGGGCAGGGAACCTGGAACCTCCCCTTCTCCTGGGGAGCATCCTGTTAAACATGGGCATGGGGCTAGCAATCTGGTTTAACCTTAGTCACCTCCAAGTGATTCTGATGCAACTTTGAGCTTTTTCACACTATTAAATGACCTAAAGGTATCTGCAAACTTCGTACTTCTAGACATTCCCTTGTAGAAGATTGGAAATGGTATATGATATTTAGTAGATATGCAAATGATTTCTGCCATAGACAAAATAACAGTAATACTGTGACTTTTGCACCTTTTTCGAACAATTGCATTTTAGTATTTGTTTTATTGGATTCCATATATAGCACTTTTCCTTATCTTTGAACTAGCATTGTCATCCCGCTGACTTCCTCTTTATTAGGTAAATAAAGCATTTTTGACAAGTGCTTATTAAATATTTAAGAATCATGTTTTTAACTTTACAAAAGTTATATTTTGACATAATATAACTCAAGTAGGATGTACTATGGGCATCTAATAAAGGGAACGCAATAAAACTGAATCAAAGTGAGCAGGTCAGGATGTGAGCCGGATGTGTTTTGTATTTAGAAGTTCTCTTTTGACAATAAGTCTTAAGAAATCAGTCCTTATTCTAAGCTATGCAGAAAAGTGTGAGTTACAAGGAAAATATTCGATTGTTCTCACAGTTACCTTTAGATAAATTTTCCTCCTGTTCTCACCTCCCCCCTCTCTCTGGCCACCATGTCAACACAAACATCACATTTTATTTGTCTCTATGGAGTTCTAGGCCATTTCTCATACTTATTCACTGATTGTGAATATCAGTGGTAAAAATTATTAGAGAAAAACTGAGTTGAATTTTTAATGATAAAACAAAAAGTAAAAAAAAAAAAATTATCCTTGCTTGGAGCTTCACAAAATCATCCTAAGGATATGTATTAAAATTTACCTGTCCTTGTGAGTAACTTGGAAAAAAAAAATAGAGGAAAAAGGGTGTCTAAGAAGAATTTTTATCTGTCACCTTTACAAAGCCTTTAAGGGACACATACAATATATGCGTCCCTTAAAGTGTCTAGTCTCAGAAAATACATCAGGAGCTCTTAGAAACGATTCTGTTATGCTTTCAAGTAGAAGCATAACATTTTCTATTTGTTCAGATTAAATTGCAACATTTTCTATTTGTTCAGATTGGTCATTAAGGAGGCTCAGTAGAGTTGGAGACATATTTAAACGCAAATCATAAGAGTTATGATGGGAGGTCAAAGAGGTGGGACTGGGTTGAAAAAATGAGATTCATTGTTACTACTTCTGTCTTCCAAAATGTATGCTAACTTCCACCGTCTCAGGGAAAAGAAACTAAACATGATGCAATGCAACTGCCGGTAGAAATATATGCAAACCCCTTTGGACTCTCTTCATACATATATCACATGACTTTCCTCCATGGGTCTCCTCTGTTCTGCTTCTGGGTTTTCTACACCTGCAGGCACATTAAAACATCGTGTTATCTATAAGCAGTGTTTAAAACAATTGAATTTTGAAACTCGCTAAATCCTTGCTTGTCTGCCTTATCTGACATGTGAATTGGTCATTTCTCTTAGACTACATTGTCATTCTTTTCCTTGAGATTCTCCTAATTTTAAATTAACAGTACACTGCTCTCTGCTAAATATAAAAACTATCTTAAATTAACAGAGACATTATTACACACTTAAGGAGAGAAAATGTGACCAAAACTCTATGAAAACCACAGATTGGGATAGGCTACAAAGTCATTTAGTTCTCAGCAAACTTGAACCTTCCCAGGAATATGAAATTATCTTGTGTAATGAACCCCACCTATATGACCTAGCATTCTGGCAGACTAGCTAGATTTGCTCTGCAATATCTGCCTTTGTGATAATAACAGTGGCAGTATGACTCAAAGTACAAACTCTTTTCATCTCTGGAAAGCAGCCTGTAATGTAAACCAGAGTGGTTACTCCACTTCCCTCTGTCTCTGCTAGTAAGACTAAAACATACCACATAAACAAGGGAAAAGCCCCCTCCGTGCATAACTCTCCACAGTAATGAACTTCAAAGACATTTGTGGTATTCCATTCACAAGTATTTCTAATTTGGGACAGACGTGCATATGCAAAACGACTCAGTCAGCTGAAAAAGGTACTCTGATTGTAAAGCTTTTATGTCCAAGCACTGCTCTCTTCCTTCTCTCAGTTGTAATTTGTTTAGAAAAAGCAGCTCGGGCAGAGTGAGTTGCTGGCAGCAGTCTTCAGGCGGGCAGGATGGCTGTGTGTGGCCTTGTGGGAAGTCTGCTTTGAATGAGAATACTGAGGGTGGATTTTCATCACCAGCAAGAAGGCTCCAGGGAAACTATCCATATAAAATTCTTTTCCTGAAACTCAGGAAACAGGCAGAAAAACTTTCAGAGATGCCCTCTAAGATGGCTTTGTCTCTTAAAATACATAAATAGTAACTGATCTATGTGCAAACTAAACACAAAGCTTTCCCCAACACCCTGAAATTATAAAACACAATGCTTTGTCTAAATTCATTCCTTTTTTATTAGTTGTCTGTGTTCTGGTAGAGGCAAAATCCATTTCTTACTTTTGACATTAATTTTAATGACTATTTAATGCAATAAAGTTCTGTCATTTTATATCTTTTCAGCTGTTTTCTTTCTGTCTATGTCACAGTGCTGCAATTTTACTTCAGGTGTTATATTCATAGGCTGGTAATCACCTTCTGGTGTCTACTCTTCATCATAGCCCTCATGCTTTCATTTAGCAAATAATCAACTGTCTGTGTGATACTAGTTACAGGTCTTGAAGCATCACACTCCTTTTTTTTTTTTTTTCTTTTTTCAGTTCTACCTGCTACATTTTCCAAGCAATTTGTCTGCTCTTGCTATCCTGAAAACCCACTGACTGTTTTGACCTTCAAGTCTTGTTTATTCTTCTTTTTAAAGATTTTTTATTTATGTATGCATGGAAGAATTTGGGTGGGGGGGCAGGGTAGAGGCACAGAATGGTGAGAGGCTTCACCAGAGACTGGGGGTGCAGAACAGGTAGTCTATTGAAATACATTGCTGAGGGGAGCAGTAGGTCAGACAGGAGAGGTCTGCTATACCATGTGTTAGCTCCCTGGCTAGGGAAGTAACTCATGCTGCAGTGGTTGTTTTCACAAAAGCCAAAATGGTAGCATCCTAGCTGAGAAAACCAATTAGGCTGTTGGTGGACTCATTTCCTTGCGCTTATGAGAACTGAGCTTCCCAAGAGTTCTCTGGTTGTTGACTAAAAGCTGCCCTCACATCCCAGAAGTGACCTATGGTTCCTTGTCATAGGAATTTTTCAACTGGCTGGCTTATTTGAGGCCAAAACCATATATTTTTTCTCCAGTCTTAAGGTTGAGATGATATATATCATAATATATCGGAAAAAATGACATCTCATTATCTTTATCATAGTCTATTGGCTAGAATTTCATCATAGGTTTGGACGCACAGAGAAGGGGATTACATAGAATGTAGCACTGAGAAGTGTCATGGGCACCATCTTAGATTTCTGCTTCTAGGACATACACATGATTTAAAAATGATTTAATGCTTAATGCTTATTGTATATTTTTAGACAAAGTTTATTATACATTGGTCTTCCATAATTTTTGTTATAAGTAGTCCCTTATCTTTATTTAACTCCATCCAAAATGATTGTCTCAACAGGTTTTTGGGTTTTTTTTAATTTTTTTTTTTTTTAGATTTATTTATTTGTGCATACAGAACTGGGTACAGGCCAGAGGCTCAGGGGCGGTGAGAGGCTTCACCAGAGACAGAGTGGGGAGCAGAACAGGCAGATCTATGAAGTACACTGCTGAGGGGAGCATCGGGCGAGTCAGGAGAGGTCTGCTGCGCCATGTGGTCACCTCCGGGTCAGGCGGGGCTCGAACTCATGCGGAAGTTGCTTTAGCTTCTCAGTGCTGTGCTTTCTTTAACCCACTGTGCCACCAGGGAGGGCCCCCAACAGGTTTTAATAGATGCTCTGGTATTTACTTCCATATGCCCCTAGTGATGCCCATGTATTTGTTCCTGGATTATAAAAGTTACTAACTTTCCTTTTGTAGAATAAGGTTCTTGTTCTCTTTGACTACCCCACCTTTCTCCATTTCATACTTTTCCTCTGCCAGTATTTCTAATGTAGCATTTAACATTTGTAACATTTGATTAGTTTCAAAAATCAGTATTTATAACATTATTTGAAATTTTCTTCAAGCGCACTTTTTATTTCTTTGAAGTTGACAAATATCTTGCTTTTGTGCTTTTAAAGTGAACTTAAAAAAGTGTCTATTTTTTAAGTGAACTTAAAACTAATTTATTCCTAACATGTTTCCATTTCTGTAAATCACTAAATGTGTTGAAGTCTAGCAGGATTCTATTAATTTCTTTTCCTGGAAGACATTTTTTATAGACATTTCTTCTGTTCTCCAACAATTTATGCAGTATGTTCTCTAGGCTTGCTGCATATTGCAGATCTTAAGAACTTACTTCACCACTTTCCCTGTCACTGTCTTTCATTTCCTGAGTCTTACATCCTTCCCACTTGATTTATCTTTCTGTGAAGGTTGACAGTATCTTCCAGTACCTTCCTTAGAAACAGTATATAGGGAATACATTTTATGAGACTTCTCCTATCTTAAGATTTCTTTTTTTTTTTAAAGATTTACTTATTTATTCATAGAGAACTGGGGTACAGGCCAGAGATGCGGAGGGTGAGAGGCTTCACCAGAGACAGAGTGGGGAGCAGAACAGGCAGATCCACGAAGTACACTGCTAAGGGGAGCAGCGGGCGGGTCAGGAGAGGTCTGCCACACCATGTGGATCTCCTCCAGGGCAGGCGGGATCGAACTCACGCGGAAGTAGCTTTTGATTCTTAGTACAGTGCTTTAACACACTGCGCCACCAGGGAGGGCCTATCTTATGATTTCTTTATTCTGCCTCATAGCAGACGATGATTTGCTTAGAAAGACAATTCTCCATTGCACATCATTTTCCCTCAGAATTTGGAACGCATCGCTTCTCATTTCCAGTTCTGCTATTGAAATTCTCTTTTTCTTTGGATATTTTTTTGATATTTTCTTCAAGAATATTGTATTCTGATCCTAAATTATACTTTTCACTTTACTGAAAATTCCTGTTTTTGTGATTTTATGAGTTTTACCTTTGCCCACTGCACTAGGCATTCGTTTGACCCTCTTGAAGTTGATACTTCAGTTCTGGGGACTTTTCTTGAACTTAATGATTTTTATATTTCATTTCTCATTTTGTAATAAAAATGATTTTGAATACTGGACATTCTTTACTAGCTCTTTATCAATTTTTTTTCCTGAATTGTATTTCTTTTTATATATTTGGCCGTTTTGGGGGTACATTTCCTCATTTTTACCTTCTAAGTTGTTATTTAATTTTCCATCTTGCTAACACGTGTTGATATCTATGAGTTCTTGTATTCTGTATATTATTAGTAGAATGGTCTTATGAGTCATCACAAATGTGACCTAGCCCTGTCAATTAGGTGTCATTCCAAATAATTAAGAGTAGTATGATACTAAAAATATAAAATGGTGTGTGGTTTCAGTCAAACTGCTGTTACATAGGAAATATATTTAAGTTGGACCCATGAAGTTCAAAGGTCTTTATCATTACATACATAACATACTTACATATCACTGGATTTCCATTATGTTCAAAGATTTTCATCACTAGAAAATATATTCACATATCTTACTTCAGGGTTCTTTTATTTTTGGAGGAAAATTAGTGCATATAATAAAAAAATGAAATATTAATAAAGTAATCATTATGAGTAAGAGTTGTAGACTTAATCTGGTATCAAGAATAATTTGAATATAGTGCTCTCTGGGGGCCTGAACACAAGTTCGTTTTTAAGTGCTATAGGCCATAAGATAGGAACTATATAAAAAAGGACTCAGTATTACTTCACTCTAGATGTATGGGTTGCCAAAGTCTCGAGTTTTATATAGCCAGATGGTATTTTTATTCCATGTGGGTATGCATAATTTACCTTCATAATTCAGAACTAAATAAAAAATGGCTTAAGTAAGAGAATAAAATATACTGTATTGTTATGGTAAGGAACTTATGCATATTTGGTACATTGTGTATTTATAAAGTCATTTGAATGACACCCTTGCATCTCCAGTGAAATTCTTAATTGACACATGATTTTAAGTGATACTGGTAAGTTTATGTGCATTATTGCCATATTAAAAACACCTTTGATTACATTTTATTTATAGGTGTAAACATTATAAAAGTTTTAAAACACATTCGCAAATTTTTTGCAATTCCTCCTACTGAGAGGTGGGGACTATGTACTCTTCTTGAGTAGTGACCTAAGTGACTGGCAACCCACAGAACACAGCATAATTGATGAAATATGATTCTAAGGTTAGTTTAGGAAATGTCATGCAGTTTCTCTTGGGTTCTTACATTTGCCTTTGGAATCAGTAGTCACCATGTGCGAAGCTGTAGGCCACCATGCTGTGAGGGTGTGCAGGCCTCTACAGAAAGATGCTATGTAAGTGAGCAGATCTGCATTGTTAGCTAGGGTCTTCATACACACCTGGTCATCAAACTCATGAATGAAGTTGCCTTCAGATGATTGCTTCTGAGTGTGTGTCACCATCTCCCAAACCCTGCTGGTTTTTAAACGTTACCAGAAGGGACTCCCAAGACATTGTAGAAGGGAATAAAGTCATCTCCACTATTTCTTTCCTTATTCTCAACCCACAGAATCCTCTCAACCCACAGAATCCATGAATGTAGTGATTGTTTTAAGTTATAAGCTTTAGAATAATGTGTCATATACCAATAGGTAACTAGAACAGCTACATTATCCTTATGAAAGTTACTTAAGTTCACGAAAATATTTTGTTTGTTAGACAAAATAATTGAAGATTACTAAGATGTAATTCAATCTAGTTTGAAAAACTAGTGTTTGATTTAATTTTAAGTTTGTTAATAGAAGCAGACATTTAAAAACTTTTAAAATAAAGTGTTATAATTAGCTAGATGTAAAAATTGAATAACAAGATTAGTAAACTGACCTTAAAAGCTTCAGAAAAAAAATTAGTTTGAAATATAATGAATAAATTGGAAATAATATTAAAACCAAAGTAAATAAAATTACATGTTGTGTTTTCTACATCCAAATACTGTTGTCAAGCACATCAGGAAACATCAAAAAGAATTGTCCCTTTTTATAGCCTCCAATTTGTATTTCATGTGCATAGTTCTTATTTCCATGAAAATAGTAACTATTTCCTTTCCAGGTTGTTAATTTCCCTTCATTTTCTTTCCTCCCCCTGTGCCTCCTCTTCCTCCAGCTAATGTGTTTATTTATCTGACCTCTGATTTTCATTATTTGAAACATTCTTCTTTTGTCTGGTGATCCTTACTTATCAGTTACTTATCAGTAACATTCAAGAACGCGAATCCAGAAGTTACCTGGAAACATAATAATTAATTGTAAGTTCTAATGTCTAGGGTGGGCTTGTCAACCATGAGTTGTGGAGAGTGATCGGATAGGATCTTTTTTCCTCCTTTTTTGACCATTCACTAAGTATTTTTAGGTCTCTTCCTTGGACAGTTTAGACTCCTCAGAACATGAAATCCAAATTTCGGTCTGGAGAATACTGGCCTGAATACCAGAATTTTGAAATTATGCAAGAAAAAACAGCTGAATGTCCTATCATTTAGGTGTCAAACATTGTTTTTAGTAAAGTACAGCAAGAGCAGAGATTACTCAGCCAGCAGTCTATTTGGCCCCACTTTATCACTTGAGGTGAAATCACATGTTTTCATGTGCCTCAGATGAATGCCACACAGTGGTAACTAGTCACAGGGTTTTTTGGTCTAGGAAGAATTATTCCATGTGGTGATTTCTTAATGATCAATCACTTAACTATGAAAGATAAAAATGACTCTTCTATACTAGTAGTCATAAGTTCAACATCATTCTACATTATATTCTCTGGATATTAGAGAACACAGGTAAATAAACAATTCAAAAATAATTTGCATACCTTGAAAAAGGACATTACATTACCATTGATTAGAAACTAATGTATACTGGTGAGATTATAAAGAAGAAGAAACCTTCTTATTCTGATGGTGGGAATGTAGACTGGTCTAGCTCCAATAGAAAGAAGAATGGAGATTCCTCAGAAGAATGAAAATATATCTGCCATACAACCCAGTGATTCTACTCCTAGATGTCTATTCAAAGGACATAAAAACACCAATTTGAAAGGAAAGCTACACTCCTATTTTTTATAGCAGTATTATTTACAATAGCCAAGATATAGGTACAACAAAAATGTCCCAAAACAAATGAGTAGATCAAGAAGATGTGGTGTATATGAATAATGAAATATTGCTCAGCAATCAAAAAAGATAAATTTATATTATTTACAGCAATATGGATAGAACTGGAAGGGCTTATCCTAAGTGAAATAAACCACAAAAAGAAAGATAACTACTGGATGATTTCATTTATATGTAGAATATAGAGACCAAAGGGTAGGGCAAACTTGAAAACCAACACTTGGAAGCTGACCATAGATCTGAAGCTTCCAGAAGGGGAGGGTGAAAGATTGGGGATGAGAAAAAAATGAGGGTGGTAGTGGGATTGGGGGCATAGCTCAATGGACTATGGTGGAGGACTATGAGATTTTAGTAGTGGCAGAATTATGGGAACTACATCTGAGGGGAGAAATCTGATACTATGAAAAAATTACAAAGATGTAAAATAATTATACTTCATTAAAAATAAATATAAATATAGAAAGCAGTACAACTCTTGTTGCTAGAATTTGATCTAGGCATTCAATTTGCACTAGTAAGGTAAAGGAGATTGTAGTTCTGAATTTGACACCTGCAAAAAAATCTATTTTATCAGGGACATATGAATGGCTTCAAACACTAGCATTATGGATGTATTTTTTACCTTTTTTCATTTTTTGTACCAAGCTCTTGATGTCAAATGAAATATTTTCATAAAGAGTACATTGATGGTGCTTTTATCATAATTATGATTATTATCATATATGTTCATCATTTGGAATTTTCCATTTTCTTGCTGTATGAAAGGAATAGCTTTATGTCATGGACCTTTTAAGAGTAGAAATTGAAAAATAAGTTGAAACATCCATCTGAACTGACCTTTCATTTAAATTCAGTGAAAAATTTTTCAGGGATTGTCAAGCTCACTGTGAGACAATGTGTTTTCATTTTAAAATACTTTCTTTAAAAGCCACTTCGTGAAACTGAAAAATAATAGCTCCTATGAAAACATGAAGGACCAAGTTTTAATTAGTTATAACTGCATCGTATTTGTGGCAGTTGAAGAAGGATATTTGTAAAGCTATTCCAGAAACATCTCCATAAAAGGGGGTGGTACCATATTCTCCTCTTCCCCACTAACAAGTAAAACCACCTTTGACTAACGATTAGGAACTAGGGGGAAGGTAAGTGGACTCAAGAATAGAGAAGAAGAAGGGGGAGAGCTCTTTTTTCTGTGCCCTGACCTAGATCCTGGTACTTCCAGGAAGGACACTTGAGACACAAGGAGTGTCAAGTAGGGATACTTGAAAGACAGTGGGGAGCTGACAATGGCAGCCATTATCTTGACTGTATTTTGATTTTGCTTCTTTGTCTCAGACTTGCCTGGTTACTTTCAGTCCCTTCCTATTATCCTGTCCAAGGTGCTTTAGACTTGTGGCAAACCTTAGGTCCTCAGCAGTCCTGTTTCAGGCTGTCTCTGTTTGGCTAGGCATTTGCCCATGAGGGATGGGTAATTTTGGTGGTTTCATTGGGGAACTTACCAAGAATATTCTTTCTTCTCTCTCTGTGAGACTAATTTTAATTTTCTTCTCTCTCTGTGAGACTATAAGTCTGTTTTGTTTTTGTCCACATGGATAGACTGGCCCTAAAAGAGCATGCAAATTTGGGGGTCCCAGGGTACCCCTTGGTCACAAGCTAATAAAACTATAGAATTTGTAAAGTAATTGCTAAGCTGGTCTGTAAAGCAGCCAGTGTATCCAGTTTTCTTAATCCTAAGGAAGAGATGGTTTTCCCTGCCAATATAAAGCATTCCAAAATAAGGCTTCAACACACCACATGGTATAATTTAAATATAAAATACTCTAAACGTATGACTCCTTTAATGACACTAAGGTCAATTAAGTATGCTTTATGTTTGGGCAATTTTAAGACTTTAAAGTCTTCTTTTGCAGATTTGACATTTACTCTGAGTGATTCTTACAGGATTTACATTGACATGAATAATACTGACTTGAAACAAGGTTTAACTATCATTTACAAATGGGTGTTGAAGGGAATTAAGAAACAGTATGAAAAATCTAATGAAACATTTGTAAACAAATTACTGCTGAAAAAGTAAAAACTTTCTCATTTTAAAGATTTCAAAAGGAAGCTCATGCATTTATTCTATTTTTATGATTATGTTTATTCATATTATGTTTATTCATATTATTATGATTATGTTTTATATTCAAGCATGTGGAATTGTATAGAAAGTAATATAATGGATACTCAAGTCTACTGGCCAAACATAAAGTATATTGTAGTTCCCATAAATTTTTTCATATCACTTTTAATTTTAAATAAATAAAATCAAGAAAACCAAAGGTAAAGCTCTGCCACATTTCCATTTTCCATCTCTTCAACTATTCTGAATTTATGCTAATCACTCCCATCCAAGTTTTTAAAATGTTATTATATATTTTTTAAAGATTTATTTATTTATGCATACAGAACTGGGTACAGGCCAGAGGTGCAGGGACAGTGAGAGGATTCACCAGAGACAGAGTGGGGAAGAGAGCAGGCAGACTGACGAAGTTCACTGCTGAGGGGAGCAGTGGGCGGGCCAGGAGAGGTCTGCGGTGCCATGTGAGTCACCTCCAGGGCAGGAATCAAACTCACACTGAAGTGGCTGCAGCCAGCTTGCAGTCCTGGGCTTTAACTCACTGTGCCACCAGGGAGAGCCTGAATGTTATCATATTTAAGAATTGTTTAAATAAATAATAAATGCATGGGTATTTAACCTATTTATAATTATTTTTGGGATATCAAGGTGATTAAGTGTGAGTAGTAAAAGAGGTGGTAGAATTGTAACATATGAGAAAACTGGAACATGAGAGATACTCAAGAAGGAAGTATTTCATGAAGTAGGGTGAGTCTACTTGTTAAATCCACCTGCGAGGGAAAAAATAAAGGCTGAAATGGTTGGACTGGATTTGGTGACTTGGTGACAGTGGATGACCTTAATTACAGTGGCTCAATGGATGGTGGAAACAAAAATCTGAACAGTTTTATTTCAAGAGAGAAGAGGATGTGAAGATGTGGAGATAGGAGTAAATTGAAATCATTTGTTCAAGGATTAAGTGAGATCTTTCGTGCAAGGTCCTTGAAATAATCCCTGACACTGTAGTATACTTTAAATCAATGTTAGCTACTGTTAACTATTCTCATTACTATTACCATTTATTACTTGACAACAGGCTCAGCAAGGACAGGGACATGACTATTTGTTGAAGATCTTTTGAAATTTTCTTTAGTGTAGCATGTTGACTTCTCTTTTACTCATACAAAAAAGGAGATTCAAGTCAATCTTTTAACAGATTGATAGAGCTATTATTTGTGACAAAGGGAAGCTGCTTTTAGTTATCTGTTTAGAAATAATTGTGCTGTAGTGCTTCTTTTAAAGGGCCCATTCTGTTCTTTGGAACTTTGTTGGTAAACTCTCTAAATGAGCAGAAGTCAGTGAGGTTAAAGGTATATAAGTGAAGAGGCTCTAATTTAAAATATTGTCAAACTTGGTTAGTACCAACCAAAAGATAGCAGCAAGTAGCAGAATTATGAGACAAGTAAATGAGGAGCAGAGCAACACATGCACAGACAGACAGACAAACACACACACACACACACACACATATGCATACATGCAGTAGGTTTAGAGGGAAATGAAAAGCAGAAGAGAGGGGTTAGATTATAGTTTCCGATAATCAGTTTATTACAGGGCAGGGAGAAGGGCAACCTCTCCCCAAACCTGCCTTCTCCAAATACGTTCTGCCATCCACCACATCAAGGCAAAACACGTAAACCCTTTAAGGAAAAGGGACTTCAATACAGTTAGTAAACAATACAGAAAACAAAGAGTATAGTTTCTAAGTCAAGAATCCCAAGTTACTTATCCCCTTGTGGGTATAAATCCACTCCAAAGGGATTGACTCAAAGGAAGGCCCAAAAGCCTGTTACAAGTCTAATGTACTTTCCAGCGAGGACCCACAGAAAATGGTCAGAAATGGTCAGACAAATATGGGATGAAGAGAACAAAATCAAAATCAAGATAAATCCTACCATAGTTAACCTCCCCATTGGTCTCTTATCCGCATCTGTTTCAGCCAGTCCAGGACCAAGAAGCAAGAGCCGCTTGTTCACATGTCTCTGCTCCATGTGTCTCCCTCAGGTCTCCTTCTGGCTCTATGCCCTGTCTTCAGTCTCCTCTCCAAATTCTTTTCCGTCATGCTTAGCTCCACTCTTTTTTGGGAGGGGCAGGGAGCCTGGAACCTTCCCTTTTCCTGGAGACCATGCTGTTACAAGCTTACCATGCAGGGTGAGGACAGAGTTCATTTTTCCAGTTCTCCTTGCAGTGTGTACTCATGCAGTGGAGAACTTCAATTTATAAATTTATAGAGCAATTTTGTTACAAGGCAACCCCAATGTAAAATGGATTGCTTGAGTGTGGGTCCTCACCAGCACACTGAAAAGGAACTTACAGTGAAAGTCAACTGCAGGTACACACATAAAGGGCTAATAGTGTTTATTTACCAAAAGAGGACATGAAGAAATGAATAACTCAGAGAAAAAGAGAGAGAGAGATAAGTTGATGAATGTGTCCTACCAGTCCCTCTGAGCTGGGATCCCAAGAGCACAATGAGAAGCTTGTGAAAAACCAAGCCCCTCCTCCCACCCTCCCCAAGGCCCACATGTCTGGTGATACACCAAACCTGGGTGCTTAACTCCATCCTCAGTTCCCAGCAATCCACTCTATGGTGGCAATGACATTATGGGATTTGTAATCCTCAGTGTCTTGAATTTCTTTGGTCAGGGGTGGGGGTGAGGTCCATAAAACTTATTTGTGAAGTTTGTCCAGGACATCCTCTCCCCCGATACTTTTCCATGTATAACCTCATGGAACCTCAATGGCTCTCTGGAGAAGGCTTTGTTAACTTTATTTTATGGATAAGAGAATTAATATTGTGAAAGGTTCGGCAACTAATTCATTGTCAGACAATGGGAATTCGTTAGTCTCCTTGCTTTCTTAGTACTTATACATGACTTCAATATATCTTCATTTAAGTTGCTTAATTTGAATGTTAGAATCTGCCTCTGGGGTGATTTTGTCCAGATATCTACTTTCTCAACCTCTCCCCACTATATACTTTGTATTTCTCCTTAGACAATCATTGATATTGCGTTAAATATTCCTTTGATTTTCTCTTACATCAAGTACTTGTTACCAGTCTAACACATTGAAATCAATGCCAAACATCTTTGGTCCTTTGATTTGTTAAGAATTTGGTAAGCGAAAATGAAAATTACAGAAAAGCCATTATGATCCAATTTATGTAAATACTAATTCATTTAAATAAAATAGAAGAAAAGGCTTAATTTTCACCATCTCAACAAAATTCTAATATTTCCAGTTCATGTACACTGAAGTAAAACATTGATTGCAAAGAGCCTGGGCTACTACTATTCAAGACTGATGTGGGTTTGGGAAGTGTCTGGCCAAAGTGGACTACAAGTTCAAGTTTTAGACCAGAGCTGTGATATGTTCTTACTAGAGGTGGGGGTATAACCTCTCATAATTACAGGAAGACTTTATTTGATTTATTTTTAATTACTATGTCCATAAAAGACTAACATCCTCAGCTTGGAGTCTAAGTGAGCTGCTCCTGGCATTTGAGAGAGAAATGCATAGGATGTGACTTGTTCTAGGCAATCTTCAAAGGGTGGTATAAAAAGAACAATTATGGTCAGGGACTTTTCAATACACTGTGGGACTGCTAAAGAAATTGTCTCTATCCAAGCCTGTTAGCGTGGAAAGGCTAATCCAAATGCCCTAAGGAAGGTTGCTTTGCTCAGAAATGTGGCTTTCAGTTTCTGCAAGTCTGCATGGAAATTCCTTTTAAGGCTGTGCATTTCACAAAATTCAGTAATTGCCTTGGGTTGTAATGAATTACAAAAGATGGGGGTAATCACAAAGTAGGAGCATAAAGGAGAAGGAAATGGACAAAAACCTCATTGTTTGCAATGATCATCAAAAAATAGGTCAGAAAACAAGTTCTACTTTGATGTTTTTATTTTCAAGGAATTTTGTGTAATGAAATGTAACCTCAGCAAGTGGAAACTAGACTCATTAAAGGTCCATAGAAAATTATAGAAAATACTTGGGATGAGTTATTTTCATGTGAAATATTTGAAAAGAATCTCGATTCTTATCCTTTCCATAAATCTCTTTCTTAGTTCTATCTTCTTCCAGTTTAATTAATGCACTGAACTGAGTTATAGACAGTTGTAGACAGTGAGGGTCTGGGAATGATTTAAAATGGAAATCTTAAACAAAATAAAGATACATCTATTGTGCATGGTAGACAGCATCGAGAAGATGCTGGTTGGAAGCACACATAGACCTGGATCTAATTTGTGTCCTATGTTTGCTGGCTGTGTTTCTGGCCTCAAGTTTTCAGTCTCTTAATTGGGAGTGATTATAATGTTCGTCATGTTGAGATTATGAGGTTATGAATGCCAAGCTCCTGATAAATATACAGTGAAAGGGGGAGCTACAGTATTATTTTCTGAAAAGTAATGAAATGCCCAGAGGAATTGTGTGTGTGTGTGTGTGTGTGTGTGTGTGTGTGTGTAGTGGGAAGGATGGTTTCTGCCTCTTGGAAAAATGAGTGTTTGTTCTAGATGAAATCAGACATGTAACCAGCTTACTGTGAACACTTAAGAGACGCTCTGGATGAAATCAGACATGTAACCTCTCTTACCTACAACCATCAGCTAAATACTTTACCCATCTCCTGATCATTTCTATAGTTTCAATATTTCGATAAAAATGCCAGAATGTTGTGGGACTCACATAGTTCACTTTACTCTTTCATTATGTTTGTCAGAAAGTTCTAGACGCATAATTCCTTTTTTTTTTT
>NW_004567103.1:60879522-60905917 GCF_000260355.1 Condylura cristata
GCGCCATGTGGTCATCTCCGGGGCAGGAGGGAATGTAACTCATGCAGAAGTGGCTTTAGCTTCTCAGTGCAGTGCTTCAACCTGCTGCACCACCAGGGAGGGCCTAGACTCATAATTCTTGGTAACTATGAAGATGTCTCAGATGCACGAGTAGTTAAGATAGGAATGTTTCTGGCAGAGCTGCATCACACTTGCTGAGAAAGGGTATGGGCACAGGGGAAAATTCTCTCACCCATTGGGGTTCTTTTGAGGCTGGGTTTATGAACAAATTAACAAGATTAGTAGAAGAAATTTCCAAAATTTAACAACATAGATATGGAGAATTTACATGGCTATATATTTTAAAGTTATTTATAAATCATATATATATATATATATATATATATATATATGGATATACCCTCTGTTTCAGGACCTGGGGCATCAAGGACAGAAGTGGGGGTGCTAGTCCTGATGAGGACTGGATGACTTCTTCCTTTTCCTCTGAGCATAAAAAGATGAAATTCTCAGATAGGGAAGAGATGTTTGCTGATAAACATAAACTGGATGATATCCTGCAAATATCTTCTAGGTTATAGAAAGTGGAGTAGTAACTGCTTCTTTGATTGTGAAAAAGGAAAAGACAAAGAAATCTTCTTAGACTGTAGGAATTTCACTGTTCTTAAAATACTCTGTGTTCTTCAAAATGGTAGCAATGTCTTCCTGAGGCCCACAGGACCTCTACTGCCACTGTTCTTCATGTCAAGATAAGAACAATTAGAAGAAGCCCATTGTGGGTCTATTGAGAAAAACCTATCTGACCACTTTGGGAAGACAGATCTCAAAAGGGCTTGTTCCATGAACACTAGTTATATAGGTGAGGGAAATTTCAACTTTTCTCTTTCCATCTTAGGTTGATTAGATGAGGGCCTGCAAGTTAGATTCATGAAAGCTAAACTAGAGAAAACAAACAGAAGTACTTAACATGTGCATCCTACATACAAACAGGAGTACTCAGTGATGTGTAACTTGATGGCGTAGAAATTGGTCTTATATAGCGTCTTAGCAAAATAGTTACATTTTTAGAGAAATGACAATGGACTTTATGTTTCTAAGGATGATAATTGTGAGAAGGCAAATATGTGGAGAAACTGTTGGAAGATAAGGATTAGTTAGTAAATTTTGTTTATGTAGATTCTTGGTATTATCTCTGTTCAGAGAATAAGGTTGTTATCCTCTTCCTGGTATGAGAATGGGGGAGGGACCCTTCACAAGGTGTAATTGTCTTTTATTTTCAGATAGATAGGGGATGGTCTGAGAGCTCCCTCTTGTCTGCTTTTCCTTAAATACATTTACCTGAAAATCATCTTATGCCAGAGTGGCATACTTTAGGGTGGCATGCTCTGAACCCCTTCAGTCCACAAGTGTGATGCATCTGCAGTTCAGATGCCATAGTGGTTGTTATGAGTCTGAATTGAAGAGGCTTCCTTAAACAGCAGATGAGACTCATTTATTCCCTGAGACTCATTTATTCCCTGTGGATTGTGTTTTTCATCAACTGATTCCCTTCCTCCAAATGCTAATTACTATCTACTAAAACAAAGTTGGCCAGTCTAGTCAAATCTGAAAGATAGTTTTCTCTTTTAAGAAAAACTTAGAGTATGCATAGGGATATAATCCCAACACATATGTTTAAATGTTTATATATTTACAAATATATATATATATATTGTATACAAAAGACCATTGTATATTCTATTTTATGCTTTACCTGTAGTAAAAGAAACATCCTTTCTTAATATAGAACCTAGAAAGAAAGTTTATCAAATTCTTTTAGGTTCCATACCTGTAAAAAGGAGATAAGCTCACTATAAGCATTGATAAGGTGAATAAATACAATTTTTGAAATGAGCACTAAATTCTCTGTGGGCTGTTTCTCCTCATATTATCTATTCAACTGCCATAAATACATATCAATTCCCTTTACCTGCTCTGAGACAGTTTAATGCCTTTTTTCAATATTTGGGTGGATGGTTTCACAGAGCCTTTCATTTCATTTCAGTTTATAAAATTTTAGATATTCACCTGCATGCTATGTGCAGGCCCCTAATCAGTCTTCAAAGAATTTCCTCTTAGAAAACTGATAGGACTCAGACTGTTGCCTAAAGCAAATATATGTGTCCCCTGAACGTCAATGAATACATAAGGAAGGAAGCAAAGGAGGGGAGGTGGGAGCAAGGGAAAGAGGAAAGTAAAAACATAGCAGGAAAAGAGAAAAGGGATGGAGAGACTGTGGGAGGGAAGAAAACATGTTTATATTTATATCCACAGAGTTAATGTCATAAACTCTATCTATATTTATTGTAGATTTTATGCTGAAGGCCTGTGTTGTGCCAACCTGGAAATCTGAGTGAGTTGGTTTTGATAAGCTTCCCCTTTCCAGGTAGGTGTTCTCTTCTGCAATGAAGGTTTAGTCTCTTCTAGAATTGGGAAATCATACATTGCCTCTTCTTCTACACTCATTATAAATTTGCTACATTCCCCTCCCCTACTAAAACACATTTTCTTTTAACTCTCCAGTCTTCATTTTATCAAAAAAAGATATTCCACTAATCTGAATATAGCAACTGATAAATGAAATGTTTGCTTCCAAATTTTCCCATTTCCTTCAACTTTCAAACAACATGCTAATGTTCCAGATGTTATATATAGAATGGGAGCTTAAATAATACTCTTAACATCACTTTACCCTCATTTCCAGAAGGTTATGGCATTTATGAAAGGAATATACAATTGTGTGGTATCAGCACTTTGGATAAATACTTTATTCACATGTTATTGTATGTTGGAGTTGTGCTTACCTAATAGTTAGTCCATAATAGGTACTCAGGTAATGTTTGCTGATTCTGAAATTGAAAACTATAGGCATTAAAGAAGAAATTGAGAAAATTTAAAAGCCGTACTTTTGTTTCCCTATGCCTTATTTGATGTAGTCATTCTACAATGACACCCTCCCCCATTTAATGAACTGAGGACATACTTTAAGTGGAATAATTATAGAGAAAATGTTCCAAACTACGCTGCTGGGTAAGTGGATCCCAGTGTCCACACTATAAAGAACAAACAAACAAACAAACAAACAAACAAAAAAAAAACACTAACTAACTAACTAACTAAAAAAACCTAATAGTAACTAATACTTGCATATATTAGCAAACCAGATGTGTGGATAAAGCTTCATTTTCACTACATGCTTCCATTTGCCCAATGGATTGATATATGTTCCTTTTAACTAGTTCCTTTATTGGTTTTCACTGTGTGTTTTGGTTTTCAGAAATATAGAATTCTTCTAAATAGTCAAATATATGTCTAGAATCTAAAAGGTTATTACCAAAAATAATAAACAGATCACAACCACTGAAATGAAAATATAAGCATGTGATTGAGGAGAATTACTCAAAAGAAGATCATAAAAGAAGACTTTCCTTTTAAAAAAAGTCTTCTTTTATAGACTGGAGTACTTTTTATCTTTATTTTCCTTTTATTAACAGCTGCATATCTTCATATTAGGGTAAGTGAGACTACGATACTCTCTTTAAAATACATTAGTTATATGATGTTGATCAGACAGTTTATAATCACAGACTGCAGATCTAAGGTACTTGTTAAAGCTGAATAGAACATTGGATATTATTATATTCTTATAATGGAATAATACAAAATAATACAATGATAAAAACTAACATATTATTTGGGCATAGCTATTTAGATTGATTTGAATATAATCTTATCACTTCTGAATGGCATCATGAAATAGTATTAACTGTATCCATTTGTACATTGTATAGATGGGAACTGACTTACCAAGGTGAGCAAAAGTTACTTGCTATTTAAGCTGAATTCTTGGCTAAAAGCCTTGGTAAAGACAGATTAGCTAGAGAAAAACAGAAGTTTATTAACAAATTTACCTCTAATATACATGGAACATACTCAGGAAAAATGAATAACTTAAAGAGGTAGCTTAGAACTATGGTTTATATAGCCTCTCAACAAAGAACAATAAAATTCTAGAAATGACAATATAGGAAGCCAATTAAAGCTTCCAAAGGCAGAGAAGAGGGATAGGCAATAAAACTTGTTATGTTGGTTCTTTCAGGTTGGTGTGGTCTTAGGTTATCTCCAGTTGATTAACTTTTGCCCTTCATGGTGGAAAGGGGAGAAGGGAAACCTTTAAAAATTTATGTCTGAATATTAATCAAAAAGGGGGAAGCCATACATCCAGGCTTCCTTGAAGTCCTTCTAATTTTTAACCATTGTCTCTAGCAATTTAGTGTCTTCTTGTACTCTCAAATGTTTAAGTGTTTATCATGTTTAAATGTTTAAGTGATTTTTGTGGCCACTCTACCTAAGTATAACAGACTTGTTAAAATAAGTTTGTGAGGATTTGTTTGATAAGAATAGCTAAGAGATAAATAAGATAGAATTCTGCATCACTTATTTAAGGTTCTTGGAAGTGTTTCATAAGTTAGAATAATTCTTATTTTAGAAAGGTAATACAATGCATATATTATGGATTGCATAATACTCTCAGTAGTTTATAAGTCAGTACTCCTTAATCAAGCATACTGCTATTTTTGTCAAGCAATGTACAAATAAATGTAGGAATTTTGATCCAAAGTGGGAGTCTAAAGACTATATAGGTCAGGACAGGATTTAAAGCTATGTGACTATGGAAAACATAGTTGGTTTCCAGAGATTTTTAGCTTTGGTAATAATAATTAAAGGAATGGGAACTTAATTTTAATTGTATGAGCTTCTGAAAATTCTTTGTTCTCTTTGATGGTTGGTTTTCTTATTCATAAAAAGAAACTATTTGTACCTGCCTGGAGAAGTTGTTAAAATGATCAAAATGATATAAATTATGTAGCTTAGCAATGGGCCTGGTACAAAATGCTTAATAAGTAGTACATCTTTTTTTATTAGCTACATTCTATTCTCATCTTATCCAAAGATAGACATCCCAAATTATGTCATGGCATGGGAAACAGATTCAGAAAATGTGATGATTTAGATCAAAAACCTCTAATTTTTTCATCTGTCTAACCTAAATTCTTTTCCTCCAAGTCTGTTTCTATTTTTCCACTGTATTGTCAATGAAACAAAGTCTTCTTATTCAACATTGTATCTCAAGGGCCTACTACTGTTTCTGGTACATAAAAGCACTCAAAAAATGAGATTGAGGGCATAAGTAAATACCTATGAGACCCCTACACAATAACACATTCAAAGTTATTCTGAACATAGGTATAGTTGCATTCTAAACATAGGTATAGTTCAGTAAGTTCAAAATAGAACCAACCAATAATGGTGTCTTTCATAATAATGTCCAGGAAATCCTAGTACACTGTTTATTTTTGTTCTGGTCACATGACACTGTAACTCCATTTGACTTCTCTACTGCTCAGCAAGGTATTCCAGTACTCCAGGGCCCAACAAGTTCAAACGAGCTCTCATAGCTTCCAAACTATTTAGAATAGAGTGAACACCTTAAAGGAATCATAATCGACATTAATTCTCAAATGTTTTTAGGAGCTAAAAATTCAATATTTTTTAAATTCTTATTTTTTTAACTTACAAATAAACATGTAACTATAATTTTCTTTACCTTTCCATTCTATCAACCCTGGAAAGTATTTATTTTAAAAAGTTGATAAATTTTTATCTCACTTGACAGATTTTTCCACTAATAACTAAAAACCATCACAAAAAAATAAAAGCTGTAACTTGTTAAAAATTTTTTATATTGCTATCACAGTATTAAAGTGTAAGAGGAAAATCTGAAATAATTTCAGCCTTTTATGATTTCACAAAGTAGATTTAAATGCTATTTTGAATCTTGCCCACAGTCAAAAGAAACTAAAAAAATTCGTCATTTGGTTGTGAAACTTGATCTGAACTTGTGGCAGAACATACACTGAATGAGGTTCTTTTGGTCTTCACTATCTAATATGGATATTTATGTATTCTATATGAGAAAAATTAAAATATTTAATGAGTGAGGTGTAAGACATATTGGAATGTTACTTCATAAATAGACAACATTGCCTCTATAAAGTTAGATAAAAAGCATTCTGTAACTGTTTGACTAGTAGGTTTCAGATAGTGGCCAGTATTCAGATATGAGCCACTAGTTTATTTGTGGCAATCTTATCAATGAAGGAAGTATGTGCTGCAGTTTCCAAACATGTATTTACAATATGACTAGGGTCATGAATATACATTTAATCAGAGCTAGCTATGCTATTCTAAATTATTTTCTTGCATTTTTCTGTATATTTAAGGGGATGATAATCTGCTTTGAACTTTAGAAATCTGCTCTATGATTTTATGAAGCTCCCCAAACAAAAAAATAAGGGATATCCATAAAATATGTATGTAAGATATAGCCAAAAATTATGTTCATGGTTCACTGAATTCTGGGTTGAACTAATACTGATAATGAACTCACATGACTCTGTAACCTTGTATAAATGCTTCTTCTATCAAAAGAAAGTTTGCTAGTCCATGCCTCACATGATAACCCAACCAATGCATGCCTTTTCTTATCCACTAGGAAAAGAAGAAACAGATTCAAACTATTCCAAACCCAGTTTACGGAACTGTTCCCATGACACCTTGGTAAAAGGGTAGCTGTTAAGAGGAAGGGGGAGAAAGCAAACATAACTGAACATTTCCAATGTAACATATGCTTCATCTTCTCTGCTCCTAATAAGAAACATTTAAAGGAAGAAGTTTTACTCCAATTTTACATCTAGTGGAAATGGAGTTTTGGTTTTAAATAATGTGACCAAGATTCTAGAGTCAGATGCTACAAATCCTGGACTGGAAGTGAAGTCTGTTTAACTCCAAACACAGAGTTATACAGACCTCCCTCAAAAGAAAGAAAGAAAGAAAACCCAAATAACTGACAATATCAAAACTCAGAAGTGTTTATGACTGTAATTCAGTAACTCCTATTCTTTGCTAAGAAAGTTTCTAAAATCTGATTAAAAAAACGTGTAAAATGTTGGGGCTATGTAAATTAACAAAACATAAGACTACTGTTGACCTCTACTTCAAAAATACCAGGTACTTCTTCACTAATTTTTGAAATGAGAACTTTGAGAGAAAATGTATGACATGCTAAGTCAAATGCATTTTTAAATGGTGAAAGTGTGGAAGACACAAATCTAGAATTTCATTACGAGTTTATGTTGTAACTCACCAGCATTTATTTCACAGCACTTGTTAAATAATTCAGCCATCACTGCTATGATAGATGGCCAGTAGATACTCAAATATCAGAAAAGTTAAAAACATCTTTATTGTTCTTATTTTGCAGTTCATGCAGCAATATGCCTCCTTCCAGGAAAGAAAAATCATAAAAAATTCTTACCTTAAGTAACAACTCAGAGGGATAATTTTGTACAGCACCTCCCCCCACCCCTTTCTTCCGGCCATGCAACACACACCCAATACAAGAAATTCTCTTTAAGTGAGAGGTTCTCTTAAGTATATCAGAATCACTTGCAGGGTTTGTTACAGAATAAGTGTTAAACCTCAGGAGTTTGTGATGCAGGAATTAATTCTTCTGTAGGGGCCAAGAATTAGCATTTTAAACAAGTACCCAAGTCAAGTAATTGCTGCTCTATTGCATTGACAATGACAAAAGGGAGTCATGGAACAGGCAGACTGCTGAAGAGCAAGATCTTGGTCTTCTCATTCTTAGAATAGTCATACAGCATAAACTGTGAAGTGACACAGAAAGGGAGGGGGGAAACTAGAAAATGTATTCTCTCATCTGTGGTATCAGGGGTTGTGAGTCTGCCCTGCAGGCACTTCTCATCTGCTTGATGACCTGGTATTGTGATGAGATCAAGCCCTAGATCCCAGCCAGGGTTTCAGTCTTATCATCAAGGCTCTCCACTGATCAGATTCCAGGGGTTCCTTGTCATACATCTGTCCTTGGGCCCCTGGGCATTTCTGGTCATACCTGGTCATACCTCATGATCCATGGCCTTCCCAGAGTGATCAAGCTTTCTACTCTTGGTTGATTTAAAAGGTACCTTGTAAAGTTTGCTCCTCTGACTGGTTGACGAGGCAGAACTTCAGGTAACAAAAAAATGGTGGCTGGACAGGCCGCTTATGATCAGCAGACTCACATTGATCCAGGAACCACAGTTTGAAGACAATTGTGTTGGTGAATGAAAATACAGCCGGTCTTGAAATAATGTTGATTTTTTTTTGTTTTTGTTTTTGTTTTTGAATATCATTTTGTGGGACATTTGAAGAGGGGATTAAATCCATTTATTTGGGGGGGGGGCATGGACACTGGGTAGTTTGTACTTTCTCCCCATGTCTGCTTGGGTTTTCTCAGGGTGCTTTAGTTTCCAGTCATATCTCAATGAATGCAAAGGTTCACTGGAATGGATAAATTGCCCCAGTCTGAGTGAGTGTGGGTGTGTGTGCTCTGTGATGGAATGGCTTCCTGTCCAGGGTTGGCTCCTGCACTGCTGGGATAGGTTCTGGTCATCTGAGACTGAACTGAAATAAATGGGTAGGAAAATGACGAATGCAATAAATGATCTTTAATATTAGAAGTGTTTGGTGTCTTTATAAGTCTGGTGATGTTTTGGGGGCCAGAAATGTACTGTAGGAACTTAAATCTGGTTTAAGTTAAATTAAACTATGGTGAAGCTGGTTTCATCTTATATGGTTTCTCTTCAAGGAACAGCTTCCAAAATCCTATGACTATATTAAATGAGGACAAACTGTAGTTTAACTGGTGCTTCCCAGAGCATCAGAGCCACAATTATACGAAGTGAGCCTCAAATCATCAGGGTTCTTGTTAAACTACTGCTCTCCAGATGTAGGTTCTGATCCTGACTGAACATTAAAATTATCTGTGGAGATACTGTACCCAGATCTCCTATTTTAATAAACCCACTGAGTCAAAGTCTGTGAGGTGAAGTTGATTATACACACACACACACACACACATATAAAGATTTATTTATTTATGCATACAGAACTGAGGTACAGGCCAGAGGTGCAGGGTCAATGAGAAGACTCACTAGAGACAGAGTGAGGAGCAGAACAGGCAGATCAATGAAGTACACTGCTGAGGGGAGCAGTGGGCGGGTCAGGAGAGGTATGCCCTGCCTTGTGGTTACCTCCCTGGGGTGGGGATCGAACTCATGCTGAAGTGGCTTTAGCTTTTTAGTGCTGTGCTTTAACCCACTGTGCCAACAGGGAGGGCCTGATAATATTTGATAATATTTTTAAGAAGCTCTTCTTGTGATCTTAATATGTAAGACCACTGCAGACCTGATTTTGTAAGCATTTGTTGGTGACTCTGGGGTATGCATTGGAAATCATGACCTGGCAATTCTCATGCACTTTAGAGAACAATACTATAGTGCCCAAAGATTTACCACCTATCCTATGACTCCTAGTTCTCTCTCACACCCAATTCCAGCCTCTGCACTAGCTCCTCATTGCTGGATGGCACATTTCTTCTTTGCTCACCTGGTTAACTTGTCCCTGTCCTTCAGAACTAAGCTGAGGGTGCCCCTCACCCAGAAATCCTTCAGTGTACCTCTTTGGTGCTCCCTGAGACCTTCTGTTCTTTTGTGTTAATGCTATTATGTTATATAGTAATTTCCACTTTCCTATGGTCTCTTCTATTTAGGTCCTAAACTCTGATGAGAGGGATGATGATTTCAGTTTTTATTGCACTCATTGTATATAATTTTTCTCAGTACTAAATGCTCAATAAAATTAAATTCTAGAAATAGGGATAAATCAGCTTTTATTCCTTTAACACAATATTTCCTTCCCTCCCTCCACCGCTCCTTCTCTCATCCTCCTTCTTCACTTTGTCTTTCTTTTTAATATAAATCAACAGAATTCTAGACCTCTCTGAGGTAAAATAAAACAGCTTCTTGAAATGAGAGAAATACCTTCTGTTAAATAAAATCAGTTATAGTACATGTAATAGTCATGAAGAGTTATTTTTCTCTGTACCCAACTGAGTTCTGCTGTTATGTTATAAAATCATTGCAAAATATCATTGAAACACTGAATGCCCGCTGCTTGAAATCTTTTCACTTAAATTAATCCTGAAATTTCAGTTTGCATTTTCTGAGATAGTAGCCAGTGTTCTAACAATTGTTTTGATTATGAAATTCCTTTGCACACTCTGAGGGTTGATTACAAATTGTGGAGGTGGCAGGAATGACCTTTTTTTCCTTTTCCTTTTAACTTTTAGGACCTGTACTGATACAGCAACCCCCTTTTAAATAGTGGACATTATTTTCACATAGTGGACACAAGACAGATTGCAGAACTCATCAGCTTACAGAACAATTCCACATGATAGTTTTCTATCTTGCATTCTCACCTTGTGGCCTTCTTTTGCTTGGTCAAATAATGCTACAACACTATGCAGTAATTGTTACAGAGATGCATATGTCTTTTCCTTTGGGATGGGCGAGCTGTTGGGACATGCTTAGCTTTTCTTCCACTCTGGAATGTGCTTTGTGAAGATCACAGTTCTACATATTTCATCAAGAAATTCTCATTCTGTTATAAAAGGCATGACTTTTTATAGCCAATAATACTAGATGTCTGTCTAGAGGGAAAAAGTGACTATCATGGAAAAATGAAAACAAATGTTTTGCTTGGTTCTAGTCATTTTTCCTAACATAGAAGCATATGTATGTTTCCTGCTTCAATGGCCTTAAGCATTTCCATATTACTAGATACAATTTTATTGTCTTGACAATACATGCAGATAGTTAGATAAGACCTGTTGTCAATTTGTACACCAGCACAAACTGCATCATAGAACATACTTCATTTTGCATTTGAACAACATTCAATATAACAATATTCATTTGCATTTTAGCAGATATTTCTGTTTTGAGGCTATAGTAAAAATGCTGGACTAGGTCTATATTGTTCCAGTTTTATTGCAAAATTATCTCTGGACTTATGGGATAAAAAACTTTCAACTCAGTAAGAATGATAGATTTCCCAGAAATATGGATTCACTGAATTGAGGCAAAAATCTGAAAATTACTCTGACAGCTTCCTGATAGACCTGGAAAGGCAAGAGGTGGCTTGACTTCCTCTTCCTAATGCTTATCACCTTCCCATATTTTTTTTTTTAAAGATTTATTTATTTATGGATACAGAACTTGGTAGAGGTCAGAGGTGCAGGGACAATGAGAGGATTTACCACACACAGAGCGGGGAGCAGAACAGGCAGATAGATGAACTACACTGCTGAGGGGAGCAGCGGGCGGGTCAGGAGAGGTCTGCCACACCATGTGGATCACCTCCGGGGCAGGCGGGGATCGAACTCATGCGGAAGTGGCCTTAGCTTCTTAGTGGCGTTAGCTTCTTAGTGCAGTGCTTTAACCCGCTGTGCCACCAGGGAGGGCCCACCTTCCCATATTTTTAACAGAGCACTGGTTAGTCCTACACTGTCTCTACTTCTATCTCTAATATGTGATTATAGATATATAATTACTGGTATATTTAATTACTTCTGTTTCATTTCTATGCAATATTTTGACAAAACAGAACATAGAAATGAATGCTAATCAGTTACTTTTTTTCCTGTAGTGGCCAAGGAATGAGGAACCCACTGAATATTTTTTCATGTAGTGGCCAAGGAATGAGGAACCCACTGAATATTTTTTCAATAAGCAGGTGAAATGTTTTAGAAGACTTTTGGAAAATGAATCAGGTCCTATTTTGTAGGTTAGATAGGACCTAGGAGAAGCAGGTTGAGAGAATATAATCATCTCAGTGAGAGAAAATGGGAGTTCATATCAGCACTGGGAAATGAAAATGAAGCAGCTATAACTGTGTAGACATAATTTGTAGATGTTGTTCATATGATAAAATGTATGTAGCAGAAAATGATTCTGAAGGTTTGGGTCTGACTGATTTCAAGATGATAGTATGGGTATAATAGGGGAGGAGTTTATTTTAAAAGATACAGTTTCAATTATGCTTTTAAATGTACTATGGGTTTTAATAAAGTATGATAGGACACATAGACATTGGGATGTTGGCATGAAGGAAGAAGTTTTTATAATCATGGATCCCTAGAATTAAGAAATATGGCATATCATGTGGGTCAAAAGAGAAAGCACAAGGTTACTTAGGAGGCAGAAGAAGCAAGGGGAAACTATTGGCAAAAGCCTTTATTATGATTTTTCTTTTTAAATATTTATTTATTTACTCATACAGAACTGGGGTATAGGCCCGAGGTGCAGGTATGGTGAGAGGATTCACCAGAGACCGAGTTGGGAGCAGAACAGGGGGATAGAGGAAGTACACTGAGGGGAGCAGTGGGCGGGTCAGGAGAGGTCTGCTGTGCCATGTGGATCACCCCCCAGATGGGGATCGAACTCATGCTGAAGTCGCTTTGCCTTCTTAGTGCTGTGTTTTAACTTGCTGCACCACCAGGGAGGGCCTATTGTGATTTTCAAAGGAAGGAAGGGGTGAAGAAGAGGAAGCTGCAAGGTAGGTTTAACTTGGTTAATTTCAATACAGTACCTGGGGTGATTTAGGGCAGTGTTTTATGATTTAGGGGGATAGAGCCCTATGCAGCAGGAGTCTAGTTATAATATGTACTTGGGATTGGTTGTTTTGTGTATCAGAGATATGGTTGTGCTGGAAGTCATTTGCTAATTTAGGAATAGTTAACCCTTAGAGGGAAGGTCAGTAGATTCCCAGTCAACAAGGCCCCAGATGTCAATGCATCAGGAAATATAGAAAATTCAAAGCATAGACATAAGTTCATAGGCAGTATATCAAATTAGAATTTACTCAGAAAAATGATAGCTACTCAATGAGCTGAAGAAAAGTTAAGATTCTAAAATAGAATTTGAACTCATCCTTGTAGACTAGAACTCTTTAAAAAAAAAAAAAATGAAATTGCCAGAAGAGAGCAAGCACATGCAGAGCAAAGAGGAGATGATCAAGTACCGAAGGAGATGTGTGCCTGCATTTAAAAGATAGGAAAAGGAAATAGAGTAAAGGGTGAGATTCTTCAGGTCTCAAGGTGGCATGCAAACATGTATAAAAAGTGTTCGGGAAGAGAAGGTAGAGGTTCAGGCAGTAGATTTGAGATTGGCTGGGTGGGAGCAGGTGAGGAAGTCACTAGTTGGGAAGCCACAGTCATAATTAATGGAGCATCCATCCTACAGGTCTGCATGGCTTTTTCAGATATGAAACTCTCTCTTCTGGATCACATTTGGGATGACAGACTATTTTTGCAAATCTATCAAAAGAGTGGTTTGCATGTCCTTTCTCAGTTCCTGCTCATTTATAGGTGGTGTCAAGACTGGAAACTTCTATGCATGCAGAATTAATAGCTTCTTTCCTTTCTTCTGAATTTAGAAGTCACTTCCTTTTCTGGGGGATGGGCAGGGAAATCTCTATGACCCCTGCAGGCCATCCCTCACCACCTTCCCAAGGCATGTAGTATGGGATCCTTGCTAGCTCTGGAACTCAGATACCTTCTCTTTGACAGCTTTCACAACACTTCAAAGTTTCTGCAGTACTGATCAAGTGAAGTGAAAGGGGTTAGAAATGAAGAGAGGAGAAAAAAAATCAGAGGCATCTTAAAATATTTTTTTAAGAGTACTAAGAGTGTTGTGACTCAGGAAGGGTACATAGAGTGAACACCTACTAAACAGAAGACATTCTGACAGCCTTTTTATAGGTTCTGAGCAGGAGTTAAGTGCCAATGTCCTAAGACATCCTTTGGATATAATAAATTATTTTATTCTCTTGTACCTAGAATGGTATTAACGAAACTATCCCTTGGGGGGAACTGAGAAAATAGTTGCTTAAATCTTCTCCCAAGAGACCTAATTATCTCTAAACTGGCTGAGAAAGACTCACAAAAACCGATAACTCTCTTGCAATTCAAGAAATCTTTTACCAAAAATCTAAACACAGATTTTAGCAAAAAAAAAAAAATGCACTTATATTTACCCCAGAAATGAAAGGTTAGTAAAGGTGTTTTGGGGAGTAAATACTGTATGAGACTAAGGGCAAAATTCCTGAACTCTAGAGAATGTGACTATTTTGCTCCTGTAGATGCTTTGGTGCCATATAGAAAAGAAGCTTGGAAAATACAAAAATGGGAATAAGAAATGGGAACTCTTTCAACACTGTGCTTGTGTTTGGAGCATGCTATAAAATTCATACTGATGCCCTGCATTCTTCAAATGAAACACATAGATCATGATCAGAATTGCAAAGTGAAGAGGGAATGTAGTCTTTAGAGTCAGACCAGTTCCCCAGTTCATTAATTATTCCCACATTTAGTTAAATGTAGATACTCATTTTAACCATCAATTAAAATAAAAGCTACTATTTACCTTGTAAGGTTCTGAGTGTTTCAAATGAAATAGGTATGAAGAGCATAAGACTTTCAGCAAATCATTGGCATTATTATTTCTATTCATGTTATTTTAATTGCTCTACAATATAGCAAAATACTACCTTAAAAAGTAAAAAATGAGAAACTATAAAAGTGTTTTATCGTTCTCCCCTTTGAGAACCACTCAAAAGATAGGAAATGGTGCTTATTTAAGAATAGGAAAGAAAACAAAATTATAGGATCCATAAGTTTCCTAAGATGTATAAAGTATGTTTTCATGCCCATTCCTATTAGTAAATGGTAAATAGATCCATAACTTTATCTATTTTATTATGGGATAAAATGAGATGTTTGTATAATTGTTTTTCTTGTGTATATACTTGTGTCCATGTGTGTGCATATATACAGTTCTATATTTATAAAGTGCTGAGACTAGTTGATTTAGAAAAACTCCAATTTTTTTTTGCTTTTTTTTATTAAAAAGTTTATTTTTACATCATTTTGCACATTTTTTTCATCTCAATTGTAATCCCCACGGGTTTCCCATCACCAAATCACCCCTGTGCCACCACCATAGTCCCGTGCATTTCCCTCCCTTCCCCCCCCCCCGTTTTTGATCCCATTCCCCACTCCACCCCCACAGAATGTCTCTGGTCTCTGGTTGTTCATTATTTTTGTTATTTTCTCGCCTGGTCCATTATACTCCTGCTATGAGTGAGACCATCCGGTATTTTTCTTTCTCTTTCTGGCTTATCTCACTAAGCATGATCTTTTCCAGCTCCATCCAAGTTGCTGCAAAAGACATGTGTTTCTCTTTTTTGGTTGCTGAGTAATATTCCATTGTATATATGTACCACATCTTTCTAATCCAGTCATCTACTTTTGGGCATTTGGGCTGCTTCCATGTTTTTCCAATTGTAAATAAAGCAGCAATAAACATGGGGGTACAAGTATCTTTTTCAATCAGTGTTTTTGTGTCTTTTGGGTAGATACCTAGGAGTGGGATTGCTGGGTCATAGGGAAGCTCCATGTTTAGCAGTTTGAGGAACCTCCAAACAGTTTTCCATAGTGGTTGTACTAGTTTGCATAGAATACCTCCAATTTTAAAAGACTCTGCTTTCTTTTTTTCTGGAAGCCTTTGCATCTACAAAGACAGTAATAGAAAATCATTTAAATAATACACTGTTTAGAACAAAACAAAGTGATTAAAATAGGCATTTTGGAGGCTGACTTAAAATGCACTGATTTTTAAGCGACTATGCATCTGGTATAAAGAATGGTTGTTACTAAATATACATACTGGTTTTACTAACAGATACCATTTTGGGAAAATACGTATTTTCATTTTAAAAATAAACCTGCTTTGAGTTCAGTTGTATTATAGCTTACATAACACTAATTAGATGCTGGTTTGGAAATATGTCTTGGTCATCAAGTCCTGGCTATTGCATCAGAAAGCTGGTAAGATCAAGAATAAAATGAATATATGTTTAAACTCTTGAGAAGAATATATTATGTACCACTTGATAAATATTTATTTATTTGCATAGAAGAACTGGGGAATGGGCCAGAGTATGTAGGAGAGTGAGAGGATTCATCAGAGGCAGTGTGGAGCTTAGCAGGTGGATTTATTGAAGTATTCTATTGAAGAGCACATCTTGGAGACATGTCTACTGCACCACATATGGGTTAACTCTTTGAATGCAAACCATAGATGTGGCAGGGCTAAGACTTAATCCGTAGCCCACAGGGGAGGCCTGATAGTGAATTTTTTTTATGATGGTAAGGAGAAACAGTATGAAGATAATAAATACTGTTAGGTTTGGAGTGAATAGGCTCAAATCTTATTTTACATTATTTTTTAAATTTTATTAAATTTCAGTATTACTTCTTCCTCTTCAAGTTGGGAAACACTTTATGGGTTTTTTTTTTGTTGTTGTTGTTGTTGTTCTGTCCCAATTGCCCTGGTTATAATTTCCAATACTAAGTTGAATAGTCCTGGGGGGAAAGTTGACATCTTTGTCTTGTTCCTGCTAGTTCTGAGAATTGCTTGCTGGTGGGGGCTGTCAACACACATTCACACTGGAATTGGGTCTGCTAACCCTATACAGAAAGAATGTACCTAAATATAATATATATAATGAGTTTGTCTTATAGCCTTTATTATGTATATACTCAGTGGGATCCCTATTAAGATTTCTATTACATTATTCACAGAAATAGAAAAAAATCGAAATATTTATATGGAAACAGAAGGTCCCCTGGTAATAAAAACAATCTTAAGATGAACAAAATTAGAGGCATCATGCTTCCTGGTTTCAAACTATTTCAAAGTCATAGTAATAAAAGAGGTATGTTATTGTTTAAAAATAAACAATCGGGAAAATAGAATTGAGAGTCCAGCAATATATCCAAGCATATATGATCAACTAGTATTAGACAAGCAGTGAAAATAATGTATTTAATAATGCTGAATATAAATATGTGCACATACACATATATACACATATCCCCCAAAGAAAAAGATATGTACATACCAATGCTCACTGTAACATTTTTTTCACAATAATTAAGAAATGTAAACAGCTCAGTGTCCACTGATAGGTAAGGGATCAGTAAAGTTACGACTCACACACAGACACATACACACACACACATACTCACATAGTCATGTATCACAGTAAATTTCAGTCAACAAATGTTCCCATATATGACCACAGTACCTTTAGGCCACACATATATAGCCTAAGTGTGTAAAAGCTATAAAAGCTATACTATTGAGATTTGTGTAATTCTATTCTAAGTTACTCACACAATGGCAGTAGCACCTCACTGTGCATAGTTCCATGAAGTGATGTGTATACATATATGTATACATGTACACATATGTACATACATACATGAATATGTGTATACATACTATATATGTGTATACATACATACATATACACAACCAGTTGATTATTATTCAACCACAAAAAAGAGGACGTAATTCTATTTGCTACAGTATGGATAAACCATTATGACATTATGCTAAAACAAATAAGTCAGAGCTAAAACAAATAATATATGATCTCACTTACATGTAGTAGAATCTTAGAAAAACTGGTTTCACAGAGATAGATCAGGTTGGTGATTTCCAGGAGTATGGGCAGGAAGAAATGGGTTAAGTTTATCATAAATTAGAGGTTTCCATTTAAACGATTCTGGAGATGTGATGTAAACCATGGAGACTATAGTTAATGATACTGTGTTATACATTTGAAAATTCATAAGACAGCAGATCTTAATTACTCTTGTCATGCATACACACAGACTGTTGTGATGTGATAGATGCATTAAGTAGCCTTGTTTTCCCAATCATTCTGCAACATATAAATATATCAAATTATTACTTTGTACACCAAAATTGATACAATGTTATATGTCAATTATATCTCAATAAAAAAGGTAACCTTCTGTTTTGTATGTTTCAATAAACCAAATTTAAATATCTAAGCTAACTGGAGAAAGGAAGTGGGAAGAACAAGGCTATATGCTTTCTCTTCATTCCACGATTACTGGAGATAAATATTACATTATTTACAAAGATAGGTGTTAAAAAAAATTTTAAGTGAGCTGAAACTATTATGATTTCATGGTACAATTTGTAACAAAGCAATTTCTTTTTACCCAATCCTTAAAAAAACTTCATTTTAATATAATCACATCCTATAGTCCTGCTGACTTTTATATACCCAGGCTCTAATTATAATGAGTATTCTTATTATCATCTTCAAAATTTTCATCATTAATGCAGCATTCATGGTTAACACTAGTCAGTTTTACCTAGTCTTCATTTGTGTGGACCCATGCTAAATAAAATAATTTGTTAAATGAATTAGTGATAAAATGGTATCTAAAAGAGCTCAGATATTGCAAAAGTGAGCATTGAAACATTTTCATTAACCAGTGGGATATAGCAGTAAGTCTATTCCTCATGGGTACATTTATATTCCTTTTATATGTAAATATTATAACCATGCATAAATATATATATATATAATATATATACACGAGTAAATAAGCATTCATACTAACATTGAAAGTTCACAAGTACAAAAGGCCAAAAAATCAAACCAGTTGACTCAAAATCTGATGACAAACACAATGAAATGTCTCACTTAAGAACATGAAAAAAAGGATAACAATTATCCCACTTTCAGAACTTTATTTAAAAGTCAGACAAAGTTTAGCATTCTGGCCATTTCCTTAGAATTATATTATGCCTTTAAAACCACTTTCATTTTAATGTAATTTTGGCTGATGGTCCCTAAAATTCTAAAATTCAGTCACTGTAAATATTATTTTACTCTGGTGGCCCCTTGCACAAAAAATAAAAAATAAAACTTGGCATCTGCTCTGTAAGGGAAATGAAGTAATCACTATTTTCCATCTCTTTGGATTTCTGAAATAAATTCGTCATTACTGAGTGGAAGCACTTTGGAAAGCAGTAAATGGGATTCTAGTATATAACAACGTTATGACTTTTTCCCTCAAAGTCTCCCAGATCCATATTCCTGAAAGAAGGGCTTCTACTCACCTATTTTGCCTGTACTTGTGGCTATGCCCTCTAGTTTCAGAATTCCCATGATAGACTAATGGCTCATCCATGTCAATCAATGAACGAAAGTAGATGTGAAAATTTATGCTCAGATTAACCCAAAAGGTGTTTTCTGAGCTCAGTTTCAATACTTTCATTCTAGTGTGAAGGTTGATTCAGCACCTGAATAGAGTTGGTTAGAAACAACCTGAAAAGCTGTCTAGCAGTAAGAGGTTAAAGAGAAAAAGGGACTATTTATGAGTTTTCGTCAGCAAATGCCCAAGCCATTTGCATGGAAGGAAACAAATGGAGAGCGCGTGTTCTGAAACAAGTTTATGTGAGAGCAGTCTGGTTTCAGAGCCAAGAATCTGAATGTTGGCTGTAAACAACAGAGGGGTAAAAAAAATGCCGACATATAGAAATAGAACATTTGTCTTTAATGTCTAGTCTATTTTCTTAAAACAATGGAGATCAGTTTAATGAACTGAGAGGAACATGCCTTATTGCAGTGCTAAGTCACAGTAGTTTAGCTGCATGTGGACAGCTATTTGATAGATTTTGTGAAATAGAATATATGGTTGCACTTTCAACAGTAACTAAAATCATAAAGCAAGGTCTGGCTTCATTCATGGCTTAGTGATCAGACAGTGGGCCAAATGCTTAAAAATACCAAAACTAAATTAAAAAATCTTTTTATAGGTAAGGAAATGTTATCTTTCTGAAACTTTCAAAGTATGAAAATATAATTTATTCTGAATTATCTTAAGTAAATTATATCTTTTTAAAATTTGGTGTTGATAAAATTTGGTGTAGAATTTATTCATGACAGATATATATGTATCTAATTTTATTTAGATATTTGATTAAAGCTGTATGATGATGTAATAAATAATACATGGTTATATATATAATACAGTAATCCCATTATGCTTTTGCATAGCAATGACTTGCTATGCAAGTTATAGACAGTGTCATTCTTCATTTTCACAATGAACAAGGATGAGTGTTTTGTGATGGATGCAAACCCTGTGGCTTGCTGTATATAACTGATACTTTTTACTAATATCAGAGTAGGTTGTATATAGTAACTTACTGCAAATTTATTGCAAATACAGAAAATGTGGGTTATAATAAAAAGTACAACATTAAACTCTACTAATATTACTGTTATTTTTCTAAAGAGAAAAATATTCCCCCTCCATCCAACTTTTTCATGTGCATGAGGGGCTACTAAACAGATGCCTGGTTTCACAAATATTCAATATTTTTTTTTAAAGATTTATTTATTTGTGCATACAGAACTGGGGTACAGGCCAGAGACTCAGGGATGGCGAAAGACTTCACCAGAGACAGAGTGGGGAGCAGAACAGGCAGATCGATGAAGTACACTGCTGAGGAGCAGCGGGCGGGTAAGGAGAGGTCTGCCGCGCCATGTGGTCACCTCCAGTGCAGGCGGGAATTGAACTCACGCGGAAGTGGTTTCAGCTTCTTAGTGCAGTGCTTTAACCCGCTGCGCCACCAGGGAGGGCCCATATTCAATATTTTAATCTAACTTCCATGATGAAAATAACCTCCAGCACAAAGTTTATTTTCATACAAAGTGAAAAATAAGTGTGATTTAAAGAATAGTCCTCAAAGTTTAGATGTTAATGGTCTGGAAATCTCATAAAACATACTTTCTTGAAAAATGTTTACCTTTTTTTCCCTTTTGCTGAATGAAGTATATTGTGAATAAGCAACCTGTCTCACAGAATTTTGTCTCTTATGTTACCAGCTGGCCCTAAGATGAAAGTCCAAATCTCAAACTCTCCATGTGTTCATAAAAATGCAGATCAGTTCTAAAACATTTATTAAGAGCTAGCAGTATGTTAGGAGTTAAAGAAGTGGAGGTGAGAATCTTGAGTGTGGGTCATGTCAAAATTTTTTCTTTCCAAAAGCAGCACGTAAAAATGAAAACCCATAGGTAGTCATTCAATATGACAAAACATTCAACTGGGAGAGAGGAGACAGGTGGATAATTCCTCTCTGCTGACTAGATCACAGGCTCTTTGGTTTGCACAGAGGACTTGATTGATCGGATAACACAGTTGTCAGGAAGCCTCCTCTTTGGTTCTCCCTTGTTGCTAACTCCTATATTATGATAAAACTTGCAGCTACAGAAGCCTAGTCATAATCTTTTCTTACTAGCTCTCTGGCCTCACTTATCATTTCAACACTTTGCAAGCAATTCAATTTAAGAAAGACATGTCAGGATATAAGTAATCTGTAAGGAATAAATGACTAAAGCCCCATGATCTTAAAAGTCTTGCATCTGATTTCTTTTTGAATAAAAAAAGCATCTTAGGCTCTCTAATTGTAGTACAGTAAGTTGTTGAAGTCAGTGTTTATAATTATTTTTAATACAGCTAATGTTGTGCAAAATTTTATTTCCTAAACCAAATACAAACTTCTGATTCTAGTCCATAAAATAAAAAAAAAAAAATTTTTTCAGTCATTTATTTTACTGATTCATATATAACTCTGTAAGAGTGATAAACTTGAAAAAAATTCTAGATACTCAAATGTATATAAAAATACTGAAAGGCTAGGACTAAATGTCTGTATGTCTAATAGTGTAATGCATTTGCTCAACCTAAATTATTACTCTTAGTTTCTCTTAAATTTTCCTATACAAGGGGGAATAATTGTTAGAAGTGTCCAGTGAAATGGTTAATTTCTCCAAATAGATACATTTTTTTCTGTTGCATATTAACTAAGAATGATCTATAGACTGCAGCAGCATGGAAATGAATATCTGTTTCTTCATGGATTAGTCAAGTGATCTTGGGAAAGTAATTTTTCCTCCTTGTTTCCTCAACTGTTAATTTAAAACTCTATGTTAGACAGCTTCTAAAATTGTGTCAATAATCCTTGCCTCCTAGTGTTTGCACACTTGAGTGAGGCTATTCTTAGTGACTTCCTTCAAATATTGAAGTGATAGGATATCATTGCAAAGGTTAGGGTATACAGACTGTAGTTTCCCTCTTGGAGTTCCCTCTCAAATGCCTCACTCTGAGGAGCTGAATAGTCACTTCTAACAATACCTACAGGTGGCCAATAGGTACGTGAAAAAAATGTTCGTTATCTTTTATCGTCAGGGAAATACAAAATAAAACTACAGTGAAATACTACCTCACACCAGTGAGAGTACCTGTATTGAAAAGACCAGAAACAACAGATAAAAAGACCAGGAAACTTCCTACATTGTGGGAATTTAGACCAGAAAAGAAAGCAATGTGTTTTCTCAAAAGACTAAAAATGAATCTGTCATAGACCCAGCAATTCAACTCCTGGGCATCTTCACCCCAAAAACCAAACCATGGATTCAGAAGGAAACCTGAACTCTTGTGTATAACAGCACTATTTACAATAGTCAACTAAGCTATGGAAACAGATGACAGGATCATGAGGAAGTTGTGGTATATGTACACAACAGGCTATTACTCAACAAAAAACAGTAAAAAATAAATAGATGCACCTATGTTATCTTCATGGATGGAGCTGGAAAGGATTATACTAAGTGAAGGAAGCCAGGAGGAGAAAGATAAATATGGAATGGTGTCACTCATCTGTAGACTATAGAAACACCAAAGGGTCAGACAAAGAAATTTCTAAAACCTACCTTTGAAAACTTGCCATTGATCTTAGGGTTTCAGAGAGGGAGGTGGAGGAGGAAAGGTGAGACCAGGAAGATGAGGTGGCAGGGGAGGAGGGAAAAGGACTATGGTGAAGTACTAGGGACACTTCACTGGGGGGAGGGCTTAGGTGACTACATCTGAGGAGGGAAATCCTAAATTGTCAAAACACTAGCAAGGATGTAAAATAATGGCATTTTAATAACAGTTAAAAAAATAACTTTGCTCTTAGGGGAGCAAACTTCCATGTTGTGAGCATCTCTATTAAAGAGACATGTGTGGCAAGAAATCATCTCCAGGCAAGACCTAGAGAAGATCCAAGACCCAAGATCCGCCAAGAGTGATATTCTTATATTCTTGGCTCCACATAAGTGTGGAAGCAGATCTGAGTCCTGCCAATAGCCAAGGGCACCCAGCTAGGCTGTGCATGATTTCCTAACTCACAGAAACTGTGAAAATAATGGTTATTCTTTTGAGCTGTCAAATTGGGGATTAATTTTTTATAGAGCAATTGTTAATAATACAAGCTGGGATAGTAGTAGCAATCATCAGATGGAATGGCTCTGATGAATAAGATAATATATGAGTAGGACCTAGCACAGCTTGACATACAGCACAGACTGTAGATGACATTTGCTATTTCTTGCTTTGAAAAGGGAATTGTTATGGACTGTAGCATGCTTGTGTTCCCCCAAATTTACTTGTAAAATAAGCCCTCCAGTAGATGACAATAGGAGGAATGTTCTTCAGCAAATATGTAGGGTTTAGCACTTTTATGAAAGAGAGGAGAGTTTCCATGTGAGGATACAATGAGAAATTTGTAACACAGAAGAGAGCCCACAGTCCACCATACTGACATTCTAATCCTGGGCTGCCAGCCTCTAGAAATGTGACAAATAAATGTCTGTTGTTTATATACCACCCAGTTTATGGGATTTTGTTTTATCAGCCCTGACAGAAATGACAACTTCTTAATGTTTTAAAATAAAACAAGGCTAATTAAGTGAAACCTGTTTAACTGGGTTAACTATTTGTTCTTTTTCTCTGTATATGGAGCCTGTTTACAAGTCATATCCTTTATTTCCAAAGTCTTACACTTCCTTTCACTTTCCTTGCTATAAGAGGGGGAGAACTTTCTCTATGGTTAAACTCACATCATACTATAATGAATTTATTCAGAACACTTTTATTTTTCCTGGTTCACAGGACACCTATTTGCTCATAAAACTCACAATTTTCGGTGTGTTAATTTACCCACAATGATTAACATGTATCATTCTGGAGGGAAAAAAAAATACATTGCTTCAGGTTTCCCTTGTTCTCCCAATGTAGAACATTCTAATTTGGCATGATTCCATAGGTTAATTTTGGGTCTGGCAATTCTCAAATAGTTTTCCATTTAGATTAATCATTACAACATTGTTGGAACCAAAAATCTCACCTAACAAGTAGGAACATTCTACTTCCACATAGTGAGGGCAGCCTGAATTTCTCTTTCTGTTATTGGGCACATTATTGTGAAAATATGTACTTTACTTTGTCTTTAAAATCTTTGTGTGTAGGGTTTCACTACAGCTGCATTTTCTAAACAATTTTCAATTTGTTCAGGAGACATTCATTTTGGTCTCTATTTACAGAATTCATTTTTCAAGACATTTTTTATGCAGCAAAAAATTCAATTATCATAGGGCAGTCAAGTCTGGCAATTGAAAATTCTAAAAAGGTCATTCAGGTTTTGTCCAACATAAAATAGAAAACAGGAACAATTTGCCTCTTTTTTCCTAATGCTTCCTGCACACTATCATGTAAATAAGTGGGAAAAATTCCTTTTACATGAAGTGGAAAAACTTGGTAAAAGACCAGAATTTTAAAAACCCTCTCACACACTTTCAAGTGCAACATCATTATTCAAGTGTCATAAAAATCAAGTTGTGTCACTGGGCTGTGTTTCAACAAGGTTTGTGGTCAACCTGTGGATTCCACATACATTAATAGTGCCGTTGGGTACACTCTTCAATAGGGCAGGAACTCCTTCCTTCATTAAGACTTGCACGCTTAGTTGACAAAGAATGAAAGAATAGCAATGAATGCACTTCACCTTTTCCAAGAAGAGATGGAAATCAGGACAGATTTTGAAGATGTCTGTCTGCTACATCCAAATGATGTTTAATGCACTGGGTTAGCAATAACTAACTCACTGGAAACTTTATCCTCAGAAAGTTTGGCTTAGGAGACTTATGCACACCACTTATAAGGAGCCACTATTTTGCCTTTGGGCATTTTAGGTAAATCAAATTCATGCTTGAATCTGTTGTGTGGTGTGAAAGATACCAGTTAACAGTTTTCAGACCTGCTTTTGGCCCTATCTTTCTTTATGCTTTAGGCAAGTTTTCTTAATCCTTTGAGTCTCATTTTTCTTATCCATAAAATATCTGCCTGCCTGTAAAGGGAGTCCTGGTTGTGAGGTCTTGTCTATAAGGGGAATGTTTCTGTAATGTCGTTAGTTTGACTCTTTTAGCTGCAAATTACAGATTTCATAGTAAAGTGAGTTGAGCAAACATAAAAACAAAGAAATATGGTTTTTTAAAGGATATGAGACTGCTCAAAGAAATAAAGAACAGATTGTACCTGTCTCAGTAAAAGTGAATCCAGGGATTTTAATATTCATGTCTGCTCTCTTATGGGGCATCTTTATTGTTCTTTATTTTTCTTCTTTGGTTTCCTTTGCTGACCTTATTCACGTGGTGGAAAAGAGCTACTAAAAAGTCCTAAGTGCTATATTCTTAAAGAAAAAAAAAATCACTGAAAGGAACTTAATGGCTTAGCACTGATCAGATGTTTACCAACCAATAATGATAAAGGGAGAGATGGGGTGTGGGAGAATGGGTAGGAGGCAGGTAATGGGTGGATGAAACTAGATTTATGTCTGTAGAGGACCTCAGACCAACTGCTCAAGATGTGGAGGGAGAAATGAATAGAACAATAAGGAATGTTCAGAAATATTGCCAATCATTTAAAACCAAAGAACTGGGTTTGAGCCTTGACAGAATGTTTAAATCACTCTAGTAGCTTTTAAAACAGCACTTTACTGAAGTCAAGTCCTTTTTCTAGTAGCATCAGAATCACCTGGGGAGACATAGAAATTTGTAGTCTTACCAGATTTGCTCAGACTTATTCAAACTCTCTGGATGGTGAGTCCAGCAATTTGCAGTTAAATATGCGCCCCCCCCCCCATATACTTTAGCACATTGAAATTTGAGTATCATTGCTCTAGATTTATTTTCAAGGTGTGAGTCTCAGACCACTACTTTCAGCATCACCAGGAAATTTGTTAGAAAAGCAAAATTTTAAATCCTACCTTAAATCTACTAAATCAGAAATGCTGCTGTAGAGTCCAGCAACCTTTATTTCAAAGAGCCCTCCGAGTATTTCTAATGCCCACAAAAGTTTGAGTCCATTGCATCTCTCTAGTAATTCATTTTTATGAGATTTTACAATTGTATGACCCTAGATTTTTAAATATTTAAATATGTACTTGCTTTTACTTTAAATGTTTGGTTTGAAAAATGACTGCAAACTTAGGGGTACCATAAAGCCATTTAAAAGTGCAAGTTGTGGCCCCCCCTGGTGGCGCAGTGGGTTAAAGCACTGCACTGAGAAGCTAAAGCCACTTCTGCATGAGTTCCATTCCCGCCTGCCCCGGAGGTGACC
>NW_004567103.1:60906233-60908418 GCF_000260355.1 Condylura cristata
AACATTCTTAGTTGTAGACAGTGCAGCTATAGCTGTAGCTACAGAAAGTTCAACTTTTAAACCAGGTACTCATCCTTAAATGTGAAAAATATATACTTTTATTTTAGAATAAGTGTTATTGAATCACAAAATGACAACTTAAGATAAAAGTTTTAGAAAAGTATTTTAAGATATTGCAAAACAAGACAACAATGTGTTCAAACTTGCTGTGTGTCTTTGTAACTAATTCTGGCAAGTCAGAAATAGGAGCAAAAAAAGCAAAGGAAAGAAAATTAAATAAATTTAGTTATCTAAAATTGATCATAGTTTCAAGGATGGACATGGACTTCCTATAATTTAAATATGTAATCACTTCTTGGTATACATACACAAATATATATATATATACATATGTGTTTTATACCTATAAACATATATATTTATAAATATGTAGGTAACACTGTTTTTTCTATATATATAATTGAATTATTCATGTTTCACCTTATTTTAAGTTGAAAAATGGCATTGTATATTGATTACATGGGCTCTTCTTTCCTTTTTGAAGATGCAAGGCTTCCATTTGGAAGAAATTCTCTTTATTTCTTATTGTGAAGGTTAATAGTGCAAATTGCCTCAGATTTTGTTAATTTGAAAATGTAATTATTTCACTCTCAATTCTGAGAATGACTTTATAAGTATAAAATTTTTAGATTCTATTGTTTTTCCCTTACAGAACTTTAAGACATCAGTTTTCTTTTAGCTTGCATTATTGTGAGAATTCAATTTTAATTCTTAGTATTGTTTTAAACATGATAATTTTTTATCTGATTTTCTGTTTTTGTTTGTTTTCAGATGTGTTAATATTATGAACCTAGGTATTATTTTCCTAAAATTTATCTAGGCTAAGATCCTCTGAACTTCTTTAATTTATTAGTTTATGTATTTCATCGATTTTGAAAAAAAGTCTCAGCCATTATCTCTTGAAATAATTCCTCTGTGTCTGGGACATCAATATCACATACATTAGACTGTTATTGTCTGCAGGTCTCTAAGATTCTGTTTTCATTCTTTTTTTCAACTCGTTTCAGTTTATGTTGCTTATATTTCTTAAGTTATCTAATTGCTTCTTTTACTAAATGTAGACTACTGTTATCTATACAATAAATCCTTAATTCATATGTTGCATTTTTACTTCTAGAATTTCCATCTGGTTCCTTTCAGTATCTTTGTCTTTGGAAATTCCCTCTTTTCCTTTAAATTCTTTCTACTTTATGATTTACTTAAGGCCTGTACATGTTAATTCCTACATCTGGATCATGTGTGGTTTTGCTTCTGTAAACTTCTAAAAAAATTATGTCACATGTTCCCATTTTGTTACATATGTCATATTTTTATAATTATATGACACAGAGTATTATTGTTTTTTGTAAACATAAATATTGGAATGCATCTTTTCCTCAGAGAAGGTCTAATAATTTCAGATAACTAGAAAGCGGCAATGATCTCTTTGGTTCAGTCAGGTATTGAGCTAGTTCTGACACTGGACGATAACTTTACTGAGTTCAGTTCACCTCTTGAGTCAAATGTCTTGATGTCAAATCTATAATACGTGTGTTGTAGGCATCACTCTACTGGGACATTGGGATTAAAGTGACACTAAGACTATGAAAGATTTTTTTTTGGCTTTGTTTTCTAGCCCAGAATTGAGTTTCTTAAACCATCACAGACTTGTGGGAGACAACCCAGGGGTGTAGAAAGGGACTAATTGTGCATTTGGGAAATAATGGAAATTCAGCTGCTCTGAATTTCAGCTGTTCAAGTAGGCTATGTGATTGTTAAAACCTTGCTTATATCTCCTTACTCTAGCATATCAACCATGCATAACCCCTGGATGACAGGCAAGATACTGTGCTTACTCACCCCAGACTTGGCAACTGGTTCTCCAAATGAAAGTAGTAACTGATCTCAGATCATTGGGGAAGGGCTCATCTTTCCCTGAAATTCAGTTCCTTTAGATTTCTAGATTTCTTTGAGTGTACAGCTTTCTGTGGTTTATGTTAATGTATATTTGCCTCATCTCATTTTTTTCTTTGTAAGTTTTGATTTTGTAAATAATCTGGGAAAATAATTTTAACATAATTTTTAAATTTGATTTTTAAAGAAGAAAATTTGGCACCCTCCCTGGTGGTGCAGTTGGTTATATCTC
>NW_004567103.1:60908998-60914373 GCF_000260355.1 Condylura cristata
AGAAAATTTGTTAGCAGTATTCACTTTCAGATCACTTTGCTTTGGTTACTCTAGTGGTATTAATTGGTTACTGGAGTCTCCAATTCAAAATTTCAAAGTATTTTTCAGCTAAGAAAAATAATTTAAACTTGACTCTAAAATCTGTAAGATTAGAATTAAAAAGGGAACAAATTTAGGGGATTCATAATATTTGAATTGCTAACCTTCGGGTTACTTAGAATATATCTGAATTTACTTAGAAGGTATCTTTGATGAGTTACTTTGTACACAATTTCTGGGTCCCAAATATATTTATTTTTAATTTAAGGGGGGAATACATAATAACCTCATCCTTTTCATGATTTAAATTCACAAACCTGTCTTACAGTCCTTAAGGCAAGATATATTTATCCCAGTAAAAGCTAATTTGGAACATTTGTGAACTACATCATAGTTTTTTTCTTTAGTATTTTTATTAAAACCTCAGTCACAATCTAACTTTTCTGCAGTGTAAGAGATTGGGGAACAGTAAAACAGCTTGCAAAGTCCACTTTATTTCTTTTGCATTATTTAATTATCTTATGGGCCTTGATCCCCTGGCCAACAATTATTGTTCTATCCCATACAAGAACTGTCCATGAGCCAACTGGAAAATGCCTCCCACTTTCTTAAAATCTTGCCAAATTACAACAATGCTATCTCAGAATAAAAACAGCTGAGAACTATATTAATTCTCAGTAGAGGAGAGAGCTTGTTTCTACTTCTGCTTACCACAATAACAACTTTCTTTTTTAATGTATTTTCTTGATTCCAATATGACCCCTTGGTATAAAAACTCCAGTTTGTTTTTGTCTTTGGTTTGATGCAGAGGTAACTGGTGCAAAGATAGATGCCTAAGTAGAAAGTGTGAAGAAATACAAGTAATTTTCCCAAAACCTTCAAGAATACATTGCCTAGAGAATGCAGAACTCATGAACAAGAGAAAAATAATTTTGACTCAAGAATGAGTTAGTAATTGGGTGAATCCTCCAGCCTGAAGAAATATACTTTCCATGAACTACATTTTCAGCTTGATTTCTGCTTGGCTATCACACCCTGCAGCATTTAAACAGACAAGATACTGAGTTATGCTCTAGATGGATATTAAGTAGCTTCTGATTTCAAAAAAAGATATATTTATTTATACATACAGAACTGGGGTATAGGCCAGAGGGGCGGGGGCAGTGAGAGGATTCACCAGAGACAGTATGGGGAGCAGGACAGGCAGATCCACATACTACACTGCTGAGGGGAGCAGCAGGTGAGACAGGAGAGGTCTCTGCACCATGTGGATCACCTTGTGGCTGGAGATGGAACTCACACTCAAACAGTTGTGGCTAGTTTGCAGTGCTGTGTCCTAACCCATTGCACCACCAAAGAGGGTCAGCTCCTGGTTTTTTATTATAGGGACACACATTATCTTATGTTCTTTTTTGCTAATGAGCAAAGATCCTTGCAGGCAAGGAAATGAAGGTGTGTTACTTTATATTTTAAATAAATAAAATAAAACCCCTCCAATCCTTACTACCTTATGGCATATACTCTTATGTAAATCTAATTACAACTTTGCAGACTTAGGCACACATACTAATGAAATAATGACCATAGCCGCCCCAAGTCTTTGTTCTGATATATTGGCTTTCTTTGTTTGCTTTAAAGCTGAAGATGGAAGTCAAAAAAAAAAAAAAAAAAGCCTAAAAAAAATAAACCCTTTTTTCTCTAACTTAAGAACCAGAGTAAACTAGTTGTAATTAGTTGCCACAAATACTTTATTTTGCCCTAAATGATATGAACTTGGATAATAGTTACTGTTTCCAAAACAATACTTAATATAATGCCAAAGTAGGATAGGTCACTGCCTAGGGGTTCTCACTCATGCATTATTGACCATTGCAGGACCACTCAGACTCAGGGTCCAACAACAATGGAGTTTACTTAACAAACAGGAGATGGGGAAATAGGAAAGGGTTTGTAAGGTCCAACATGGCCAGCTATCTGAGTCTAGATAGTCCATAGTGTTCAGTAGTCCCAAATAAATGCTAGTCATGCAAGATGCTCTGTTCTTCAATGAGGGCCTAGAACTAGTGGCACACTTGTAGGCAGTGCAGGGCAGCAGGATGCAACTATTGTGGCAGCTGGAAGTGGTCACTGGTGGGACTGCTGAGGTGATGTTGCAGCAGCCCATAGCAATAGTCTGAAGGCTAGAGTAGACAGCATCAGATGCTGGACTGGAAGGTGCCTCACTCAGCAGCACTGGGAGACAGTGCCAGATCATTGGAAGAATGGACATCTCTCAGTAGCGGCTGTTCAGACTTCTGGTCACCTGTTCACAAGTGTTGATCAGCACAATGCCATTCAACTCTGGTCACCAGGAGGTGGTGTCTGAGATACCAATATTACAGCTTTTTGGGGTGAGATTTGGGCCAGCACCAACTGCAGAGATCTCTTTTAAAGAGACAGCATGCTCAAGTTGATTGTGTTCATTGCAGGAGATGTCAAAGCAGGGTCAGTGGCAGATGCAGTGGCTGGATCTCTGAAGATCTGCAAAGTGCTGAAAGTCTGGGACTTTGTGAGGTTTTGGCAGTCTGTAAAATCTCAGAGTCTTCAAAGGTCTCAGCCTGCAAAATCTGTGATGATCTAGAGACCATTGTTGAATGTCTCTTTAGAGGCCTACTGAATGAATCATGCTGGCTCCTACTCTGATAATACATCATTCAAGTTTCCCACTCTACAAGACTGATTGGACCATTTTTCAACCCTAATTGTTTGATTGGTGCCAGGTAAGCACCAGCTAACTCACCCTTTTTCAATCTGCAAAAATGAGCTCAGGAACCTAATGACAACCTGAGAGCAAGAACCTGCAAGCTCCATTGAGCTTGAACCTGATTGGTCTGTTCACATCCTGGTACCAAATACAAAAGGGAAAAACCCCAGTGTCTTCCCAGAACAGATCTGCACTGAAGTCAAGGTAGGCTCGAGGGCATGTGGGCTCAGGGGATCGGGGCCTCTGTCTATCTGAAGATACACTGTACTGGTGCTCTTCATTGCCGATGGGTGTAACCATGATGGGGCCTGCAGAAGCACTGACCCTTGCAGACTTGCAACCACTTTCCAGCAACTGTAAGGCAAGTTGCTGCTGGGAGCCTGTCACATTGGCCTGGTGTGCTGCAGGCCTCTTTCCCTATAGCTTCAGGGAGCCGCATCCTTTGGCTGGGCCACTAGGGCCCAACATTCCTCCCAGCAGTTCGGAACCATGAGTTGCAGGGCTTGGGGTTTGCCTACACTTTTTGGGCCTCTAGGGTAGGTAAACCTTGGTGTTGCAGCTCTATTGGGGCTGGATAGCAGGGTGGGGAAGCCATTGCTGCTCACTGCAGGCAGCTGCTGGAGTAGTCTGGACGCTGCCTGTATGTTGCACATTTTGGGGATGGTTGCCAGAGTGCCAGGAAGGCAGGTAGTGGGAGAGGTTGGCCACATGTGACTTGCTCTGATGGGATGCCAGCAAAGACGACATTTAGATGGGGAAAGCTGATCACTCCTTTAGACTTGCAGTGCTGGGATTCAATTTCCTTTCTAGTTATTATGAAATATTTTGGTTAAGTTTATAGTATAACTGTCGCATTTTCCAAGAACATGATTCCTTAGAACAAAAGTTAAGATATAATTTTTCAATCATAGGGGAGTAAGGAATTGTATAATAACTTTAAAAGTGACCTCCTTGTACCCCTCTAAACATGTTATTTAAAAAATTTGCTTTTTTATTTCTCTTCCTTCTGACTTAAAAAAAAATCCTTATTACAATTAGAGGAATTACAATCTGACTTTACTAAAGCACTTATATGTTAGGCACTCAGCTGAGCACCTTACATATATTTTTACATAACACTGAGGGAGAAGATAGCTATGTTTTTCTTTCTTATTTTTAGTTGGATATATTGAGACTGTGATCTGAGCAAGAATTTAATCCTGGTCAGTCTGCTGAGATCACACTTTTGGATTTCTATTTAGGTAGTCTTACTGCATGAATTTTGGTTATTGAAATAATAGACTAAAAGACTAGCTTTGCAAATTCCTATCTCTCAACTCAAGGAAGTCAACATGGAACACATTCATGAACACAAAGACAACTAATGACTGGGGGGAATCTCCCACAAGTCGCTGGAGCTTGCTGGCAGGCTTATTCACTTTTACTCTCCCAACCAAATACCTCATTGGGATTAGTGACCTAAGAGGCAAATACATATTTATAATCTAGATGAATCAATTAAATGACCCTTAGACTAATAGAACTAATAGGAAAATGAGGACCAGATCAATTGTCAAGACAGCAAAATGAAGGATTATGTTCTAAAAATCCTTTGTGAAGAAAGGTTTTAGAAAGTAGCTTTAGATAACTGAGCTTGCTTTGATGATTGAAATTTTGGGATTCGAAACCCAGCTTCCGAAAGCTGCTTGGTGTCACCAGGTGAAAGGTATTAAACTACTTTGTGGGAGGTAATTTGAGAACAGCTGGCTTGGTCTTACTTGTTAGTCTTACTACTAACTGTCTGTTTTTACTATTACAGTCAATTAAGAACTTGCCCCATATAAAAATAATTCATAAATATCTTTTTCTTCAAAACTGGACCTGTTCTCAGAATATTTTGCACATCCTAAAATGATTGATTGGGTTAGAGTAGATTATGAATGTGTTCCTTGGGAACATTTTATTTTAATTTTAATTCCATGGAATCAGCTTCAATTTAACAAAACAACTTGGGCTTAAAGTCATTCCAGTATTCTCCCAGATTTAGTGAACAGATAACCCCACTAGTCAATAAAGAAGGTCTTAACTGTAAATCTTGTGCTTGTAATAAGAGAACTATAGTAAATTCACAAGGCTCAGTAGCTATGGCAACTGCAAATTTCAGTCAATACCCTTTGATCTTGAACATTAGATAGTCATGTCTGATTGCTGCACACAATCCTTATCCCCAAAGAGGTCAATATGTTCTTGCTGAAATATTTCAAACTACTCTGGCCCTTGGAAATGCCTAAGGGTTTTTATAATTGTTACTCCCCTCCTTGATCAATAGTCCAACTTGAAAACTTGTATGATACGCACACAAACATACAAACACACACAGGTTTATATACATATACATATGCTCTTTGCTAACGTGGATGGCTACTGCTGAATATTTATGCATAAGAATCCTTATACATTGTAAACAGAGACATGTACTATGCACATTATATCCCTTATATAAATGTGACCACATTTATAAAATGAATAAAAAAGGAAAATACTAGTAGTAGTTATATTTGATAATGAAAGCAAATTTTAAGAATTTCATATTGAAGACAATTCAAATACTTTT
>NW_004567103.1:60915173-60924691 GCF_000260355.1 Condylura cristata
GAAATCCTAGACCACTATCAGGGTGTAACTTTCAGTGGTACAGGGTAGGCAATGGAGAAGTGGACCTTGGCCATCAAGTCACCTAAGAGCATTTTAAAAAACAAGAAAAACAAATATTAGGCTTAGGGTATTGTAATACAATCATAAAAATCCAACTTTTTGGATAAAAATTAACTTATTTTGGGTTATTTTTTCTAAAACAGAGTTAATTTTTGTTTTTCTGAAATACATATTTCCTGAAACATTATAATTGGTAATATGTGAGAAAAGCAGTTGATTTTTTTGCTTGTTCTTGGAAGTAACTTTTAATAGTAGTCCATTAGAAGTCCTGTTTATTTTTTATTACTAGCATCATGATATTTGAACACAAACTTGAAGAGGTCGCAGGGTATTATAGGAGTCTCAGGAACAGCATCTCAGAGGGCCTGAGTCTGGAATGTGTTTGGTGTGTGCAAGGACACGAAAGCCCAGGTGGTTGGGACAGAATGAATGTGAAGAAAGGGCAGTGAGAAGAATGGAGTGAGGCAGCAGGGCAGGCATGATTTGGTAGGTCATTGTAAAGACTTAACTGAATTTTATCCTAAAAGAGATACCAGTTTATCAGAGGATGTTGGAAAGAGTGCCATGAGCTGGCTTGTGTTTACACAGAATCATTTGTGCTGCTGCATTGACAAGTGGGGAGATCAGTTAGGATGCTGTTGCACTAGGTTAGGTAAGAAATGGTGAGACTTTGGCAGTAGTATTGAGGGATTGGATATGCATAGCAGAAATTTAGGATATAAATTTAAGGGAGAACTGACTGGATTTGATGATGAAATAGAGTGTGTGAAGAGAGCATTCTAGAATGGTATCAAAGTGTTGGCCTGAACAAGTAGAAGGAGGACATTAATGATAACTAAGAAATTCCCATGGGTAAGTGAGCAGTGGAGATGTGTCAGCAAAGGAAATGACAGAGCTTCAGCTTTCAACTGATGAACCTGAGATTACCTGTTAGTGGAAATGAACAGTGAACATATGGATAAGAGTCTGATCATAAGATTGAGCTATGAAGTCACTGGTGAACTTGATTATAAGTATCTATGTAGTAATATGGTCTAAGGGAACTAACCTTTATGAAGTTCAAAATCACAAATTATCTTTCTTGTATTGCAACATTGGCAAAGTATCAATCTGGACTTCTGATGGAAATGTGGTCAGATTAAGAGAGGGATATATCCAGCTATATACTACTGAATTTGTACTAAAGCTAGAGCATCACATTTGAAAAGATATGTTAGCAAATTGGAGCCGATCCTGGGTTTTCACACTATGATAACTAATTTTAGCTGTATTTATTTATTTTTTAAAATCAGAACTGATAGGTAATTCATATTTCATAATGGGGGGAAAAAGTAGTTGTGGTTAAATATGTGTAATCTGAACAGACTTTCACAAGAAAGTCTTTGCCAGAAAGCAACACTTTAATAAAAGGGTGGTATTAAGGTATTAAGATGTAGAACCTGGGAATAATCCAAACAGCAATTCTTCTCCTGAGTATTCAATTCTGCTTGTCAATAGGATCCTTTTAGCCTAATGGTGAAAGAGAGACTGATCCTGTCAAGAACTGTGTTTCAAACATATTTTAAGAAGCATTATGAACAAGAGTCACCCTATCAAATTGAGGCAGCAAGCAGACAAAGGTGGCCCCAAGGACGGTGTCTGTGTACTAGAAAGTACACTGCAGTAGTAATCTGACTGCTTAGTCTTGTGTTTTGTCTTGACCCAGCTATTCCAGCTGTGTGTCTGCCCTGAGGAGAAAGTGAACCTGCCTGTGAATTGAAGGAAACATCCTGATTTAACAATCTGAGTTCAAGCAATCTTGCCACAGGCTTTCTGCCAGAGTGAGAATAAGTCAGAAGGAATGACCTGTGTAGGGAAGACATGTTAAATTAAACCTCCAGGGAGCATGGTCAGTCCTAGGGACAGTAACAGCGGTGTGCAGAGTTTGAGGGTGAACTACAGCCATGGTGGAAATGTCTGGAGTTGCTATGGAAACATCTCAGGTAGTCTGGCTAGTGTGGTAAACAAAAATAATACACAAGCATCTCTGAGGATGCCCAGGAATTTTCTCTTAAAGTCAGACTTTCTACATTTGTGTAGAGGAGACATTGGAACAACTAAGATTCATTTCTTAGTACCCAAAACGTAGATGTCATCTCACTGGTGAGCATGATCTCTATTAAAATAAATACATTACCTTAATGTAACAAGATCACCATTATAAGTTGTATTTAAGGATGAATTGATGTCTCTGCATGTCTCTGTTCATATTCATATTAGAAAGCCTGCAAATGGGTGTTTTATAAATTGTAAAAACACACTGCAATGTGAAGATGCTATTGTCATTATGTATATGTTGTAGAATAACTCATGAAAAATGAATAACTTTTCAAAGTCTCTTTCCAACTCTGAAGAACTCTGAAGTATCTATGAATTTATCAAAATAAAGTAGGTCATTTTAACAAATAAAAAGCATGTTTGGTTATAACTCAAGAAAGAAGCAGATTAACTGTTTTCTTTAAAGCAAAGGTTTTATGATCTGTTATGTCTGCAAGTCAATAGTAAGTGATCTTAAGGACTCCATGGCATATTATTATTATTATTTTTGATATAATCTTAGACTACGTAGATAAGGAAACTGAAAAGATAAATCAGATAAAAGGGATATCCAATAAGGGAGAAATTAATCGACTACCTGCCCAGGAGAAATCACACTTTAGTCAAATCCTATGCTTCCCCACCAACAACTTATGTCAATCATGAAGCAGAGCTGTCCTTGGTAAAACATGCAGCAGCCGTATGCATTAGATAGGCACACATGTAGTGTGTAGCTTTATCAGAAATACTACATGTGAGTTTATGTACCCATGCATACATGTCACACACATTGTTTCCCTCAAAGCACAGAAGTTTATATTTGAATGTTATTCATGGATTTTCAAAAGCAATATCATGTAACCTAGTAGACTTTAAAAGCTTTATGCAGCTGGTGCTCGCAGTAGGGAAAGCCTGACTGGTGAGTCCATGCAGGAGCAGGACTCGAGTTTTATACAGGGTAAGGTGGAGAGGGCAGTGTGTATCTTTGTGGTAAGGTTTGGGTAGCAGTTTTTGTCTTTAAGTGCTGCAAAACTTTCAGTTGGAGAATGTTCAGAATGTTCAGGTTTTCATGTTTCTGGCTCAGCTCAGTGGGTGCCATCCTATCCAATAACTGTCAGAGTAGTAGCTGGGAAGAGCTCTTCTTGCCAGTTTTGTGATTTGTGGTTAGTATGTAGAGGGGGGCAATGAAGTAGCAAAAAAAAAAAAAAAAAAAAAAAGGTAGGAGATAGAGGGGGGAAAAGGGAGAAATGACCACATTTGCAAACAAAGGGGAAGTTGAGTCTTCTATTGTGTTTCATGATGTGCTATGATTTATCTTGCCACTGACTTGTAAAGAAGCATATATACACAAGATACACGTGACTCTTGTATGATATACATGTGTGTATATAAGAATACAAGAATGTTGTGTCTGAGAGATGAAGGAAAACTCTAGTGAGCTTACTAGATATTTAATTTAGATTTGTTACTCTGTTGAAAAATGTTCTTCTAGGTTAAATGTGTTAAGGTCACAAAAAAAAGGGTACCACAAATCAAGCAAATTGGTTTTGTTTTTCCCACTCCATTTAAATGAAAAAAAAATTTTTTTTTCACATTGGGGTTAACATTCCTACTGCATGGCCTTCATATTTTTATTTTTATTCAGGTTAATTGATTCCCCAAATAGCCCACTTTCATATATTCACCTGAGTTAAGATACTGTTTTTTTCAGTGCTAATATAAGTGAAAATAGTAATATGTGAAGTTCTTAGTAGCCCTATAATATGCTTAAAAACATATTTGCCAAATTTCTAGATTTTAAAATAGTATTTTTTGAGGCTTGAGGAATACAAAAATTTGTACTGTCTAGTAGAGGAAAGTTAGAGTTCATTGTTGGAAAAAGATAGTCAAGATGTCTAAAGAGGAAGGAGATCATTTGTAAAACTGCTTATTTCACATGTTGGCTGATAATTTTAACTTTGTGACATGCTATGCTGAGGGAAAAAACACACAAATACCTTCCCTAAATCTCTATAACATTAACTAGCCTGCTGGCCACCTGTTGCTGTAGTTTAAGGAATTGTCCTGCTTTGATAGCTGGGAAAAATCACAGCCCCATCTCATGGAGATGCCTGATTTATAACTACTCAGTGAGTGAAACTCCTACCTTGACTGTGACTATAAACACTTTTTGTTCAGTTCTGGACTTCTTCACACTCTTTGAATGTCTTCATTACCCAATTCTACAACTACTTTTGAAGCATCTTCCTATACTAGGAGGCATGGTCAGGCACTGGTGACAAAAAGGTGTGTAATCTGGAGAGTTTCATCACATGTGGGGAATAAAGGAAAGATGGCTGCATTAACACTATGTACTGATATCAGACTTTTAAAATGCCCATCTCTCTTCCACTGCAGTTGCTGACCTTGGCTGTTCTGGCTTGAGGCTGCAAATGTTCTTTGCATGGCCATCTTGTGGTCCAAGCAGTAAGACCAGGAAACTTTTTAACTTTTACAAAAGATTGAACAGTGGGAACTAGTAAACGATCCAGTATGTCTCAAAAATTCAAGTGCAGAGAATTTTGTCAAATACCCTGCTTGAACTCCCCTAGGTGGCTGAGTGCTCAAGCTCTCTGCCTTTTTAAGATGCTTTAAAACAGTTTGAATGCTATGACTGTCCTAATGCTAATGCTATTTTTTGCTTGGGACCTGTTAGTAGAACCCAAGTAGGGGGAGTTGTTTTGCATTTTCCTGCTCTTCTATGCTCTGTCAGTTAAAAAATGTTGAAAATAAGGAGGACAGAGACACATAAGCAGTAGGGGTTTATCCTTTAGTGACATTCTGGGAAGTAAGTCCTTGTCTACTTCTCTGATCTCCCTCCCTGTAGATATCCTACTTCTTTTCTCATTTTTGTTCTTCAGCATTGGCATCAACTTGTTTCTATGTCTTTGGGGATACTATACACAAATTAAACTGGGTGAGAGGTATGTAATGGAAATATTTAAAAGTGATTTGTTGTCACTTTTTCCTTTTAGGAGGAAAGCTTTATAATCGTTCCTAACAACAGGGAAATAAATTTATAAATCTTCTTTTCTCTTGTGGTTACTGGTGGGAGGAGAAAAAAAATGTAATACAGATGTTCACTGGGGTCACCCAGCTCGTAAGCATCAGGATAAGGTCTAATCAAGCCTTATCCTGCAACTCTGTTTTATGGCAAATCTGACACTTCAGGTTTTCTGAATATGTATTTGTGCTAGTTGCTTCTGATTCCGTCTTCCTACTTCTATTGAATTCTCATTAATCTGAGTCTTGAGGACACCTTTTTATCTTTGTACTGGCTTCAATCAAATATTTTTTCCTTTATTCTGTGTCTTCCTTATCCTTGTGATGTTCATAAGAGGCAGCTATGAATACAGCACATTCCATGAGATTTGGGGTTACAGATTGAAAGGAAGGGGCACATCTAACTCAGATAACTTGAATTTGTTATACAAATTGTCTGGTGTTATGATGTTTTTGACTGTTTTTTCCAAATCAAGCTCTGGCTTCTCTCCATGTTGCTTTGACCACTTTACCTTACATTTTGTGTCCAATGTCATAACCACCTCCTTTTAACATGCAGAAAAATGCAGCTCTCTTTAACTTAGAATACATTTCTGTGGCTACTATAATCTGGGTATACTTGAAAATAAATATATTCTGCTGATTTTGGATGATGTGTTTATAATGTCCATTCAATCAAGTATGACAATGTTGTTCAAATCTCTGATGACCTTACTATCTTCTTCTACTTGTTCTAGTGATTATTGAAAGAGAAATAAAGAAACAGTTGATTAAAATGTTGAAATTTTAATTTCATTGCGTAATACTATAAGTTTGGGGTTCAAGTATTTAAAACCCTTTCTATTTATTTCTTAGGTCTTCTTAATTGACCTTTTTATCATCATGAAATGACTTTTTTTGATCCTGCTAATATTCTGAAATCTGTCTTGTTTAATATCAATATAGCCACTTCCTTTCTTTTGCTTGTTAGCATGGCTATTTACTTTTGATCTATCATATTCTATTTGAAAATGATTTCTTGTAGATAATATACCATGGATCTTACATTACTGTCTAATACAAAAGTCACTATCTTTTAATTTATTGATGGTGTTTAAATTATTTATATTTGGGAACTCCCTGGTGGCCAACAGGTTAGGACGCATCACTGCAAGCGATCTGCAGCAGCTTCAGTGTGAGTTAGATCCCCGGCCCAGAGGTGACCCAGGTGGTGGGGCAGACCTCTCCTGACCCCCACAGTGTACTTTGTTGATCTGCCTGTTCTGCTCCCTACTTTCTCTGGTGAATCTTCTCACCTCCCCTCACCCCAGTTCTGTATGAATAAATAAATAAATCTTAAAAAATATTTATATTCAGCATAATTGTTCATATGGTTGCTTTAAAATCTACTCTATTGTAATTTGGTTTGTATTTATATCTCTTTTTTACTACTTTTTCTTATTTTTCTATATCTTTTATTAAAGGATTTTTTTTGAAATTTTTTATCTGTATTGTTAGTGTATTAGTGATTATTATTTGTTTTACTATTTCATCTGTTGCTTTTAAGGATTTAATTTCAGTCATTAGTTTGCTTTTAAATGACATTGTTCCACTATATAACACAAAGTATATTTTTATTTATCTCTGGCTTATGTGCTATTGTTATCATATGATTAACTTCAATTATTATCATACACTATACTTAAAAAACACATACATTGTTATTGCTTTTGCTTAGTTATATTTAGAAAGGATAAAATAAATATTTAAAATTTTATATATCTCCATGTACTCATTAATTTCAATGCCCTTTATTCTTTTGTATAGACCTATATTATAATCTGGTATCATTTCCCTTTCTCCTAAAGGACTTCATTTAACATTTCCTTTTTTTTTTTTTTTTTAAGATTTATTTATTTATTCATATAGAGCTGGGGTACAGGCCAGAGATGCGGAGGGTGAGAGGCTTCACCAGAGACAGAGCGGGGAGCAGAACAGGCAGATGGACGAAGTACACTGCTGAGGGGAGCAGCAGGTGGGTCAGGAGAGGTCTGCCGCGCCATGTGGTCACCTCCGGGGCAGGTGGGGATGGAACTCATGCGGAAGTGGCTCTAGATTCTCAGTGCTGTGCTTTAACCCGCTGCGCCACCAGGGAGGGCCCCATTTAACATTTCTTATAGTAGAGTCTACTGCTTATCAATTCTCTGGAAACTGGAAGATTTTATTTATTTATACATACAGAACTGGGGTACAGACCAGAGGTTCAGGGATGGTGAGAGGATTCACCAGAGATAGAGTGGGTAGCAGAGCAGGCAGATTGATGAAATACACTGCTGAGGGGAGCAGCGGGCCGGTCAGAAGATGTCTGCCGTGCCATGTGGATCACCCCGGGGGCAGGGATCAAACTTGCACTGAAGCGGCAGCGGCCAGCTTTGCAGTGCTGCATCCTAACCCGTTGTGCCACCGTGGAGGGCCCTCTCTGGGAACTTTCATTTGAATTTTTTTTCATGGAGTGTAGAATTTGTGGTTAACAAACTTCTATTATGAAATATTGATTCACTATCTTTTATTGTTTTCGATGAAAACCATTCTTCTTGTCTTTTTGTGCATAGTCTTTTTTTTTCTTTTTAAAGATATTTTTCTTTAGTGTTGGTTTGATTAGTTTTGATGGGAATTCCTCATGTTTCTACTTTTGCTATTGTTTTTCTTGGCGTTATAGTTTTCATTAAACCTGGAAAACAGTTAGCTTTTTGGTATTTTTTTTCTAGATTTACTATCTAGCTTTAACATTTCCCTAGGACTTAGTTATATTTTCCTTAAAAACATAAATTATGCAAATGACCAAGGACCCTTTTGAAGGGGAGTTTAGAAACATGTTTTCCTTCTTTTTCCCTTTTATACACAGGTTTAGGATTTGTTTGAATTTTTACTGCTCTAAGCAGTTTGGAAATAAACAGATTTGCTTTCTTGACATCCTTTGAATCCCTCCCCTAGTCAGCTTGGGTATCTTCCCAGGCTTATGTTGTATACTCTGAATGTCTCCCTCATAGCATTTAAGATTCTGTAAAGTCCTTATTTGACTACTTGTCTATCTTTCTTAGTAAACAACACATTTTTTCTTGATAACTATTTTTTTAGAGTAGTTTTTGTTTCAAAGCAGAATTTAGTGGAATATACAGAATTCCCATGTTCCATCCCCAAACATGCACAAAATCCCTTACTGTTAACACCATCCACATTATAGCTCACTCTTGTATATTTCATTTGTTTTGATAAATGTATAATATTAAATATTCTACCATTATACTAAAGAATAGTGTCTTAACCTTAAAAATAATTTTTATTCATCCCTATTTTCCTGCTCATTCATTCCTATTTCTCTCTCAACCCCTGGCAACTATCTCTATAGTTTAGCTTTTGCTAGAATGTCATAAACTTGGAATCCTAATTTATAGACATTTGAGCCTGAATCTTTCACATTCTGTATGCACTTAAATTTCCTCCATGCTTTTTCATGGCTTTATAATTCACTTACTTTTAGTTTTGAATAATATTCCATTTACTGGATATACCACAGTTTATCTGTTTGCCTATTGCAGGATGTCTAAGTTGCTTCTAAATTTTGGCAATTTTGATTTAAATTGCTATAAATATCTGTCTGTAGATATTTTTATTGAGGTATGTTTTCTCCTCACCATGAATACCAAGAAGTGTTATTGCAGGATCATATGATAAGAATATGCTTAGTTTTGTCATAAACTGCCACTCGTACTGTTTTGCATTCTCACTAGCAATCAATGAGTATTCTCTTGCTTCACATTCTTACCAGCATATGGTATTGCCAGTGTTTTGGATTTCATCCATTTTTATGTGTGGTGGGAGCTCATCATTATTTTAATTTGTAAGTTTATTTGCCCTCTGTATATGTTTCCCAGTGAAGTGCCTATTCAGGTCTTTTGTTAATTTTTCAATCAGATTGTTCATTTCTTTATTGTTGAGCTTTTAGACTTAATATATTTTGGATAACAATTCTTCATCAGTATGTTTTTTGTACATATGTCTTGATGTCTTTTGTATGACCAAATCTGTGGTTAGTTTTTATCTTTTATACTTTAATATTTTTTTTTTATTTAACGAGGCCCAGATTAGTGGAGTTAAGAAGCAAAAATATAAGTTTAATGAACTATTTGCCTATTAAACTTTCTGACTTTTGTACATCTTTCTGTCTTCTTTCCTCCATGAGTTACAGTAGAATGGTTATTATGTTTAGAAGTGTTCCTCCTTCAGCTATGAAAGAATGTACATGAAACATCTAATCTTTTTAATAGTATGATTGAAATCAGGACTTGTGTGTTTTTTTT
>NW_004567103.1:60925326-60966398 GCF_000260355.1 Condylura cristata
TAGTTGTTTGAAGATGTGCCATTCTCACTGGGGTGAGGTGATATCTCATTGTGGTTTTAATTTGCATCTCCCTACTTGTGTGTTATTTTTAAGAAATTATCCTTTTTTCTATTTCACATCAACTGTGAGCTGATACCACAATTTGATGTACAGCTGCTGACTTATTTCTGAAAAAATCCTAAGCTATGCAATATCTTGTAATTAAGCCCCAAGTGTAAGTGTAAATGTTATATAGTGTTAATGATGTTCGTAGAAATTGATAAGATTAAAACTGAACACACTTATATAAATGAATGTCAAGGTTTAAAAATTAAATTACATTTAATAAATTGTCTTGAAAATAAACTGTATAATAAATTAAATGACATTTATCTTAGGAAATCAAGCACTATGATTCTTAAACATAATATAGTGCAAATCCTCTTGTTTTGGATTAATTAGAAATTAAAAGAAGATTTAACAAATGAGCATATTTAAGCAAAATTCTTTTAAAACCTTTTCTCAACATGAAATGCAAATAGCAATCTACCTATAACTGTAAAATTGTTATGACATAATTATATAGTAAGTTATTTCAATCTGTGCATTCTGGAAATTTACTAATTAACTTTAGTTTACACTGTAATTTCTTAAGACAATTCATTAATTCATACTGTCATCATGCCCTCATTTGAAATGACTTTTATTCCAGCTAATTTGAATATTTGAGATAAAGTAATATTTTATGATTTTTATATGTGAATATATTTTTTACATTTTTATCAATATGTAAGCTTCAATATTTATTATCATTGAAAGAATAAATGTTGTAGGCATATATATTGTAAGTAATTTTTCTTCAGTTTTTGAGCATCCCTACATGTTGGGCATTACATGCTTCAGTTGGGCATCGATGGCACGAAGATGAAATTAAGTGTCTGATATTTACTCTCTCTCTTTAAGAATTTCATAATCCAGCAGGAGTCAGAACAACTGTACACAAATGAATGCGATACCAGTTGGAAGTTAAGGAGTTCTAAATGACAGAGTAACTGCTGGCCAATTAAGTATTTTATACTTGAAGTCATGAATGATCTTTAAAGAGATGATTATTTCTCAAGAATGAATTTTATTTACTTGTTTTATTGAATTAACATTGCATGATAACTTTATATAGGTTTCAGTTCATTGTTGAGATTCAACATGTGTGTTCACTACATTAAGTTCACATTTAAAAGTCCAACTCTATCCTTAACCATACTTTCCTCTCCTTTCCCCCAGCTACCTCACCCCACTTTCCCTTTCTCTTCTGGTAACCACCATTTCCCCTTTCTCTTCTGGTAACCACCATTGGGTCTTATAGCCCAAGTAGTGGGCTATAAAATGTTGACATTTGTTTCATTTGGTTCCTCTTTGTATTTGTTTTCTTTGTATTGAGTTTTATTTTAAAGGGAGAATATTTATTGCTAGAAAACTTATGCATCATATAAGTAAAATTTATTAAAAAATGGAATCATATTCTTAACCAATTTCAGGCAAATTAAATTTATAAAAATAAATTTCACTTAACATTATATTTAACTTTTTAATGACTGTTTTATTATGATCTCAAGTCACCGTATAATGCTACAATCAGAGGCAAGTGAAGTATAACAAGTTGCTTGCTCTACACTAAATAGCATTAACTGCATCTGATTTTGTAGTTCTTAGTGTTGCTTTCTAAAGCTTTTTTCTGTTATATTTCTCTTTCTGTCATTATATCTTGCTGCCATTAATGTGATTGTTTCAAAATGAGGGCCTGTCTGCAACTAGCTTTTTAGTTCTAATTTGTTTTGGGGTGGTAAACCAGTTAATTAAGACATTTTAGACACTTCTAAAATAGTAGCTAATGAAATCTGATTTGAATTTACCTATGAATAAAATGTATGAGCATTGCATATACATTTTTGGTAGTTAATATATAAAGAATTACCAATAATTTCTTTGCATTTTTATATTTATGATTTAATTTTTAACCTTAAGTATAAAGTTGGAAGTATAGTTTTTCTGTTCACTATTAATCACATAACCTATGAAAATAACTTTCAAGAAAATAAAATAGCACATTTATATATTTGTCAGGTGACTTTCATTTTTTTTTCTGCTTCAGACAACGTGAACAGTAATGTCAAGTCATTATATTGGTTCCAGTCAAAGGTGGTATTAATAAATCCACGTATGTTACTGGAATGTTATAACAGGTGTGGGCAGGTTAAAAATTAGCAGCAATGTGGTTAAAAATTTTTCTCATTTCAGATTTATGAGACTAAAAATGCCATGTGGAATTTTCACCCTTAACCACATGATTGTAACTGCCATAATTAGTGTAAAGTTTAAATAAGAACCATTTATTGCAAAGTTTAAATGCAGATGTTGTTTTTTGGGGGGGGGGGTGGTGTTGAATTATCTGCATTTTTACATGCCCATCAAGAGTTCTTCTAATAATCAAAGCACAATGTCTAGCAGCTCACAGGAAGCTGCTATTTATTCAGATGTTTGGATTGTTTAAAGGTTCTCTGACTCTAGTAAATGATCATTCTTAGTTTGTGTTTGGAGAATTGTATTATCCAAATTTTTTACATTTTAAGAGCCTCTGTTCTGCACAACATTTAACAGCATTTAAACTCACACATTTTAGGTCAACTAGTCAGTTGATACATTGTTTTATTGTCTATTTCCTCTGGTCTTACAACTCTAACCTCACCTTTAGAGTTTCAGTGGATTCATATTTGGAATTCTATTAAACTACTTTTGGGGGGGCATCACTATCAGTAGGTATCTCAAATCCAAAATAATAAAAACTGAACTCATTTATTCTATAAAGTTTGGCCTTTACACTGGTTTCCAACTAGTCACTAACTCAGCCCTCAAACTTGGAATCATTCTTTACTGATCTTTTTATACCACCCAGTAAACAAATACCAAATCCTGATTACCAACCTGCAATAAATGTTTTTTTTTTTTTTTGCGCTTAAAGATTTATTTATTTATGCATACAGAACTGTGGTACAGACAGAGGTGCAGAGGCAGTGAGAGGATTCACCAGAGACAGAGTGGGGAGCAGAACAGGCAGATCAACAAAGTACACTGGGGAGGGGAGCAGTGGGCGGGGCAGGAGAGGCCTGCTCTGGGGATTGAACTCATGCTGAAGTGGCTTTAACTTCTTAGTGCTGTGCTTTAACCTGCTGCACCACTAGGGAGGGCCCTCACCAAGTATGTTTTCCAGTTTAACTACTACTCTCCATTTTACCTTCAAATCTTGAGTAAAGGGCAGCAGTTTTGAGGTTTGGTAATATAGGTCCTAGAAATTTATCTTCTAAAATTTGCTTTCTTTACACTAATTTCTTTAGATTTCCATATGGCTCTTCTAATTGTCAATGTCTACACAATATATACCTTGAAATTTTGATTGAATTATATTTAATGTACATTTCAAATTTAAATATTTCTGTCTTAAATATTGAGGCATCTGATCCATGAACACTATATCTCTCTGTTTACATTTTTAACATTTTTACATTTCAGCATTGTTATAAATTAAATGTAAAAAAATCTTACAAATATTTTATTATATATATTCCTAAATATTTTATATTTGCTATTTTATAAATGTCATTTCATTTCTTAAATTTCTGGTTTTCTGCATGTGTTTAGAATGCAGAAATACAAGTTACTCTAAATTTTTTTGTTTGTATAACATAAAACCCTGCTGAATTGTGATGGATTTTTTTTTCAGTTGCTTTTGTTCATGTATTGAGATAATTTTTGTGTGTTGTTGTTGCAATTTATTTATACTGTGATTTCATTGATTGGTTTTTGAATGTTAAGTGTATTTGCATTCCTGGGATAGACCTCAGTCATGATGTGTTATGCATTTTATATATCGTTGCATTGAATTTGCTAAAATTTTCATTAAGTTTGTACACCTATGTTCATGAGAGATATTGGTAGTTTTCTTGTAATATTTTTCTCTTAACTTTGGTATTAAGATATATAAATAAGTTGTGAATTGATAAATAAATTATGAAAATTATTTACTCTTCATTGTCTTGTAAAATAAGTGTTTGGCAGAATTCCCCAATGTAGCCATTTAAACTTAGAGTTTTCTTCATACGAAGATGTTAATTAATGGAGTCTCTTCAGCTTATCTCTTTCTTCTTGACAGGGCTTTGGTAACTTGTGTCACTTAAGGAATTTGCCCATTTCTGCTATGTTGTTGAATTTATTGGTGTAAACATGTTCAGAACATTCCCCTTATATCCTTTAATAACTCCAAAATCTTTAATGATGTCATTCCTGGTATTTGTAATTTGTATATCTTCTATTTTTTTTTTTTTTTTACCAATATGGATAGATAGAAGCTTATCATTTCTATCGGTCTCGAAGAATAAGTTTTTGAATCCTTTAATTTTGTTATTTTTATTATGAGATGAGGTTTGTTTAGGTTAGTAGGGCAGTTGCTATTTTGTTTTCAATTTTCATTGATTGTTGGCTTCATATTTATTTCCTCTTTTGTGTTTCTGTCATTGCCCTTATCACCACCTAGCTTTATTGATGGATAGTTATCAATAAAATTGTACTTACTTAAGATGTACAGTGATAGTTTGATATACACACACATGAAAAAATAAAGCTAGTTAATATAGCCATTGTATCATAGACACTTTTGTTGGTGATTGAAAACATTTAAGATATACTCAGTGTATTCAAGCTTATACTGCAGAATTATAAACTGCAAGTAGTCACTATGATGTTCATTAAGTGTCCAGAACAGACTCATCCTGCATAACTGAAACTTGAACTCTGATGAACATCTTACCATTTCCTTCACACTCAGCACCTAGCAACCATCATATTATTCTGTTTCTATGAGTTCAACTGTCTTAGACTCCACAAATACACACGTAAGTGAGATTAAGAGGGGAAAGGACTAGGCAAGGGTAGGATAGGACTCAAGGACAAATTTTGCTGTTCTCAAGGGCTGCTAAACAAGAGGTTAGAGAACTCGATGGCTGTAGGCCTGGACACCTGCTCTCATAAATTTCCTTGGCCCATTGTTTTTATTACTAATTTCCCTGAGCATGGGAATTCTAGAATTATCTCTCCACAGTTTCTTAAGTTGGCTGCTATTAAAAAAGGAATTACAGACCCAGAAGAAAAGAATCATAAACTGTGAGACCAGATTGGTTCAAACTGGAGGGCATATAGCCTGATCTTTACTGTGTAGATGGTCATGAGCTCTGTGTAACCACTGAGCTGTAGCCAAATGGTGTCACCATTAGCAACAATAAAAGAATGTCACCCATATCTATTCTCCTTGTTTTTGCAAGCCATAAAGTTTAATTCTTTTGCTCTCAAACACCAGTCCTAAATCCTATAATGGTCCTAGCCCAGATAACTTCAGGGAGTCTCTTTTGCACAGAGAGGTCTCCATTGAATGCTGTGTCAGCACTTTTTTGCTGGCCAATAAAACTTGCCTCCCTAAATTTCCCTCATCAGTGTCCATGAAGTCCTCTTTTCACTCTTGAGCACAGAGTCTTAAGAGCCCTTTCCTGGCAGGCCCCTCCCAGATCCCTGCCGCTGGCTCATGGTGCATAGAACACTGGATAGTGACTGATTTCACTCGAAGGTTATGTATTTGTGTTGTTGTAGGGTAGATTAGACTTTGGGGGTCCCTGAATCATCTCCCTTGCTTTGTGACAAGATGATAGCCTTGCTTTTGTTAATTTTTTTGTGACTTGTTTTTTTTTTTTTCTTTGGAATATTTAAGGACTTTTTCCCTCTACTTACCATTTTGAAATAATGATGTAACTTGGTAGAGTCTTTTTCAGCTATTTTCCTGATCATTCACACAATACTTTTAGTCTAGGAAGGTCTACTCTTTATTTCTGAGAAATATACCTTTAATTTAAAACCCTTTATCTTATAGTCTCCATAGGTATTTCAGACCTAATACCTACTAGTTTTATCCACATATCTTATTCTTTGCTTTCTATCTTTTTTTTTCATACTTGGTAGAGTATTAAAACTGGTGTTTTTTGTTGTTAAGGTTATATATATATATATTTCCCTTTCCCTTCAACTTGTTTTATATGTATTACTGAAAAATGATGAGTTTGATTCCAGATAAACTCTTCAGCTAATAACTTTGTAGCACCCTCTTGATGTGAAACCTAACCTTAAACAAACAAACAAAAGCCCCCAAACCTTAGAAAATTATCCAAAGTGTAGAAAGGGAGATATGCTTACAACTCATAGTGGAAATGCTCTTCACAAGCACTTGTGGGGTGGGGATGGGTGAAGCAACAGCATCTGAAGACAGCATAAGGATTTATATGCAGTGAAATAGCTTTATGATACATTCACTTTAGAATAAAGCTAACATTTAGCATCCTCTGCTTTTCATAGTAAAATCAGTCCTCAAGTGCTCTTTATAATTAACCAGAATTAGGTGTCAATGCTATAGTAAAAATACTCATATTCATGTTTTATGATATTAAGAAAGAATATAGCATTGATACTTTGTTCTGTAGTGTGGGATGAGAAACACTGGTTTAGTGTGTTAAGAAAAAGAAGAGTTACAAGATTCCTGTATTGGTGAGTGTAGTATGGGGAAGGTACATCAATTTTTACTGTCATTAGCTTTAGAAGATTACATATGAAGTCACTGAAAATTGTGACATTATTAAACAAACAAGGATATTTAAGAAAGAAAGAGACAAAAAATGAGATAGAGGAAGTCATGAAATTGGTGGGAGGAATGTTTCCCTTTCAGAATATGAATAGTACGGTCAAGGCAATGGCATGGGAGGTCTTTCTCAGGAACAGATCTGTATCAGTCTTTCTGACAACTTAAATAATTTCACAGGTAATTGTTAACAACTGTGAAATACCTTGTTCACCTTTGTGCATAGAGCTCAGGCTGCTTTAGATGTCAAAGTTAATTAATATGAACTCTGCTTTTTAGGTAGGGAACGTGGATGGTCCTAATTAGCCTTGACTAACTGATGAGCAAATTGGGATACAGGGGTTAGAACTCTTTCTTGAGAATATTCTGCACTCAGCCACACAATATGAATTGAAGAAGTTCTCTTGATATCCTGTAGCCCAGTGCCTCCATTTTGTTATTCCTCGCTTTTCCTTCTCCTGTCTTCTATCTTTTCACTTCACTGTACACAGACCCAAATATATAAATGCTGAGGAAATTTTTAATTTTCAATTGAAAAATCCATCTCATGTTCAGCTTTGCTAATGGCCATCACAAAGACATTTGAGCATTTTTTATTGCATTTTCTTGTTTTTACCTATTAGATTGATTCAAAATATATAATCTCCTTTGCATGGATTAACTGACCATTGAATCCCAAATCAGAACCCAACAATTGATTATCAACAGTAGGTTCATCTGGTTTGTGTATTGAGTTTATCAATAATGAATGGTTGCTCTAACATTTGCCCACAAGAAAAAAACTAGTCATTTGATTTGGAAGCATACTTTCTTTTACAGTTTGGATTATATTCAAGTGGGTATCTCTCTCTTTTTGTCTAGGTGTTCTCCATTTCTTTAAAGTTGTGCTAAATTCTGTCCTGTGTAGATAGTGCAGAGATATTTTTGGTGAACCATTATACTGTAGAGTTTGCATTCTATGGTTTATAATATGTTCTGGGCCACATCAAAGATTGAGGAGCCATATGGAATATAACAGTTTAAAGGAAAGGCAACAGAAATTGTCAGAAGAAGTTAACCCAATGGCAACATAGAAAGACAGGGGTCAGGCAAGAGGGCAGGAGATAGAAGCACAGCTGAGGTAAGCAGCAGTTGGGGAATGCATTGGGTCACAGAATAATATTCTCTGGAGGAGGAAGATTACTTTTAAGTCTTTGGAAAGAAGTGTAACAAATATTTCACAATACTGCCAAGAAAAGCAAGAGGTGGAGAAGTTATTTATTATCCCCAGACCTCTGTACAATTACTTTCCCTCCTACACAAGGAAAGAGGAAAAAAAGTTAGCTATTTTTATAAGTATTTTTTGTTTTCAATGATTAAATTGAGCTAAACTAAGAACCATAGCCTGTCAAAAATAATGGATGCCTGTTTTACTACAACTTCAACTGAAAACATTTGTATAATACATAAATAAATAAAGATTCTCTGGCTGCAGGTACACAGTCAGATGAATATAGATTTTATTATTTTTTTTGTTTAAGTCCATGGTACTTCTAGATAGCATCATTCTCTGTCTACTTGATTCTTTCTTGTCTCATCTCTTTTTCAACATACAATGAATTACACATTTAAAGACAGACAGAGGGCACTTAATCATGCTGGTGGCTGAATGCTGGGGTAAGGGTATCTGTCCAAATGACACCCTTCTGGAAGTCACACTTAAGCTAACTCTTAGAGAAGAAGAAATGAGTTGTCAGAGGTATGTGTCCCAAGGAGAGAGAATTACAGGAGTAAAGGTGTCAAGGAGAGAAGGTGCTATAGTGCTGCAAGAACTGTTGCCAAACAGAATGAGGGGTACTCTGGGGCCCCCAAACCTACATTGTTTAAATAGGTTCTGCCATCTACCACATCAGGACAAAACATACTCTAGTGAGTAAGACCTTTAATGGAAAGGAACTTCCATACAACTAGTATGCAATAAAGGCATGAGAAGGGAAAAGTAGATAAAATAGTTTCCAAGCACCCCAAATTACTCATTACCTTATCGGTAAATGCCTAACTAAACAGGATTCACCCAAAGCAGGTCACTGAGGCCCAAAAGCTTGCTGCAAGACTAAGACACCTTTTGGTGGGGAACCCTAAAAAAGGGGGCAGGAGGGGCCAGATAAATCTGGAAGGAAAAGAACGAAATCAAAATTGAGATAAATGCTGCCATTGTTAACCTCCCACAGGTCCTCACCCATGTCTGTTTCAAATGTCTCCTTCCACATCCACCAAGTCTCTGGTGCAAATCCAAAGCTCAGAAGCAAATGCAGCATTGCTACATGCCTCTCTGCTCCATGTGCCTCCTTTAGGTCTCCTTTTGCTCGCCACCTCCTTCCTTCCTTCTCTCCATTTTCTTCTCTCTGCTTAGCTCTACCCTTACTTGGGTGGGGCAGGGAACCTGGAATTTTCTCTTTCCCTGTGACCACTGTGTGACAGAACTATATAGTTCAGTGTGGCCATTCCGTGTACAAAGCTGCAATTCTGTGTCACTCATGATCCACAAGACACATCAGACTAAAAATGTTGGGTTCAGGGCCCTCCCTGGTGGCACAGTGGGTTAAAGCACAGCACTAAGAAGCTTAAATCGCTTCCGCAAGCCTTCTATCCCCGCCTACCCCAGAGGAAATCCACAACGGCAGCGGCAGCGAGGCAGACCTCTCCTGACCCGCCCGCTGCTCCCCTCAGCAGTGTACTTCGTCGATCTGCCTGTTCTGTACCCAACTCTGTCTCCGGTGAATCCTCTCACCCTCTGCATCTCTGACCTGTACCCCAGTTCTGTATGAAATATAAATCTTTTTAAAAAAAATGTAGGGTTCAGAATGTTTGGCCACAAAAATCTTAACTTTTCTTAGGAGCTACAAAACCCTAGGTGGTTTCTTTGCTTTAGCTGAGCCTCAATTTCCTAATCCGTAAAATGAGAATAATTGTACTTCCCCATGCATTCTTAGAAAACCATACTTTTAAAGTGTTCAGGATGGTGCCTGTTATATTATAAATAATAAATATTAACATTTATTTGATTGTAATTATTAAGTCCCAATTTTAGTGTCAATACCTCACCTCCATAACTATGGAAACATTTTGCCTTTAATGGTGATTGCTGTTAAAAGGCAGTTGTGGCTATTTGATGGAGTTCCTAGTTCTTTTCTGTTTGCTCTAGAGATTTCTCTGCTATTCTAGTAAGATTAATATCTGTATTACATTTGTTGCTTGTGGACTAATAAAAGAATATTATAGGCGTCACTTTGAAGAGGATTCAATGACTGAGGTTTATAAAGGCCTTTGTCAGTGTGGTCCAATTAATTTAGTTGAAAAGGGTCTTATATTTTATGATTTGTGGCCCTTATATTTGAGCTGTTACTGAGCTTCCTTGGTGAGGATAGGTTTTCTCTTGGAGTGTTCAGTCCTAATGCTGGGTTGGAATGAGAAATGTTGCCTCACAGACAGAGATACACAGCCAGAGATTAAGAAGCATCACTTTTAAAATAGATCTGCCTCACTTAAGAACAAAAAGAGTTAGACCATTTCTGAATGCTCAGAAATAGAGTGGAATAAAAAAGAATGGAAATGGTCTGTAGCTCTCAATTCTGAATCTTGTTTGGGCCTGCTGGAGCAGGAGCTGCTGCAAGGGTGGGAGGCTACTTAGACTTTGCAAAATTTAACATGACACAAAGTTGTTTTTTGCAGTGTGGTATGGGGGAAATATTCCATAAAATCATACCATCATCAGTTTTTTTTTTTTTAAGATTTATTTATTTATACAGAACTGGGTACAGGCCAGAGATGTGGAGGGTGAGAGGATTCACCAGATACAGAGTGGGAAGCAGAACAGGCAGATCGACGAAGTACACTGCTGAGGGGAGCAGCGGGTGAGACAGGAGAGGTCTGCCTCCCCATGTGGATCACCTCTGGGGCAGGCGGGGATCGAACTCATGCAAAAGTGGCTTAAGCTTCTCAGTGCAGTGCTTTACCCCGCTGTGCCACCAGGGAGGGCCCCATCATCAGTTTTAAGGAAAAGTTATACAAATAGATCCTTCACCTCAGGATTACTGGGAAGATGAGATGACAGAGTGGATATAATTCACTCTTCCATTGTGTATGGAAGACTCAGTGGATGCCACTGGTTATTACTACTGTCTGTAACTATAGGCAGCATCGTTTGGTAATTAGAGAAAATGCAGCTTGCGTTTGAAGCCCAAGTTATTACTGAATGTGTATCACTGTGGACAATACTTTAGCCTATGTATGTTTCTTTATCTGATAAAGATCTACCTTGGAGGGTTGGAATAGAGGTACAGCACATGCAAAAGTATCTGGCTCATAGTGAGTGCTAAACAAAATGTAAACTCAGAATAGCAGTCATTATGTTTTCTGAAAAGAACAGGTTAATCATTCTTCCATTATGTTGATATTTTTAGATAATATAATTCTTATGATAGTTTACAGATTTGTAAATTGTTGCTGAAACAATTTTCATATATCTATAGTATAGTCATAGATTGTATATTATTATTTTGTATTATTAATCTAACATTAGCTTACTGTTCTGGAAACATTACTGAACAACATATTCTGACCTACTTTTTAGACGTCAAAACTATGATTTAGGATAACATCTTTTCCAAGAGAACAGTTCAATAGCTCTTCATTATCTCTTCCCCTCTGGGGTTTTGGCAGTTTTATAGAAGGAAGAATTGATTATTTATTGTTTTTACATTTTATTTCATCCATGGATAAACCTGTGCTGTGAGAAGGCAATACCAGACTTAGAAGCTGAGGGTCCACCCTTATTTGTTTTTAACCTTAAAATGGTCAAGAATGCTAAGTAGGGCTTTAAGTTAAACTTCTGTCATTCCCTTTCCTTTCTTCCTTTTTTTTTTTTTAAAGATTTATTTATTGGGCCCTCCCCGGTGGCGCAGCGGGTTAAAGCACAGCACTGAGAATCTAAAGCCGCTTCCGCATGAGTTCGATTCCCGCCTGCCCCGGAGGTGACCACATGGCGTGGCAGACCTCTCCTGACCCGCCCGCTGCTCCCCTCAGCAGTGTGCTTCGTCGATCTGCCTGTTCTGCTCCCCGCTCTGTCTCTGGTGAAGCCTCTCCCCATCCCTGCATCTCTGGCTTGTAACCCAGTTCTGTATGCACAAATAAATAAATCTTTAAAAAAAAAAAAAGATTTATTTATTTATGCACACAGAGCTAGGGCGCAAGCCACAGGTGCAGGGGTGGTGAGAGGATTCACCAGACAGAGTAGGGAGCAGAACAGGCAGACTGTCGAAGTACACCGATGAGCAGAGCAGCGGGAGTGTCAGGAGGGGTTTTCCACAACATGTGGGTCACCTCCAGGGTGCGGATGGAACTCATGCTGAAGTGGCTTTAGCTTCTTAGTGCTGTGCTTTGACCTGCTGTGCCACCAGGGAGGGCCCTCCTTTCCTTTTTTAATCCCCTTCAGGACTTCTCACTGAATCACTACAATTTATAATCCTACATGGTAATAATCAGCATTGAAACTGAAATTTCTATTTTTTCAATATACATACCATTTTTTTGAAAGATTTATTTATTCATACAGAAATGGGGTATAGACTAGAGGTGCAGGAGCAGTGAGAGGATTCACCAGAGACAGAGTGGGGAGCAGAACAGGCAGACCATCAAAGTACACTGCTGAGGGGAGCAGTGGACAGGTCAGGAGAGGTGTGCTGCACCATGTGGATCACTCCTGTTCTAGGGGTGAACTAGCACTGAAGTAGCTGCGCCCAGCTTGTAGTGCTGTGGCCTAACCTGTTTCGACACCAGGGAGGGCCAAACATACCATTCTTGATGGCATATGGAGACAGTAAATCTAATCTGTTGATGGTTGGGTCATTTTGTAGAAAAAGAGGTCAGGAAGGAAAAATGTTTTCAAGAAAGCCATTAAAGGCAGGGAGACACTGGATATCAGTGGCAGAGAGAATGGAGATGAATTCAGGTTGGGTTTTAGAGAAAAACCAACAGTTTCCCCACAGTAAATTAGTGGAATCTCTCCCACACTAAAATAAGAAGTGTGCTGCAGAGTTCTACTATGCTGATAATGGGTAAGACACAAAGTGCTGAACAGAGCCTTAGATACTGGTTTTGCCAAAAGCACTGAGTACCCACCTCTCCATGGGCATTGAGTCTCCAATTTTGCTCCTCAGAGACTTGCAGGACTACCACCAAGAACCAGACTATTTAGCATAAATAGGAAGACTGCAGTATGGGCCTTACCCTTGGGTATTCCACCTCCTCTCCTCACCCCTTCTTTTGTAATCTCAGTTCTGTTGTTGAAGTCCAATAATTTATTTTTTATATGTTCACTCACTTCGTTCTTCATACTCCACATAGAAGTGAGATTGTCTGATATGTCTTTTTTCTTCTGACTTATTTCACTTAGCATAATCCACTCAATTTCCTTCCACTTTGGTGCAACTGGCAGAAATTTCCACTTACAGCTAAATAGTATTCCACTGTATATGTAGACAAAACACACCTTTTTTAAAAATTTTTTTAATTTTATAACAGTTTATTTTTACATCATTTTGTACATTTTTTCCCCCATCTCAATTGTAATCCCCATGGGTTTCCCATCACCATGTCACCCATGTGCCATCACCAAAATCCTGTGTATTTCCCTCCCCCCCATTTTTGATCCCATTCCCCACTCCACCCCCACAAAATGTCTCTAGTATATGGTTGTTCATTATTTTTGTTATTTTCTCACCTGGTCCATTATACTCCTGCTATGAGTGAAACCATCCGGTATTTTTCTTTTTCTTTCTGGCTAATCTCACTAAGCATGATCTTTTCCAGCTCCATCCAAGTTGCTGCAAAAGATATGCAAAACACACCTTTTTAATCCACTTTATCAATGGCACTTAGGTTGTTTTCGTATTTTGGCTATTTTAAATAGTGCTGTAATATACATAGGATGCATAAATCTCATCTGAAAGCAGAATATTCTTGATTGGCAGGTCAGCCTATGCAGGCAACATGAGGTAGAAAGATGAGAGGCTGAGAGGAGATGAATCCAAGAAGTTGCAAGGTCATTGAGGGTTTTAAAGTCCATGGTGAGGGACATACATTTTATTCTAAATGTGATGAGCTTTAAGGAGGAGTGTTACATAACATGATACACATTTTATAGAGTTCATTCTGTCAGCTGTGTTCAGAAAGGCAAGAGTTGAAGTTGGTCTGCTACGTGGGAGGTGACATGAAGGCAATACAATGTGACAGTTTTCTGAATAAGGATGTTCTCAGTGAAGATGGAGAGAAGTAGAGGGAATCAGGATAAATTCTTGAGATAAACCTATAGGACTTGAGCAATTAATTGTGGGGAGTAAGAGAAAGAGAGGAGTCAGGGGAAATATTTTGGTTTCGTGGAGTACTGTTGATATCCCTACCATAGCCAGATTAGACTTAATGTCTCCAGGTTCTATCAAAAACATTATGTTTATCGGAAAGAGAGAAGTTTCTCAGTTTCAATATTATAGTTTCAGTTTTGTTGCTATCCTGTGGAATTATATGTTGTAGTGATTCAATGTGAAATCCAGCTGCAGATTTTTGAGGGGGTTAGAAAAAGAGAGGAAAGCGATTTACAGTTTCATAAAGGACAGTGAGCTTAGGTGGTGGAGGAAAGAGAGAACAGAGATTTTTGGGAAAGTTTTCCACACTAGCTGTGTTGTTTGAGATTCCATGATGTTGATATCAAAATTAAAGTTGTGTATTTGAACTTGAAGTTCAGCAGAGAGACAGAAATTTGGAAGGTATGAGTGTGTAGTTGGTATTTAAAGCTGGGGCAATGTATAAAGTCCCTTGGATATTTGCTCTTCGAACAGGTAAACACTAAATCAAGGCAATACACCTAACTGTTTCACAGTCAGTCCAATAATTTTTTACCTTTAGAATCTCAGATACAACTCCTTTTCAAGGCTATTTATTGCTTTAGAGTATATATTAACTGTTTTTGCACCCATTTTTATTACCATAGGAAAACCCTTCACTTTAAGTCCTGATCAGTGTCTATCTTTACTTCTGTTTGTATACCTTTAGACCCTTAGACAAAAGCTGTCATTTCCCCAGGCTATGAGTGTCTTAATGAGGGCCCAGAAGAAGCATCTGAAGAGAGAGACAATAATTTATTTGAGCATGAGCAGGAAGATCCATATTTAGATAATTCTCTTCCCAGACTGTAATTATTTCAGAATGCTTGAGCTGACAGTCTCAGAGATAATAGCATTCAAAATGTAAATAATGAAACAATACACATGGTAATGAGAGAGACTCAGAAAATACAGAAGTAATGAAAAAATAACAAGACAGTGTTTCTAATATTGTAAATACACAAGTTTGCATTAGTGACAGATTATCTCTGTAATGCCAACCTGAAATAATTTAGAAGCCAGTGTAACAACTGCTGAACAACATAGAGAATGTCAATCCAGCGCCAGCTAATACATTTAGAGAATTAGGCAGGCTATGAATAGTTAGGAGTGTATGTGAATCAGGAATGAGCACACTGCTGTTTAATAAGGGAGTGGTGGATTGCACGTGGTTGAATAAAGGAGTGTTTCTAGGCAGGTGTGCACAGGAAATCAGAGACATGAAAGTGTTTTATCAAAAGCCAATGACTCGACTGTATATGCAATTAACTTCACACACACCCACAAATCACTGCAACCACTTTGTTGAGTAGGCTAAAATCTGTCATACTAATAGGAAAGGATTTGCTTATTTTCCAACTTTATCCTTCAGTCTCTGTTAAATCTCCTTTTTTTTTTTTTTTTTTTGTTAATGAGAACTCATATTGGGGTAGTAAAAGGTTTGGTTTATAAAAAGCAAAATTTCGGGCCCTCCCTAGTGGTGCAGCGGGTTAAAGCACAGCACTAAGAAGCTAAAGCCGCTTCGGCATGAGTTCGATTCCCACCTGCCCCGGAGGTGACCACATGGCACGGCAGACCTCTCCTGACCCGCCCGCTGCTCCCCTCAGCAGTGTACTCCGTGGATCTGCCTGTTCTGTTCCCCGCTCTGTCTCTGTCTCTCACCCTCTGCATCTCTGGCCTGTACCCCAGTTCTGTATGAATAAATAAATAAATCTTTTTTAAAAAAAGCAAAATTTCAATGTCATTTAATTCAGTTTATCTTGTTGGTTTAATTCAGTTTATCTTGTTGGTTTCGGACTAACTTACCACAGAGGGCAAACGTTGTCTGTCTTACTCTTCATCATTTTTCACACTAACCCCAAATAGCACCCCTCTATTTTCCATGGCCAAGGGAGGAGAATAGAGTAGAGGGAGTCCTGACTTGCTTGAAGCTGTTGAAATTTCACATTGTTGCCTCTAGGTGGACGTAAGATCCACATGTTTGGTCCTTCTGGCACACATCTGGGTAGTGTGGTGGTGGGGTGGTGGTGGAAAGGCCTTTGAGAACTGTGACTCAGGTCATGTTCATCTGACTCTTAGATAAAATAGTTGTGCTATTTCCACCAGCAATGAAAGACCAAATCTGGATTGTGTCTTGATATGGGGTATTGGCATCTGGCCAGCCATCCAGCCATTGGAGAATTACTTAAGTAGATAACAATACTGTCATAGATACAGATGCATCTTGGCTGAACTTCCAGAGACCATATAATGTCAGCTGGAAGCTTTCATTTGATTTCATGTAGGGGCCGGGGTATCCTTGAGTTGCATTAAAAATGAATCACCATAGACATTTTGACCATTTTGGGGTTCTACTAGTATACTGTCCTACCATGTCATCTATTATCTTTTAATTTCTGATGCTAGCACTCCTTAGGTGCCTGAAATAAGTTGCAAATGCAATACTGTGTTTCTAATGAGCAAATGTCACAATAATGTAATCATATATTACTAAGACCAAGTTTTGAAATTCTAAACATAAAAAGAAAAATAGTGTGTAGAAGCCAGGAACAAATATATACTGGTGAGACATTATTATTTAAGCTATGCTCTGAAGATAGTTTTTAAGTTGCTAAACTATCAATATAATAAAATATGTAGAACTTTCCCATAGAGTAACTAATTATATAAATGGGAAAGAAATTTTGCACTAAGAATTTTACAAAATGAAATTTGTGTGTGTGTGTATGTATAATAGAAATATAAATTTAATTATTTCATGCCATGGCTCTGGTCATTAGTGAATAATACAATTTCATATTTTGTAGCATGGACTTTAGTCCATATATGTATTACCAATTTCCAAATATTCAAGTACAATAAAATTAACCTATGCTTGAATTTGAATATTAAAATGTATTTTTTTTAATAAAAAGCTCCTTTTCTTTCTTAGGTGTTGGAATTATATTACGAATATCTTATATTTCTATTTGCAAGACTCAGATGTGTTAGTTTGTAACTGTTGCTTTAGTTAGTAACTGTTGCTTTAGTTAAATGAATGAAATATAGAGCTAGTTGAAATGTATCCAGAAAGTGAATTCAAGTGCATATTGCAATTGTTAAGTTCAATAATATAGTAACTATTTTCCTCCCTCTAAATAAACTATTCAAATAAACTATAAAATAGAATCACAAATTCCAGAATTTTAAAAATGTATGGCTCTTTGCCTTATACAACTCCTTTTAATTTTGAGATGCAAAGTAGACTTTGGGAACCAGGAATGTTCTTTAAGAAAGAGAAAGCTGTTTCTGATTTCATAAGTTTAGTTTATAGTAAAAACAAACAAAACAAAAATCACATCATATTTATATGATCCTTTCCAAAGTTCTAGAACAGGACTATTTTAGAAGTTAGGGGAAAAAAAGTTGGCATCCTTGCAGAAAGCATAGAATTTTAGCATATAGAGGTGAAAGAAGTGTTCACAGTATCCAACTACCCTTTCTATGCTCAGATAGACTGGATCTTGCTTAGGTACATACTGAAACTTTATTTGGGAGACATTAATTCTAGGACAGTAAAGATGGAAAAAAGAGAGGGAAATACATAAGGACAGGTAACAATGAATGAAATACAGTCATTTTAATGTGTCTGTCATTGCACTAGCAAGATACCTTTCAAAAATATTTACTTGGCATATGGGATTTTTCTGAAGATTTGCAAAGAAAATCAGTAAGTTGGAGCAGTCTAGCAAGAAAGAAAGAGGAGGAGTTTATCTGTCTAGTTCTATTTCATATCACATTTCCCAGTGGTACAATATATTCTTACAAAAGTCTAATCTCTCACATTGCCAGGTAGTATCATTCAGCATTTTGGTGCCCATACAGCAAGCCATATCCATAAGTAGGGCGTGATGCTCTACCAAGCAAGAGAAAGACAATAGAAGACAGTCAGGGAATCTGAAAACAAGATTTGTAATAAATACACATGTTCATATAGTGAACCCTTACAACAATCTTAGATGATGACACAATTAATTCTCATTATTAAAAAAAAATAAAGAGTAACTTGTGGACAAATACATGTTGGTCATGAGAATGACTGAATGTGTAAATGAATTGATGAATGAAATCTGTTTCCTATCTTCCAAATTAAGGTACTTCCCATTATATTACAGTCTCCAGGTCAAATATAGCCTGCATTTGTATTTTGCCAAGAGTCTGACATAGCAGGTAAGAAAAAGATTCACCTTTCCTTGTCTGATCCCATCCCTCTTAAGGAAATAGTTGGTGTCTCCACTAGATCTTCATTTATAATTGGAGTCACAAACTCAAATGTCTTTAGGGATAGGTCAGCTAAGATAAATAAATCAAGGATAAAAATAATAGATTTTAGATAATGTGCTACCTACAATCATTTAAATTGAAATGATTACTGGTGGTTATGGTGTGGGAACATGTATCTGATAGGGTGTAATTTTATACCTGTGAATCACAGTATTAACCAATAATAATGAAAGAAAAGTGACAAGAAAGCTGAAAACAAACTAGTACTTCACCAACTTGTTCTTGACTTTGAATTAATTTTCCATTCTTTTTTTTTTAATTTTCTATTCTTAGCAACAACAACAAAAAAATGAATATGCCTACCTCCAAAATTGAAAGATGTTTTTTTGTTTGTTTTGTGGAGACAGAGTTAAGATTACCTAATGTTAATACTGAATTAGTATGCACAATCAACAGAAGCATATTTTCTAAAATGTTGCAAAGACTTCTTTAGGACATCTCCTCAAATTCCTGACTGGACTGTTGTCAGTTCTCACTGGACTTTCTCAGTATAGGTTCATAGACATATTACCATTAAGAAGCATTTGCATGCATATTAGGAATATGTAATGAATTTTAATAGCATTAACTTATTATCCCAGAATGCTCAGTCATACTAATGTATGTTTGCACCAGCATACACATGCTCATAATTAAGGAGGGAATATTCCTTATTCGCCTATCTGGGCTTCTCTGATAAGTTGTTATGCAGCTGGCATTCAATGCAAATTGTAGTTTTCTGGCTTCTGATATGCATACTAGCACTAATCAGCAGATTACTTGTGTGAAGGCTGCCCACCTCTAAAGCTATGCTGTCACATTTAGAATAAATAATAGTCTTGCACTGAATTTGTAAAATACTGAATGGTCTGATTCTAATTTTTATACAGTATAGCTTGGTGAGTGTGGTTTTCATGTGTAAAAAAGGGCATTTACTGGACATTATAGAACCTGGAAAATGAACACCACTGGATTGCTACAACTGTGATTACTATTGAACAAAATTTGGCTTAAAGTGGTTATGGTTAATGAAATGCAGCAAAGTTATTAATATAATAGGAACCCTCTGACTTGGAATAATAAAACCCTTACCAAACATCCTAAATACCCCCTCCTCTACCATAATTAGAGAATTGAACTTTTCAATCTAATTTAAACTACTAAGACTGTTGTAGAGACTATCCATAACTCAAACTGGTTACTTTAGTAAAAGTTTCTTGATGTGTCAAGGACTATTGATCAAACAAAATAGAGTACTGAATAAATGAAAGCATACAGAGAAAAATTTTCAATAGATATAACTGAATTTTTGGGGGGTGAAATTTGTAATGGACTGGAGAGATCACAACAATTAGATTTCAGAATAAGTATTACAAAAATAGGCACTGGATTGGAACAAAATAGCGATAAGCTGGATTTTGCTAAGTAATACTCATTTGGACTTCAGAAAAAAGCACAAAAATTAAAAACAGATAAAATCTGAGATTTTGGTTTACTCAACTAATGAATGGTAAAGTTGGCATTGTTAATCATGCCTGCTGCAGTCCAAAAATCTTTGTTCTTGTTCTCATCCATCATCCCCAGGATAACTTGGCAGCAGGTTGAGAACAGTGTTAAATGAACAGTGAAATCTGAAGCAAGACTAAAGAGCACAATTATTTTTTTAGACCACTGTTTACATGCCACAGCTTGATGTTGAAGGGAAACATTCTTTCAAAACTTAAAAAAGAAAAAAAGATTCTTTGTACTCCTGGGTTTTCAGTAAGGATCTTCTAAAATAATTTAGCTAAACCAGAAGGCTGTTGAACCAAATGAAGGCAGATGTTGAATTTATAGTACTGAGACACCTGTGTATAATCCTTATGTACTAACAGATGTCAACTTTGTCCCTAAAAACCAGAGTTTTAATCTTTCAGGAAAGAGATTCGGTTTCTATGAGTAGGCCGCTTCTAATAAGTTACCATTACATGTAGTAACAAGTTTTGCTTTTGTGTTTTCAACTACAAAAAGACAATTCCCAGTATTCTGATTTCAATGCCTTTTAATGGTCCAGTGTCATGCTAGATTATTGAAACATTTATGCTGCTGATCATAAATCATACTATTTGTCTTGAATGAAGGATGATATGTAGAGCTTTGTGAGAAACATTTTTTTTTTTTTTTTTTTTAGATAACAGATGGTCTTTGTACTTTTGAGATCATCCTCTCAGGTGGCCTTAGTAAAAGAGAGAGGTTTTGAGATGTGGAGTTTTAGTGTTTATGTGTTCAGATACATGGCAGGTGGCCATTACCAAAAGCCAATTTTAGCCTGCATAGCATAGCTCATCGTTATGTCTTGGCCACATTAATTTTCTATTTGCTTCATAACAAATTAATACACAGCTAGTGACTTAAAACAGCATCCATTTATTAGCTCACAGTTTTTATGTTAGAAGCCTCCCTTGGCTTTGCTCAGGGACTCAGTAGGCTAAATTAATGTTGTTTCTTAAGAGTTCTTTTTCTGTGGCTTGGTGGGAAAACTGCTTCCAGGTTTATTCTCATTGACAGTATGAAGTTTTCTGGTACTATGGGACAGTTCCATTTTCCCTTTCCTTCCTGGACACTGTTCTTAGCATCTAAAAACTGTGCTCAAATTCCTTCCATATGACTTCTTCACCTCCAGAAAAGAAACTGTTTAACTCTATCTCATGCCTACATTTATTTGACTAACCACTCTGAGTAGCCATTCATTCCTCACTGAAAGGCTCCTATGACAGTTAGGCCCACCTAGATGATTTGATTTTCCTTTTGATTAACCAACTGAACAGTAAATTTAATGCAAAACTCCATTTGCCATTGAATCATAGAAATTAGAAATAGTTCTTTGTACATTAAAAATAAGTCATTTTCTAGATCTGGTTTTAAAAAATATCTCAATTTATGGCTTGTCTTCCCATTCTATTGACAGTCTTTTAAAGAGAAGAAATTTTGAATTTTAATGAGACACAGCACATCAATTCTTTATTCTATGAATTGTTTATTGACTATGGTTGTAAAAGTTTACACCACGGAAGAAAACATAGATTTCCTTCTATGTTTTCTTCTAATAGTTTTATAGTTGTATGTTTTATTTCAAGACTGTGATCCATTTTGAATTAATTTTTGTGTAGGTTGTCAGATCTGTGTTCTTTGTGTGTGTGTGTGTGTGCGCACATCTAGTTATTCTAGTACCTTTTGTTGGAAATGTTATATTTGCTTCTTTGTTAAAGATCAGTTGAGTGCATTTATGGGACAATTTCTGAACCGCTAGTCTGTACCACTATGTATTTTTTTTTTCCCACCAATATCATGTGGTGTTGGTTGCTACTTTTCTCTTGTTATCGTTGATTCATTTTCATTTCCTATGTAGAAAAGAATGTCATTGATGAATGAAGAATTATTTTTTTTCCTTTCCATTTTGTATACTTTTAAATATCTTCTCCTGATGGTCATTAGCTATGATTTCCAATATGATATTAAAAAAAGAATTACTAAGAGAGACCATCCTGCCTTTAGAGGGAAAACTAATTTTTCACCATCAAGTATGATGTTAGTTGTTGGGTTATTTATTTTTTATGTACTTTTATCAAGCTGAACTTTATTCTCAGTTTGCTAAGTTTTTATCATAATAAGTTAGATTTTGCCAAATGCTATTTTCTACATCTATTGATATGATAAATATATATTTCTTGTTTAGTCTATTGATATGATGGACATTATTGATTGATTTTTGACTGTTGCAGCAGCATGAATGCCTGGAATAAATATCACTTGTTCATGGTGAAATATTTTTTCATTTGTTGTTTATTTCAATTTTCTAATATTGTATTGAGAATTTTTGCATGTATTTTATGAGTGATATTAGCCTATAAGTCTTCTTTTCTCATAACATCTTTTTCTGGTTACTAAGGTAATTCTGACCTCATAAAATAAGAAGTATTTCCTCTGCTATCTTTTAAAAGAGAATTTAGAGAATTAGTATGTTTACTGAAATTCAACTGTACTCATTTGGGCTTGGAGTCTTCTGTTTTAGAAGATTTTTGATTATTGATTCAGTTTCTTTAATAGACAGGCTGTTCAAACAACTATTTTCTTTTAGTGTGAGCTCTGGTCAATAGTGTTTATCGAGGAATTGGGCCACTTCAACTAGGTTATTAAACTTGTGGACTTAGAATTAGTCATTCATAGGAAAATATTCTTTAGGAAATGATTACTTGTGTGTCTAGTCTGGTAACATTTAATATTTATTTTGATATTATTGAATAATATCACTAGAGAATGGATATCAGTAAACTTCCTACTCCAAAAGAATAGCTAGGAGGTTTTGTGGACTAGAATTAGATCTCAATATCAATTTGCTCTCTGCATAGATATTTACCTTATCATTAGATACACAAAATCATTCATCCACACATTAAGAGTCTCTAAGTTAGTATTTTAGGAAGCTCTATCCTAAGGTTTAGTATTAATACTATTGAGCTGGCATAAGCCATTAAACAAGGTAATACACTCAAGGAAATCAGTATGTTTACCTTTTAACCAAAATATGTATTTTTAGCTGTCAAGGAAATGGTGCAGTCTTGCAAGAACAAAAACATATATATTTTTATATATAAGACTCACATATACATTGGTTGAAGGAAATTTTCTCTAAAGGAAATGAAACATCATAATCTAGGATCAGAAAATGAAGACTTCCAGGCAACCTTTGCAATGAAAGGTAAAATCATTTCTCTTCTCTTGGAGACTTTGCTGGGAAGAATGACCTAAGTCTGAAGCCCTGAGATATCTCAGACATTCCTTTGGTAGAAAATTGGATTAGGGATGATGGAGCATTTAGCTGTCCCTTTGTATGTGAAATCAGGCTGCAAACTAAGGAAGAACTGGTCAGTAAGAGTACTTTGTATGGATGTGAGCTTGATAGGAGTTTTAGGCTAACTTCTCCTTGAATCTTCACTTGAAAAAATTTTTTAAATATTTATTTATTTATGCGCACAGAGCTGGAGTACAGGCCAGAGGTGCCGAGATGGTGAGGGGATTCCCAGAGACAGAGTGGGGAGCAGAACAGGACGACTGACGAAGTCCACTGCTGAGGGGAGCAGTGGGTGGGTCAGGAGAGGCCTGCCTCGCCATGTGGATCACCTCTGGGGCTGAGGGTCGAACTCATACTGAAGTAGTTTTAGTTTCTTAGTGCTGTGCTTTAACCTGCTGCTCCACCAGGGAGGACCCTCCACTTGAAAATTTTACCCAGTCTGAGGGAATTTTAGAGAAGGACTGATACATATTTGGAGAACTTGATAATAGTGGTTTTCCTCTCATCTATTTTCAGTATTTCCCACTATTTATGCCCTTTATGTATCAAAGACCTCAATAGGGACTCTACAGTGTTTACCTGAGGCAAAAAAAAAAAAAAAAAAAAGGCAAATTAAGAAAGCTGGATGGAAAAATCTAATGGACTAATAAGAGACAGATAGTGCCTTCAAACACCTGTAAATACTGAAGAACTTCAAAAGGAACTAATTTCAGGCTTAAGTGCAGAGAATGCTGTGGGTGTAATTTGAATTATACACACAAATATAGAAGCTCAAGGACTATCAAAACAGTACCATCAGTATTCAAACCCTGTCAGAGTGGCTGTGGCTTAGAAAGTTGTCACATGAATGCTTGTGTATATCCTCTCTTGGTGTTTCACTTCTGCTGTCAGTGTCTTTCTTTTCCTAAAATATTATAATTTAAAAATGTTTAATTTTTTTATAGCTCTCCCTGATTTATGAAATTAAGATTATTCAGAGAGAAAAGAAGGACAATATGAAAACTTAATTTTTGGATCAACCTTATTTCCTTTTCTTCCATTTCTTCTTTCTTCCTCCCTTCCCTTTCTTTATATTTGTCTCTCTTCCTCTTCACCTCTCCTTTCTTTCAGAAGAAAATTTGCATTTATTTAGTATCTACCATTTTACCTACCATAGACATACATACTTAATAACCACGGACAATAAGTCAATATAATATAGTATCAGGTCTGGGCCCAGTAGTCACTTTGGGTAAAATCCTACTTGGGGTTAAAATCCAAGTCCCATCCACATTAACTAATATTATCTTTGGCATAGACAATTGGTATATTTATTTTATTTTAGGCAAACAGAAAAAATACATGACTTCTTAGCAGTTGAATAGGAGCAGGAGTTATGTGTGTCATGTCTGAGCTGGGGAGCTCTATATTGTGTCTTCATCATTTTTTCTACCCCTTTACTCGATCTCTATTAATATTAATTTGATATTAATTATACAAAATGAAACCTGGATCAAGGGAACCTGGATCCCTGCAACAGCATTTAGAAGAAAGCTGTCCATTTAGAAGAAAGCTGTCTATGTTAATCTCAAAACATTGAGGTTTTGAGATTATTTTTATACCGATTAATGCTGAGTACACTGAGAATGAATTTCCTTGAAGAAATTACTTATTATCTCAAACTTCAGTGTTCCCATTTGTAAAGCAGATAGAAAATTAAAATCTACTTCAGAATCCTAACAAATATTAAATGGAGTAAAGCACCAATTGTTTTAATTATAATAATCCTATGCAACTGTAACTTTCATGTTGAATTTTACATATTAGAAAATTAAGGCAAAGAAATATTAGGTAGGTTCTATCAGTCAGGATTCTTTTATTGTTACTATAAACAAATGATATTTTTGATGTTATGACTAAGAATTTTAATGAACAAATATGACTTTTAGGCATATTTGAAATCAGCAATCTAAGCAACATTATAGAGAATTCTCTCTGTACATATAAATATATATATCTATCCTCAACTCTGATTTCCCTTGGTGGCTTAATTTTTATGTGCACTCTGGTCCAATAGCAAATATTGCTAGTACCAACTTAGCAAGTGATTAACTATGAAAAATACTCTTATTGACCATGTTGGTTCATACACCTACCCTGGGACTTGGCTCTACCTTCGAGAGAATAACTTACAGGTATTGACCAGCTTGGTCTTGAGCTAATTTGTGGGTGGAATAGAAAATGTATAACCTCAAGTATCAGGGTAGGAGGACATTCTAAATTAAGACACTTTGACCCAAAGTCAAAGTGTACAGGTAAAAGCAAAAATCTCCCTTCATAAAAGTTTTCAAAGATCTATAGGTCACAGCAAGGACTTTAACCCAGAATTACATGATTCTGAGATCCAGCTAAATACAAGTAGTTTGGGTAGACTAGCTTTGTAATTGGTGTATATTCTGTATATGTCTTCTAATGTTCACCTACAAGTTGTAGATTAGATGTATGCATCTGTACTGAATCCAGCCAATGACTGGGTTTTCGGTCTTCAAGTTGATTTTCCTCCTAAACAGGATAACTACTTTGTTTTAAGTGTACCATAATCATACTTTATCTATTATTTTATTCATGGTCTCCTACTGTTTATGAAGTGAGGGATACAGCTTACACATTAGTTGCCTACAATTCAACTATCATCTTTAAGTAACAGAAGATTAGCTTAACACCTTTGGCATGTATTACAAGCAACAAAATATACTCTTAATTAGATCTGGAAAAGCTGTTACCTTGATTACCAGATATACTAATTATCTTGTCAGTCATTGATCTTATAATTATGAGGAAGGATGCTGTTATTTTCAAATGATCTGGACTAAAATCTGCCCTTAAGTTCAGGGACTCTAATTGAGTCCCAGCCCAGTAGATATTACATTATTCCTGTACACACAAGTAATTAGCTGCTTTTATTTATCCTCAATACTTTGGCATTAAAACACTTTACAGTTATACCAAAAAGTTTCAAATCACCTGATCCCACCACCTTAACATAACAGCCTAAATCTGAATTCATAAATTATAAGAAAAGGAATTATATTCATCTATGGTTAATTAAATTAGCTTATTTTTAAATAAGTAGATATCTGTATGTTTTTTAATGTCTATCCAAAATTCTTCAATATTTTATATTGTAGGCTGAGAGATAATTTTTTAAATTTACCTTATGTGGACTTTACAAAGAAGTATATTTAACTCTATTAAATTCTGTGTATTTACTTTTTGAACAAATCACAAATGCAATCACTTTCTCTAGGTCTAGACTATAACATCTTATGATCTGCATTTTCAGATTTGCAGTTATATTTTTTCATCTTGCAACACTGACAAACTTTAGAGTTGTACTTCACTTTCACAGGTACAATATGTGTCTTGCATCCCTTTATGGAGAGTAGTAATGACTGGAGCTTAGAGACCAGCTGCTATAACTGCATACTTAATCTTTAAATTGAGGAAAATCCTCCCCTGTTCTACTTTCTCTGGCTATTGGTTTTTACCTGACCAGAGAAAGTAGAACAGGGGAGGACCAATAAGTATCCTACATTCAGGAAGGTATTATTGTTGGATAGTTTCATTATGATGAGCAAAAATTCAGATTTACCCTTTTACACTTTTACACATGAATATAATAGAACTAATATGACCCCTTGGAATGGCACAAGTCTAAAACCTGTTCACATTATTGTTGAAAAAAGCCTTAAACATATCTAAAAAAAAACTCAAAAAAGATAAAACATCATTAATTGTTCAAGATGAGAGCATCTAATTAATGTTCATTTGATTTATGTTCTGCCTCTGTCACTCACCCATGTGTGGTTTTTAGCAGATAATTTAGACTTTGTACTCAGTTTACTTCTCATGAAACTGCAGATATTGGTAATGTTACTTTTTCTTGCTATCTAAAGTTTTCTTTCTTTTTTTTTTTTTGCAAGTTTAGGGCTGCATGATTTTCATAATGAAAAGTATACCCTCCACAAATATAGGTTCCTGGGGTTTTAGAGATATAGGGCCGTATAACTACTATTAATTAGCCATGTAATTAATATAGCACAAACATTCTCACATCTTTTAGAATCAAGTCCAGCTATCAATCTCCAATCCCTGGTAAACTCTTGTCTGGCTTCTGTATTTATTATTTTTTGCCTTCTCCAAAATGTCATATAATTGTAACACAGTATGTAAGCATTCATATCTAGTTTGTGTCACCATAATTCTTTTGAGATTCATTCATGCAATGGTGTGTAGCTAGAAATTAATTCCTTTTTATTGCTAAGTAGTTGTTTGTTAATAACATGTATTACAATTTGTTTATTGAATCATCAGTTGATGTACTTTTGGGTTGTTGCTAGTTTTTGACTATAAACATGTGCATACAGTTTTTGCTGGATACATGTTAGCATTTCTTGGGTAAATATACAGTGGTGGAAAAACTAGATATAATGTTAAGTATAATAAAGTGTCTGACATAATTTTTTAAATAAAATTTTATTGATTTACACTTGATTTGCAATATTATACAAATTTGGGGGGTTACAGCTACATACCTCAGTCAGTGGATATATGTTACCATGCCCACCACCTAAATTCTTACTTTTCCTACTATCGAATTAACCCTCTCTGCCTCTTTCATGTACCAATCCCTTCTCCATCTGTGACTCACTATATTTCTCACAGTGTATGGCTCCATCATAGATATTTAATCACAGCAAATTTTCAAATTCAGCAATATTTTTTATCTTTTTTCACATCTGGGAAAATCACAACAAAATGGGAGTCTGTATACTCCCTCCCTTGTTGCTAGTGGAGAAATTCAAAACTATTCTGTAACCTTCACATTGCTTCTGTACCCTAACCACAATAAAAACCAAGCTGTGGCCCTTCCCCTTGCTTAAATCATTTTCTACTGGCAAAAGTACTTGCCCTGTTTTCCCCTAAAAAGCCTCATGTGTGAGTAATAAACATTTTCCTGTTATCTTGGTTCATTATCAGTTTTGCAGAGGATAGATGGAGCCTGTCTTCAGCAAGCTATTCCAGAATAATGAGCATGGTTTTAACTTTCTAAGAAGATGGCAACTATCTTCTAAAGTGACCATGCTATCTGTGTATCTGTCAGCAATATATTAGAGTTCCACTTGCTTTGCAGCTCTATATTTTCAATAACACTTAGCATTGTCAATCTTATCCTTTTAATAATCTCAATTATATTATTATCATCTCATTGGGGTTTTCATTTGCATTTCCCTAGTAATGAATTTGAGCTTCCCTTCATGTAGTTATTTACAACCACTTGTAATCAGTATATTTTCTGTGGGAAACATCAGACAAACCCTATTTGAGAAGCATTCTAGGAAAAAAGAGATTAGTCTCGTAAAGTATCTGTGAAATTAAAAATCTGAGAAACTGTTTGAGATGAAAAGAGACTAAAGAGATAACTGTAATAAATAAAGCGAGATTTTCTTTTGCTATAAACAACATTATTGGGGTTGTCAGTATAGTCAATGAGGCCTATAGAAGATCTGATTATACTTTATCAGTTATAATTTGCTGACATTAATAATTATACTTTTACTAAGCACAAAGATCATCTTGTGTATATAATCTAGGATATACATTAAATTATCCAACAGTAAATGTAGTATATCTGCACTTACCCTTATGTACTTCTAATTTATATATTAGAGTTGGGGTGATTAAAGCTAAATGGTAAAATATTAACATTTAGAAGATCTGTGTGAGGGACACATGGGAATTCTAATTCTAAATGATGTTCTGCAACCATTCTGTAAGCCTGCTTTAAAATAAAAAATGAACAGAGATAAATCTTTTCTTTCTAAACAAATCTAAAAAAACCCCTCTATTTGCTATATCAAAAAATACATAACAAAAAATCCTCATGTTTGCTAATGCACACTTATAAAATAAAATACATTATCAATAGCCAAATAATGCAAAGTGATTTTTAAAATAATCTCATTATATAAGAATATTCATCTTATGCCTTTGCCACATTTAATAACATCATTAGGCAAGACTTTATTTATTGCTCAATATATTTCTATCCTCTTGACTCAACACATTTATTGTTTCATTTTACTCTGTACCTTTCAGTGATAGATATTGACTCTGGGTCAAAAATCTATGAGTTTTTCTCTGAAAACTCTGGATCATATTTTGAAAAATATATCAATTTTAGCACCAAAGAGGCAAATGGATTGCTTAGTTGTTAAATAATCTTAATGAGATGTCAACAGTGGAAAAATATTCTCAATCCTCAGCAAGGTCTTCAGGTAATGAAACATTGATTTTTTTTTTTAAAGCTTTAAAGCCATTTTGCTTACTGTACAAGAAGTAAATGAAAAAGTTATTTGTTTCCAGGGTACAATCTATTTTCAGGCACTTAATTTAATATTAAAATTATAATTTCTCAACCTTCATTAGCTATTGGTTTCATTTGCACTGTTGCTTTTTTGAGTAAACATCCTGAGCTTATGTTTGAAGGAAGTCTTAGGTCACGTCTCTGACTTGAAAATCATATGTGAGATTCTTCTAATGGTGAAGCAACTACATTTTAATTAGAAACTGTCTTATGAAACCAATAAACATGATGTAAGAATCTATTATTCTTGTTCATCTCTTTTTATTCTTTCATTTATTTCAATATTAGTACAATTGAAATTACTTTGACATGTGGGTCAAATGCTATAGTGTTAGTGTGTATTATTCAGTATTCAAGGCTGCTTTATCCAACTTGAATTATTTAGCCTGTATTTTTAATGTGAAAATAAAACAAAATAAAATTTAGCCATTATTTTAGTAAGTTGAAAGAATAGCAATTGATCATTGACTATAATATTGCATTAAATAAGAGATGAATATCTTATGTTGGGGAAATAACATTGCTATTTTCAGTGAGAGGTACAGGTTAATGTAGACTATTTTTAGAATAGCAAGGAGCCTCTGTTCTTTGCATATCAAAACATCTCCTGATTGTTTAATCTTGAACTCTACTACTTTAGAATTATGGTGATTATAGTGAACTGCCATTTTCAGAGCAAACTCAACAAATATTGGCCATTTCACTTATTCTTACTTTCAAATGGAAGCAATTTCCTTTGTGTGTGAGGATGATACCCATGGAACTTTAAAAGTATTCTTTGTGAGACCTTCATTTGTTAATTTCAATGATGACTAATCCCTGCTTTGACCATGAAAATTTTATAGTTAACCATTGTTGAATAAAAATTTATGGCAGGATTCAGGAGCTTATACAAGGATAATCTGTCACCACCCAGGTCTCTGGGGTCTTAGGGTCTTGGCTGAGCTAGGCTGGCAGATCAACATCAGATTACAGGGCCTAGGGCTACATTGCTTCTCATTGTTGATCTATGGGTCATCTAGGAAGGTTCTGTCCCTGCCACCTAACCTACAGATTTTTTCCTGGCTTGGGCTAGGTTGAGAAGTTTTTCTTATGCCACTGACAAAATGGCAAACTTGCTACAAGAAACTGCTTTTTCATGTATAGCACATTGGACAAAATAATCATATGGCTAAGTTCAAGGTTAACAGACAGAATTGAAAAATCACATGCCAATGGAAATAGTGTTGGCTGACCAAGGTACAAATGTATCACTTTAAGAGGAAGACTAACTATTATAGAAATCATAAATGTCTTTTTTTTTTAACTATGAGATATTAGGCTATTACTTAATATCCAGTACTGATTTGATAGACAAATTTTATGAGAACCTCAGTATTAATACTTTTCAGAAGAACAAATCCTATATAATCCACTTGCAGAAAAAATACCAAGAATGATGATTTGTATAGAAAACCAATCAATTCTGCAAAAACAAAGATGCTAGAAAGCAGGAGCTTCTAAGGATGCATTGTCTCCTTATATTACGAACTCACACAATTCATTTCTGTTTATAAGAACTGTCCTCTCTCTTGCTATGGTGGGAGTGGGAAACATTCGCTCCAGGTCAAGCAGGAAGCCAATGAAGCAATCACTTTAGAGGGTGATCTGATCATTTTAATGGTTTGTGATATATGGAGGGAGACTATTTCTTTCAGAATTTAGGGACAATTTTCAAATTTAGATAAATCATAAAGTAAAAGTTGTAAACATTCCCTTTTATGCATGACAAAATGATGTATCTGAGGTATTTTTGAATTTTTTAGCATATACTTCTAACTTCTTTCTAGTGCTGAGAGTTTCCATGCTTTCGAAGTCTGAATATGAACAGAATGTTTATGAGCTTGTTATAAACACCTGAAGAAAGAGAGTCTAAAGTGACAACACATAAGAAATCTTAACAAAAGTGCTAATATGCTGCAGTGACAAGCAGCCTCCTTCTCCAGCTTGTGCCACAGTGATGAGAGAATGTACTCACAGGGCCTGACAGGGTAAATGCTAACATGTTATCTGTCAAAGTAAACTCAGAGTTACAACTATTCAGAAGACATTAGTTTTTTTTCATGCTGACAGAAGCATTTATCACTGTTTTCTCAGGATGGGTCTGATATATTATACTCTGTAATTGAAATCACGATCTCTGGGATCTGGAATATAGTCTTTACATTTCCCCGATTTACCTATATGACCTGTGGCAAGTCCAGTTTTTAGTTGTTCATTTATGTAAGGCAAGGGTGAAAGGAGCGGACTTTGTAGATCATTTCCAGCTTCCTGCTTGAACAGTCTCTAAGTTTTGATGGACACTCCCTCTGAACTGCAGGAGCTCTCTCATAGACCTTGGTGTGCCCTCAAATCATTTGACTCAGGATAAAACTGTGATTTATGAATGGTTTTTATGCAGTGATGGGTATCACATCAGATTAGTACTTACAGCAATTCAGAATATATTAAATATAATTGTTTATGGGAAAAATCAAAGGATATTTACTTATAGTCTTTGAACTAGAGTTTAATGAATGAAAATGCTAGTGACTGATCACAAAGGGAGTGAATGAAGAGTCTCTGAATTTGAAGGTTGCCTGAATTATTTCTAAGATTCTGGTGGATGTAAAAGGCAGCTGAAATTGAGACCAGAGTCACTTGCATAACTGTTATTTAAGTTTCTCATATGGTCAGCAGCATTGTGTCACTCAATTCCAGAATATTCAAATCCCTCAGTCTTTGGCATGAATACTTTTATAGTTTTGCAGTGCTGTTCCACTAAATATGGAGACCCTGCAGGTAATAACTTAAAAATGGGAATTCTATGTACTAGATCTCACAAGAACCCATTAGGGGATCAAGTGGAGGCAGAACTGGCTTCATGGATGTGAAACATGCAGTTGCGCGTGGCCCTATACTTAAAAGGATTCCAAGCTTAACTCAGTGTTCTGCTCTGACCAGCTTAAGATTCTTAATAATTTTTGAGCAGGAGACCCCATCTTTTAATTTTGTATTTGAAATTAAAAAATAATCAGCTGGCTGTGTCCACCCCCTCCCCCCCGGTGGCGCAGAGGGTTAAGGCTCTGCACTGCACGCAAGCCCCAGCTGCTTCAATGGGAGTTTGATCCCTGCCCCGGCCCTGGAGGTGACCCTCATGGCATGGCAGACATCTCCTGATCTGCCTGCTGCTCCCCTCAGCACTGTGCTGTATCACTCTGCCTGTTCTGCTCCCCATTCCTGTCTCTATTGAATCTTCTCACCTCCCCTGCACCTCTGACTTATTCCCCAGTTCTGTATGCATAAATAAATTTTTTTTAAAAATCATCTGGTTATAGATGGATGTAGGAGTGGTTTAGGACTGCAATTTTAAGAGGAAAAAAATATTTACTTTTAAATTTCTGACATCTAAGATAGAATTTTTAGAATATATCACTGGCTGAAAGCCAGGATTCCTTGAGACAGTAGAATAATTTCTATTGTCCTTTAGCATGCAGGATTCAGTTTAAATAGTTTTTGTACAAGTGTAGTAGAAAATACCTTTTGTATAAGTTAATGTTTATTGTCAACATTTACAGTTATTTTATTCTAAGTCAGCCATTGGTTTTCAGTGTAAGCAATACCCTGTGTTTGCCTTTGGTACAAATTAAGATAGATTGATGCTTCTTCCACCTGACCCAGCTGACATAATTACAAAGATAAAACAAAATAGGAAAATTTCCTACATAATTACTCATCATATTCCAAAGCTAGGGGCAACACAGTTTTATAATAATATACAAAGAAACTAAAATTCATTTTCATGATTGACTTAAACATTTTCTTTCATTTTTTTTACCTGAAATAACCAAATGTGAGAAAACTTAAGCTTATATACTGAGTTATTGAATGATAGAATATTATGGTCAACACAATTTTTTATGAAAGTGGCTTTTTTAGTTGGAATTACTCACTTGATATATCTTAATTATTCAATGTATAAAAATGTGAACAGTGAGAAACTTAAGAAATTATTAATACCAGTCATATTTCTGAGAGTAGTTAGATATGATATTTTTAGTGCCTGACTTATGCCAGTTGGTAACCAAATAGACTTCCTCCATGTTTGGAGAAAGAAGAGGAGGAAAGAAGAAGGAAACAAAATGGGAGGAGAATAGAGGAAGTAAGGTAAGAATGGTAATGATAAGGAAGTTTTTGTTCCAAAACCTTTTTGGTGGCACACCAGCTTTTTGGGGCAAGATGAAGGTCTCTCAGGCTCTGGACTATTAATGTACTGACATTTGAGTTGATAATTCTTTGCACGGTAGAGTTGTCTGTGTCTGTATATTGTAAGTGCTTAGCAGCTTCCCTGCCTTTTACCCGCTATGTGCTAGTTATGACATCCTCTTCCATGTAATAACCCAAACTGTCTCCAGAACTTTCAACCATCAGAACCAGTGGGATGACTAAATTCAGGATGTGCTGAAAGGATTGCTTCTCCTTTTTTTCACATCTCAAAGCAGGACAAGTGGTCCTCTTGTATCTAGATAATATAATTAAGATGTCAAAGTGGTAGCCTAAGGAAAAGTGAATATATCCTCCTAAGACTCAGAATAACTAAACTAGATTTTCAGAATATTTTGGCATCATGTGGGGGATTATGGAGGGAGGGGGAAGTGGAAGAATTTATTTGAGCTAAAGGCAACCTAAGTCTGTCTGTTCTTTATATAAATGGGAACATATAATATGATAAATGACCATGATGTCAAAGAACATCCATACATAAAGGCACCCAGCTAACACCACAAATGCACTGAGTTAAATCTCAGCGCTGTCATTTCTACTGCCTGAGTTTGATCCCTAGCCTGGGAGCTGACCCACATGGCACAGCAGACCTCTCATGTTTTGCCCACTGCTCCCCTTAGCAATGTATTTCAATCAATCTTCACTGTCTCTAGCAAATCCTCTCATCCCACCCCACACCCTGCAACACACACACACCCATGTGGCTTACACCTCAGTTCTCCTACACAAAAATAATCTTTAAAAAATACAGAAGTTTTAGGCTCTCCCTGATGGCACAACTGGTTAAAGCACCACATTATGAAGCTCCATGAAGCCACTGAAATACGAGTTCAATCCCCTGCCAGGGAGCTGACCCACATGGTGTGGCAGACCTCTTCTGGCCCGCCCATTGCTATGCTCAGTATTGTACTTTGTCAGTCAGCCTGTTCTGCTCCCCATTCTGTCTCTGGTGCATCTCTTAACCACCACATCTCTGTCCTGTTCCCAGTTCTGTAAGCATAAATAAATAAATCTTTAAAATATATATATAGAAGTTCATGGCCAATAAAATTAAGAAAGGTAATCTAGCATAGATCCTTTTAAATTTGGTATAAAGAGTTTTTCTATAGAAATAACATTTTTAAATAAATGGGAACATATAATATGATAAATGACCATGATAATATGATAATCTGCAAGTGGGAAATGCTTACATGCCACTTGCTATTGTGGGAAAGTATATATTACAAATAGCCTAACTTTATACTGTGATATATTTGAGTGCCTGTTTCCAGGCTTTTGAGAAAATACTTTGAAAACAGATAATCCCAAACAATCGAATACAACCAAGTTTCAGAATCAAACTACAGCATGCTATGTAATATGGCTTATTTCTAATTTTACATTTCTTCTCATTTTTTAAATTTTCTTTTCATAATGGTATCATAGGTTCTGGGTAAGTGTATGTTCCCATCAATAGTTTTCTAAAGTTTCCTCATATCCTTTTTAGAGGAGTGTCTATTTAGCTCTTCTGTTATTTACTTATTAGGCATTTTATTATTATTTTTTTTAGTGGTATGCATTCTTTGGATATAAAGCACTTGTCAGATTGTGCAGTGCAAATCTTTTCTCCATTTCATTTGGGTGTCTGCATTTTAGCAAGAGTTTCTTTCATTGTACAGAAACTTTTTATTTGGGATAGTACCACATTTGTCTATTTTTACTTTTGTTTCCTTGTAGGAATTAAGTCCCCAAAGATGTCAGTAAAACCAGTTTCTGGAGTGTTTTACCTATATTTTATTCTATATGTGTTATTGCTTCAGGCCTTATATTTAAGTATTTTTTTTTAAAGATTTATTTATTTATTCATACAGAACTGGGGTACAGGCCAGAGGCTCAGGGGCGGTGAGAGGCTTCACCAGAGACAGAGTGGGAAGCAGAACAGGCAGATCGACGAAGTACACTGCTGAGGGAAGCAGCGGGCGGGTCAGGAGAGGTCTGGCTCGCCATGTGGTCTCCTCCGGGGCAGGCGGGAATTGAACTCAGGCGGGAATTGAACTCACGCGGAAGTGGCTTCAGATTCTCAGTGCTGTGCTTTAACCCGCTGCGCCACCAGGGAGGGCCATATTTAAGTATTTTAATCTTATGTCCCACAATTGTGGTCCAGCTTTATACTTCTGCATGTGCTTTGTTTGGATGAGCATTATATCTTCCTCATGTACTGATTCCATAATCAGTGCAATCATTATATCTTGCCCATCTTTGTCTCTTGTTATTTTTTTTTATTATTATAGCTGGAAGACTATTTTATCTGATGTATAAGTGTGGCTCTACCTGCTTTTTGTGGGATTCTGTTTGCTTAGAAGATCATTTTCTAACCATTTATTTGAGCCTTGCTTACTTTTGGTGTTCATATGGGACTTCCAGAGACAGCAAAAAACTGAGTTTTGTGTTCTGATCTAGTCACTCTTCGCTTTTGAGTGATGAATTTGGTCCATTCACATTTAGGATGATAACTGTGAGGATTTGCTGGTTTTCTTTAGTCTTCTAGCTCTACCTTTTTCCTGTTCAGTTTTTCTAGAAATTCTTCTCTTTGATTTTGATAAGATGCTTTCAACGCTACTATTTGCAAACACCTTCAGCTTCTGTTTTCTTGGGAAAACCTTTCTTTCCCCTTCATATCTGAAAGATATTCTTCAAGAGTGTGATATTTCTGACCTATAATTTTACCTTTAGCTATTTAAACAGGTAATATTGCTGAATATTTCCTTAGGGAAGTCTGATGGAAATCTGATGGGAGTAACTTTATAGATTATCTTACTATTTTTTCCTGTAGTCACCTTTAATTTTTTTTATGTCTTGAACTCTTGGAAATTTTATCACTGAGTATCATGGTGTAGGTCCTGGACTGGTATATTTCATTTCTTCTTCAGGTTTAGGAAGTAGCCCACAATTATTACCATGAATAGATTATTTCTTACCTTTCTGGAATGCTAATTACTTTTTTGTTGCCTTTCCTAATAGGGCTGGTTAACTCCCAAAGTGTTTCTTCATATTTCTTTTTCACCCTCCACCTGGCTCCTGTGTGTATTACCATCTTTAAGGTTACTGGTGTTATTTTCCATTTGATATATGCTGTTTCCATAGCTTTCACCAGAAATTTTAAATCACTGTTATTGCTCTTTTTACAATTCACATTACTGCTATTTTTTGTAGCTTCAATTTCTATTAATTTATTTTATTTCCCAGATCATTCTTCTTTTTGATATTTCTTCCATCTTTTAACAGAAAAAGTATTTTTTTGAAATTCTTTATTATGACATTTAAAAAATCTATATCTGATAGGAAGACAAATTATTCATGTTTTTGTAGTTGGAGTCTAGATATTATTCTTTCCTTGTCACAATGTAGTCCCTTCAGTTCCTCAGGCACCATGTATTGTATTTTTCCATCTGCCTATTTTGTTGCTCTAAGTTTTGCTATTATTTTTGAATTTCTGTAGTAAAGGTGAATATTTGTAGTACTTCTATGTTTCCAGCAGGTGGCACTGTGTTCTTTAGCTATTAAATTTTCCCAGCTTTATGATCTCAAATGTTTGGTCTTTCCAGGCTTCTGTAAGTCTGGAGAACTGATCTTGCTGCAACTGCACCAGGGAGGAGTTGGGGTGAGAGCCCAGAAAGCTGGGCTTGTTGTTTTCTCTTGCCTACTGTGATCATTCAGCTCCTCCGCATGTATCTTCCCTCACTAAACACAAGTCCTCATCCAGGGTGTGCACATGAATTGCTATGACAGTGAAATGGAGAAGTAATATCTGTAGAGTAATACATTTGAACTTTTTCTTATTGTTAATGCATCTAGACATTCTTCTTTTGTTGATGATCTTCATCCTTATGTCAAAGTAATGTTTCTTTTTCCAAATGCCACCAGTTTGATCCAATCAACAGATCAAAGAATTACAGTAACTACTTGACTTTTGCCCAGTGGTATTGTTGCAACTGAGAAAAATGCTTGATACAACACTGGAAAGATTACTTCATCTATGATTGCATCATGAACCTTGATTGGGCTTGGAATTATGTCACCATGGAGTGTATGAGTAGTATTTAATACACTCAAGAGATTCATCCATGAAACATTTTCCTTGATGAGGAGGATTAAAAAATCAACAAGGCAAACAGCTATATACCAGAGAAATTTTGTGGGGGTGGAGTGGGCAATGGGATTGAAAACCAGGGGGTGGGGAGGGAAGTACACGGGACTATGGCACACAGGTGACTTGGTGATGGGAAACACGTGGGGATTACAGTTGAGATTTAAAAAAAAAAGTACAAAATGATGTAAAAATAAACTTTTAAAAAATTTAAAAAATTTAAAATTTAAAAAAAAATCAACAAGGCTATAATTGAGGTAGCAGGTGACTTTAACCTGGTATGGGGGAGGATGACCATGTAAACCTCCTTGAGGCAGTTCCTGAGGAATTGACTAATAAAGAATTGTTGAAACTAGAATAGAAACATGTAATTGATGAAGAAAGAGGAAAGGAAGCTTCATGAAAACAAAAAGAACACCAAAGAAAACTTACAGTGAAGGATGTAGCAGAAGTTTTTATAGATATCAACAAGCTCCTTTGAAATTTTGAAAACATGAACTACTCTAACACCAAAAAATTTCCATTAGTGGAGAGGAATATTCATGGTGGGTTATCTGCTTATAAGGAAATTGGTGGCAGAAAAAGTAACCAAGCAAACCACCTTAAAAAGAGAAACAGCTCCTTAAGAAGAGCTTCAGAGAGGTCCTTCAGGACTTATTCCAGAAGAAAGCATTGTTTGCATAGGAGATGTCAGTTCTTGCAAATTACTATCCCTGATAGACCCTCTAGTAGGATGTTTTGATCTCATGGTATTTTATTTTTCATGGCAAAGTGTTGGTGATGTGAAAGGGAGGAAGACCAAAGGTGAAAGAGACTGGAGTAAGAATTGTTGAGGAAGGAGCTATTTTAATTGCTTTGAAAAGGAACTGTGGTTTTTTAAATTAGGCAAAGCAGAGAGACAAGGTTGAGGGAAACTTTGGATAAACTTAAAAGGATGAGTAATCTTAGATAATAAGAGAATCTACTGTTCCTGAATAGAGTTGATAGTTTTATTTTGTTGTGAAACAGGAAATGCAATCAAAGTAGTAAATTGTGATTAGGGGATGAAGTAATGAGATTTGTTTTTCAGACAGTTGCGTTAGATTTTGGATAATAGAAATATTAAAAAGCCACATGGAAATATGGGTCTGGAAGTCAGGAGCCAGATTAAGATGATGGTGATTTGGACTTAGAAATCATGAGCACTAGACAATAGGATTTCTCAAGAGGTAAGCTGTGAACATCTGTATTAGAGGGATTTGTCCTAGGTGCTTGTGAAATGATTCTTGGAACTTATCCCGCATATAATATATTCTCTGGTGGATGGGTCCAAGACACCTGCTTTCTAAATATATTCTTGGGTTATTTTAAGGCACTAAAACTTTTGAGGCCATGAATAAATGTGGTAACTAAAGTTGGCTGGTAGATAAGATTTCTGGGAGAGAGTAGACTTCATGGGCTAAGGTATGCATAAGAATGTTTCTGGGATTCATAAATTACAGAGTTAAAAAAAAAACTTCTTAAAGAAGAAATTCTTGATTGAGTGGAAAAATAGCAGTGGAAGAAAAATATTTTAGGGAGGTTAGGTGAGGTGGGTACTCCAGGGACAATAGCTTCATCCATATTCTTTAAAAAAAAAAAAAGTTGCTCAGAAGGAGAGAGAAAAGCATATTAACCTCATCAGTTTGTCAGGCACCACTGATCTCTGCCACTTCACTAAGCTGGTTGAGAGTACGATGATGTGATACCAGAAAAATGCACTGAAGGAATTGAAGATACAGAGATAGACTATTTTGAGAATACTTTTTAAGGGGGATAAATAACTCAGTTTCTACTTTAATAAAGTAGAATAACTCAATTTCTACTTTAAATTCTCTTTTCTTCTAAGGCAGAGAGTATATAATATTAGTTGGGGATTTACCCCTGTACTTTTCTCTGATAAGGTATGTAATCTTTCAATTTGTGCTCATGTGCATCCAAGCAGACCATTGATATCTTTGGATCCATCCTATGGATTTTTCCAAATTGATAGCCTTCTTTCTACTTGAGTTGTAGCCAAGTAAGGGAGTCTGTTGAGCTGGTCTGTTGTGCTCAATAACCATTTGTCTTGGAGTACACCCACTTTCTGGAGCTTATTCTTGAGTATCAAACAACCATCCCAGAGTCCTACTGGGGCAGCGGTGTGACCCCTCTCAGGCACCCTGCTTCTTCCCTTAAACCTGCTTCTTTCTCCTGAGGTAGCTTTTCAAATGTGCCACACACAGTTTCATATAGCAAGGGTCACAGCTTGAATCTAAATGAGGATTATGAATTTTGTGTGCTAAATGCACTTGGGAAATGAGAAATTGAGAACGTGTGGTGTATGTGAGGAGAGGAGAATAGACAAAAGGTGATTGTGGAGAGTATAAGAAGAGATTCTATGTTCAACTTGATGTTTGTTCTGTGGTCCCTGTTTCAATCCACATGCAACCCAGTAAAACTGCAGTGATGGGTGTAACAACAGAGTTAAAGAATATGAAAAGAAACAGTTGTCTAAATTCCCCCTTGGGACTCTGGCATTGCAGGTGTCAACAGCACTGAGAATAATAGTAACATGGTGATACAGATCAGTCATGGTATTGGTACTGCCATTACAGAGACACCATTTTGTGTATATCTTCTGTATCTTTCAATTTGGCAACGAGGTTTGGATACTTTTCAGCCTTAGGCATTGGCAACTTCACAGCTTCTGGAAGGCGATAGTGGACCACACTGGCATAGAGGCAATTGTTAGAATCCTGAGAGAACATAGGCACCACTCCAATGGGTTGGAGGAATGAGCCAACCTAGCTACATGGCTTTGTGACAGACAGGGATATAGCAGGCCTTGGAGAAGGTGCAACCTGGAAGAGGATTTGGAGGACATTTGATCAGGATGAAGTTCCTGCAAAGTAGGCCAGGAATTTAGTCATAGGGTTACTACTTTGTTTCAGTTACTTTTAGTCTTTTTTTTTTTTTTT
>NW_004567103.1:60966498-60991235 GCF_000260355.1 Condylura cristata
ATCATTTGACCACTCATATAAACATCTTTTTTATTTGGAACAGATACAAAGGGGAGGAAAAATGATTGCAATTATTTAATGATGGCTGATGACAGTGTCTTTACAAATTAGAAGAAAGGATTAAGAATAAATGTATAGGAATTAAATGAAGGCATTTAGAAAATGGGACGTAAGAACCCAGGCATAAGTATTTCAGGTAAAAAATTATAAGAATATGGTTTGTATAGTAAGAAAGGAAGGTGAATTAGCTTATAAGTAATTGAAGAAAGATCTGGAACAGGAAGAAAAATAAGAGAAGCCGAAGAAATAAAAGATAGGTTTGAGATGAATTACAGTATATTGATAAAGACAAGCTTGTGCCCTTCAACTTAGGCCTGATCTTTTTAGACTGCAGCCTCAAAAATTGCACATTTTAGCATGTAATGTTAGATTCTGGAAATATCTAGGAACTATGTAAATATATTTGTCAAAGCAAATATTTCAAAGAAGAGTTTTCTATGACTAATTTGGTAAAATCTATCCACTGAAGTCTAGATCTTATGTTTATGATTACATATTTTGGACCACAGAGATAACAACATGGATATTTAACATGTTTTTCTATAGTAACATGAAATAATATCCAGTAAAGTAGCACCCAAAATACCTTTCATTATGCTCTTGTTGTGTTAAGACATGAAGTAAAGCAATTTTGATGATGAGGTAAGGGAGTATATTATTCTCTTGTTTCTTGCACTCTGGAAGTAATCACATCTGTATCAATGAAGGGAATATCTCATTTTACTTTTTTTTTCTCATTTATGTGTAACTTTGTCCTGTGGAATGTCTTTGGTCACATTTTAAATGTGACAATAGAGTAGATAACTGCTGATGGGATGTGATTTGGTGGGGAGAGCCCAAAAAAGGTCTGCTCACCTCCCAAACATTTTCCATTCTGGCTGGTTAGAACTTTGAATCACTAATTGCTGTCATTCTCCAAAATGACAAAAGACTCAGGAGGTAAATAGAGTGTATAATAAGTAATACCCATATTGCATAGTTAAGAATATAGTGCTTGCTCACTGGGAACTTGGAATATCAAGTCCTTGGATGGGTGCATCATGTACCTATATTCTCCCTAGCATGAGTCTTGCCATCATTCTGGCCAGAGAAACAGACTCACAGCAAAGGGATCTGCAGTTGTAGACTTAGTTGTTTCCTGAGTTTATTTAAAAAAAAAAAGTATGTGTGGCATAACTCCCTATGATGCTGAGCAAGTTGGTGTTCTCCTATCACAGTATTTCAGGAGAAAGATCTGCTCAAAGCATCCTTAATGTGGCTTGATGGAAGATTGTTTTATTTTTAAACTGGGAAATCCAGTTCTTGGGAGAGCTGGTAATACTTCAAATTCACATTATTATAGTCACTTACTTACGAAAAAGTAATTTTGGGGCCATTATCAGGGGATAGACTCCATGTTCATTTGTAGAAAACCATAAGAGCTAACAAGCTAGTAGTGCAGTGTTTAAAAATCTTAGAGCTCTGTGAGAAAACATAACCTACAAGTGCTCCAAAGAAAAAAACCAAGTAATGAAATAAAGGCTTCTTTATTTCATTAAGGAAAGCAGCAGTTTAGATGACCAATATAAAATAACGTGGGAACACAAAATAAAGGGCAACTAATTATTCCCAGGAAGAATCAGGAATGAGTCAAAGAAATAGTACTTCTGTTTGATGAAGGAGTGGGGGAAGTGAAGAGCATTCTAGAAAGAGAGTGATAGCTCATTAAAGTTAGTAGTATTGCTGTAGACTAAATATAAATAAATTTTTGAAATTCAATCTCTGATGTATCATGAAATCTAAGCCTCAGATATTTTGGAAGTAATGAAGTCATGAATGTGGAGTCCTCTTGATGAGACTTTAGTTAGCTTTCACTCTCTTGCTCTACTCTCTGCCCTGAGAAGACACAACAAGATGATCATCTATGAACTGACTAGTGCTCTCACAACACCAGAACAGTGGGTACTTTGATCTTGGTCTTCTAACAACCAGACCCGTAAGAAATAAATGCCTGTTATTTGAGCCACCTAGCCTGTGGTATCTTGTTAGAGCAGTCTGAGCTAAGACAAGTTCTCACTAATTTTTTAGGATGGATGGTATAAATCCTAGTAGTTAGTTGTCACTGAAAAATAGTGAAAGGATGGCCATTGTCCAGCAGATAAATTTCTTTGGGATGGATCATGAAGAATTTTCCAGAGGGAATGACAGCCTCAATAGAGGCCATCACAAAGGCATAAAAAACTTGGTGGATGAGTAGCTGGCATGGAAAAAAAATGCCTCCTTAATAATTTTCTTAGCGTCAGTCTCTATCTCTCTCTCTTTTTTTCTTTCTAACATTTATTTATGCATACAATAACTGGGGTATAGACCAGAAGCATTTTGGGTGAGAGGATTCACCAGAGACAGAGTGAGGAGCTGAACAGGCAGATTGATTAAGTAAACTGCTGAGGGGAGCAGTGGGCATGTCAGGAGAGGTCTGCCAAGCCATGTGGGTCACCTCCCTGGCCGGGGATCAAACTTATGCTGAATTAGCTGAGAATAGCTTCACATTTCTGTGCTTTAACCTGTTGCATCACCAGGGAGGGCTCTTTAACATCAGTCTTAATCACTTTCAGCCCACATATACAAATCAAGATGATTAAAATTGATCAAAAAAAAAAAAAAAAAAGGCCAGGGCCCTAGTAAAGAACTGAACTTAATATGCACCATAGGTGTCAAGCTCTATCTCCGGACTTTTATATTTTATAAAGTGATGAGCTATGAAAGCTTGCTGTGTCTGTTCCAGAATTTCATGGAACTGTTGTGAAAATCAGAGTAAATTACTGTCACTCCAGGTCTGCTTCATAGTCAGTGTTAGTGTATGAAGTCTATATATATATATGATTATACTCGCTTTAAGTTTTTGTATGTGAGAGGTCACATTGAGGTGATAAAGATTTTGTTTTAGAAAATCAATCAGTGACTATGGATAAGCTCTCAGAGAAAGTCTTTAAACTATACTCATGGTTAGGATGCTTGTGGCATCCTAAAAAATGCCCCCAAATACCTTTATTTGAAAATTAATTATTAACTAAAGCAATACTGTGTATCTCAATATCAACAGAATTTCCAGGAGCTTTTCAAAAGTAATAGATAAGTATGAACTTCTGTTAATTAATTTTTTTAACATGAAATTTTGACTAAGTATATGGAAAATAAATGAAATTATAAGGCAATTGTTTCATTAGAGGGAAAGGGGCTTTTGTAATTTGCCACATGAATCAATGTTTTGGTTCAGATTGACAGGTCATGAAGCTGTATCACTTTATCCTGCTTGTTGAAAGTAGAATTTCTATATATCTTGGTATGAAGATACATTTGACTGACATATCATAGCATCAGTCTTAGTTTTTGAAAAAGAAATGTCTTGCTTCATGGAGGACTTTGAAGAAAGGAGGACTTTCCTTGATCCATAGAAACTGTGCCACAGAAGGCAGGGCTTATTCTCAAATTCTTGTAACAACCCCATCCCCATGAGAACACTAAGACTCTGATGCCAGAATAATCCAGAAGAGGTGGATTTTAACCTTGTTCTGCCTGCCTCTATGGTTCTATCTTCCTGTTCCATCCTGAAACGTGTGTACAATAATATACCCTTCTGATTAGAACCTCACCTGTGAGTGCCTTCCACGAAGAACATGATTGTCGTGGTAGACTTTGGTGAGTTGGGAGAGGGCACTTGAAAAATAATAAACAACCTTTCCCTACCTCATGAAGCACTCAGGTTCCTGAGGCCCATGTCAACACTTTTCAAATATTTTAATAGTTTAACTCAATATTAGTCAAATCATGTGAAGTAGCTACCATTAGTATCACTCCCTTCTTAAAGGTAAATAAGCCCAACATCACACAATTAGTAATTTTTGGAGGTGGTATTTGAAACAAGTTAGCTTGACTGCAAAACTTTTCCCCACTATGCAATACACATGTGTATCAAAGGAATCTGTTTCACCTGTAAATTCTTAACCAGTTCTCAATATTCCAGAGATTAGTTGGCTATTTTATGGATCATCTTGCTTTCCCCATAGAACTTTTTATTAATCTAATAAAAATTTTATCAGAGCACATGTTATTTAGACTCATTTTTGGGAAAAGTTAGCACTATTCCTTTAGCTATATATATATGACAAAAAATATGAAGATGCAATAGCACAGTCTTTGACATTGAATTAATAGCTAAAAGGAAGTTCAGAGAAGAGGAACAAATCCCTCCTCTCCTCCCACCCCACCCCTGCCACACACACACTAATTATTAAACAAAAAGTCTAGGGTGGATCAAATGCGTGATCACATCTAACTGCCAAGCTTAGTAAAGGGGCTTCTGGAGATTCCACAGCAGATTTGACAGCAGAGAACACTGCACCGCCACACCGCCATGCCCTCAACTTCTCTTTTGTAACATCTCTGCATCTCTGTCAGACACCTTTCTTAAAGTTAAGTGCTGTTGTAACTCCGAGAGTTTATTTTATTTGATTTGATTTGCACTAACTGGTTATGTCTGTCTTCCCTACTAGCAGTCAAGTCATGAGGGCACAAACTGTTGCTTTTACTCTAAAACTCTACTGTCCTGTGTATAATAGGTGCTGAAAAAATCCTGGGAAAGTCAGTGGGGAAAGGGGTTTCAACAGAGAGGGAAATGGAATTAAAAAAAGGCACAGAAGGCCCTCTCTGGTGGCACAGCGGATTAAAGCACTGCACTAAGAAGCTAAAGCCACTTCAGCATGAGTTTGGTTCCCGCCTGCCCTGGAGTTGACCACATGGTGCAGCAGACCTCTCCTGACCCGCCCTCTGCTCCCCTCAGCAGTGTACTTCATCTATCTGCCTGTTCTGCTCCCTGCTCTGTCTCTGGTGAATCCTCTTACTGCTCCTGCACCTCTGGCTTGTACCCCAGTTCTGTATACATAAATAAATAAATCTTTAATTAAAAAAAAAGGCATAGAAGGTGGTCTATATGGGATGCCATGAGGAAACATAGTTTAACAGGACCTATACCTGGGAAATACATTGAAATCCTTAGCAAGGCCATGAATGGCAGGGTGAAAGGACTATATTGAATTGGGAAGACTGAGAAAAGTCTACCAGAATAACAAGATGAACATAGCTGACCTTCTACTAGGGGTCAGTGTAGAGGACCCATCAGTGTGGGTCCTAATGGGTCTCTCCAAGAGACTCTCATTACATCTGTGTTAGGCTGCTCCAGAGATTAGAACCAATAAGAGATTTGATAAGGATAGATAGATAGTTTGCCTCGATGTCCCTTTCTCCTTTATTAGTAATCATCTATAAGGATTGTTGTAGATGTCTAGCATTCACACAACCTTCCCATTTTCAAGCTTTATTTTCAGTACCTATGGGGTACTAGCAAGGGTTATGTGGTTATATATATATATTATTTATTTAAATACAAATAGCAAGTTATAGATGTTCATTAATTTACATATATAATCTACCTGTGTATATGTTTTATGTCTATGTGTATGTGTGTGAGGTTCCATTATCTGTTGTATACCAGCAGTTCGGCCATTTATATACACAGGAAATTGTAGTATATTTCAATTTGAGTCCAAATTACCTGCAAAACAGAGAAATAAATGGTATACATTTTCATGTTTGAGTTGGAAAGATAACATGAGACATCCCAGTTCAAGCAGACAAACAGCAAAAATGTAATTCTTCTTCTCTCTTGTTCATTTTAAACCCTTAATAGATTAGCTGATACATGTTCATCTTGAGGAAGAAATTCTAATTTGCTGAGTCAGCACATTCAAATGCTAATATCATCCAGAAATTCCCTTGTAGACATATCCAGAAATGTCTAATCTGGGTACTCAGGGCCAGTCAAGTTGTCACATAAAATTAATCATCACTATATTATAAATGGCAAAGAAATGAAGGGCAAATTGGTTGACCTTTCTTCTATATTAATTTGCCAGACAAAAACTAATAATGTGTACAAGTTGAGAATTTTTTATGTTATCTTTTATTAAAAATGCACATAACCATGATCAATGTATTATTCTGTCTTCATATTTCTTTTTTAATTATACTATATACAATTTTTACATCACTGTTAATTTTTTTTTACAATGTTTGCTCTTTCCTTAGGAATAGTTCCTCATAGATTTTCCACCACTAATTAATTCACCCATGCACCATAAGTTGAGATATATTTTAAGTAACCAAGAATCTCTTTTTGAAAGGGGTACTATTTATGTCAAGGGGAAATAAGAGGCCACCTATGCTCAGTAGACCATGTAAGCTGCTTTGCTCTGAGCATGCCCCGTTTTCCATTACTACTGCTTTAGTGTTGCTGCTCTGACATCTAAATTGCTGCCCAAAAAATATAAAAATAAAATAACGGCATCATTATCAGAGGCTCTGTTGGTGAGAACTCAAATTCCAGAGATTCCAACTCATTTCTTTCTTCAGTTCATGGTTTCAGTTTCTTCAGAATTGATGGATTACTCAAAATGACATCTGCCTAATCACTCGCCGGTCAGTTAATATGTGCTATTGTGACACTAACAAACAAAGAGGAGAGGCCAACCCTGCTTTTTTCTCAGCTGAAGTCAGAATAGAAATGCAGAAATAAACTGCTGCCACTGTTACATCAGCTGCTATCAAGAAAGGGCATGAAAAGGGACAGGAAGTAAAGGTTACATGAATTATTCAATGATCAGATGACTCAGAAGAACACAACAACCTTACATTTTATCATTTCCATTGATAATCTTCTCAATATTATTAGTCTGAGCATTAGTTTTTCTCTTCTTTTGTGAAGACTATTTGCCAGGGCAAGGATTACGAAGTGAAAATACCCTGTAGGCACTGACAAAGGCAAATTGCAAATGGCAAAGTTGTTTGCATGTCAGGTATTTAATACATTCCTTATGGACTGTTACTTTAAAAAAGGTAAAACTGAGGTGTAGAGGCATATTAGGAGTTTAGGAGAGAAAAATAACAGCTTGAACAAGGATGACAGTGAGCACAGAAAAGAAGCGAATGAAAATGCTTATCTAGACACAGCAGGGGAGATTTGCCAAAGGTGGGGAGCAAAAGATGTAATGGTTGCAAAGATGATTCTATTATTTTGAGCTTGGAAAATGTTATAATATAGAAAGTGAAGAGAGAAGAGAGAGCACGCTGAGGCAGAAGCATGTCTTTAGAAAGGAATGGATTGAGTTCAAGGTCGTGAGGTAAAATACAGGGACAGAAGTTTAGTAAGTGACTGGCAGTGTAACTCTGGATTTGAGAAAGATTTTTCTTTCTAAGGCAAGTAGAGAACTTTACTGAAGCCATGGGATGAGACAGGAAGTAACTTTACCAGTTACGTCTAGATTTGTGACACACTCTTTAAGAGGAACGGACAATTTAAACAAGAAGCCAATAGTCTTAAGTCTTGATGATAAATAAGGAAATATGAGAATTTAGAAAACCTTGATGGATTTGATAACATGTCTGCATGAAACAACTAGACTATAAAGGGCTAAAGAGTGAAGCCAAGCTCTCAGAGCAGTGGGTGTAGACAGACTTAAGAATTTTGACAATTGCAAAAGAGGGCTCCATGGTTATTACTTATTGAGTCAACTCTACAGAGGGAAAGATTTTAGTATACAGATATGACACATTGTAAATATAAGGAATAGAATTATAGAGATGAAAAATAATTCAGAATATACAGGAACAGAATTATATTCATTAAGAAATGCTTTAAAATTGGGATTAAAGTAAAGTTGAATTAGAGTAGAGATGATTCTTCTTCTGAATCCGAGGCACAAGATGAAAATGATGGAGAATACCAAAGTAGTTTGCCGAAGACAAAGGGAGTATGTACAAGTTGGTACTGAATTGTCTCAATATTATCAGCAATAATATGAATCAAGACCATTTTTTCATAGTAGAAAGATGTGAGTTTAATATTTTGCAAAAAAGTTGTTAGAACTTAAATGAACTTTTATTTTCTGTGTTCTGATGCTTTGATATTATGTATCTTGCTACAGTGGAGGGATTGCCTTTCCCAGAATTACTTTAATTCCTATATATAATAAACAACTTACCATTAAGAATTCTTTTCAAGTGTAATCTAATCACCGCAGACCCTACATCCCCAACTATATCTTTTATTGGACTCTCATATATGAGGACACTATCTACTTGTCCTTTTCACCCCAGTGATTAATACCAGACATCTAGAAACAGTCCTTATACTCCAGAATCCACTGAAGTAATTCAAAACAACTAATTCTAATTCTGCCTTGCCTGTTCCTTTTGGTAGAACTCATAAAAATTTCTTTCAGATCGCCCTTCTTCCTCTGCCTCCTGAGTGGCCCTAGTATTTCCCCCTTTACTTGGGAATTGTGATCAGCAAACTATACTTTCAATGACAGTTATCACTTCATTTATTAGTTTTACATTATCCAAATAACAGTAAATCTGACTAAAAGGATACCTTAGAATTATAAATATTACACCAATGTTTAATGTTTATAAAACTATTAGGCTTAAAATGTGGCTTGAAAAGAATAAGAAATAATTGCTTCCCATTTTAAGTTTTGGGAATTTGTTTGATCACTGTGAATATCTTCTGGTTGTTTGAACAATTACAAATAACATCAATTTGTAATGAAACTTAATATGTATTTTTAAAAGCAAAAATTACAGCATGTGCCAAACTGGGTTGATAGTGACAGGGATCTAGATGTGCATTTGTACATAAAGTAGGACTTCATGTCCATCAAACTCCCTGTGTACAGAGTCAACAGTGGAGCAAGGGGGCCATCAGTGGTTTTCTCAAATTACAGCAACATCCTGTCTGCACTTCCACTTATTCTTAATTCATGTCACCAAACCCACTTGAGAGGCAATCTTCTTCCTGATGGATTGAAACACAAACTTATTTCACACTGATTCTGAGAGCCTAGGGATGTCACTTTTCTATTGCATCAGACATTCTCAAACAGTTTTCTTTCTTCCTTTCTTTTTTAAAAAAGACCTGAACCAGCAATGTAAGCAGTGAACAACCTGTACATGATGAACTTTATATAGAACAGAACCATTGCTTATTGTTCTGCAAGTGGTAATGTCAGTGATGTTTTTGAATCATTTATACAATCAATCTGTTATGATATTACTTATTACATTTTGTATCCCCTGAGTAGCATTCTCATAATGAATGGAAAATTTTCTAAATTATCTAACTACTCATTATTTAAAATATTGTACTAATTACATAAGGTTAACCTTAAAGCACTTTTTGGAAAGTTGATGGTTAATGGGGCCACTCAGTTTCTAACAGGATTATGGTTTGAAGATATGTGGGTGAAACTGCATCTGAACCTTCTACTTTAGATTTAATTATAATTTTTATATTCTGATTATTTTATTATTGCTTATTAGATCTGCTATTTCAGTTATCTAACTATTCTAAAGAGTGTATTCCATGAAGCAGTCAGTTTAGAAAACAAATGCATTGAGAGAAAAATTATCTTTGGTTTCACATTTCAGTATCAACATCATACTTTGATAGTGTTGATGATGGAAACAATAGTTTCATCTATACAACATTCATTCATTTGAATAATAAAAAAGGGAACATGTACAAAAAAGCAGCTGTGAAAGTATTTAACGCTGTAGTTGTCGTGTTGAATTTTCAATTTTTAAAAAAGATATATTTCCTTAGTTGGACTTTTGTGATAAGATTCCTATGTAATTCATAAAGTGAGTTATGTGGAGAGTTTACTAAAGCTTCTGAAAAGACTATTATTTAAATGTCTGATATTTTTGAATTCTACATTTTTTAACTATATGAAAATCACACACTAGGTGACATTTTTCAAAGTTATTTTTCCTCTGTTTTTGAAAATTTCTATAAAAACTGTTGAAATGGTAGTTGAGTTAGCTGGCAATGTCTTCTGCTGTGAGCCTCAAAATTCCTCCCCAAGCTGAGCATGTAGAGCTCAGGTTTCTTGTGGGCTAGCCTGTGCTTTCACTTAGTATAATCATTTCTTTTAATATTCAAAAAGGACCATCATTAAAAAATATCTAGATGATGAACTACATAAGACTTTATTTTGCTACTGCCTAGCGTGTTTATCTGAAGCTAGTTTTTCTTTTGATTTGTTGATATGTCAAAGATACATCAAATATGAGAAAGAAAATGTGATGTATTGGTATCTAAACTCATTCATTATTCACTCACTTATTTGCCAAATTTATTTTATCCAATAAAGTCAATAACACTAGTACGAATATCCAGGTGATATTATTCATGGACAAAAAAGCAGTAAATTTTTTTTTTTTTTTAAGCAGTAAGAAGTCAGACTAACGTACCCACAGGTTTATTTTTCAGGGGCAGTGTAGGTTACCTGAGAGAGGTGGGGCACTGAAAGGACCTTGACTCTAAGAATTTACTTTATTCCATCAGACTGTGAGAATCAATGCAAGATAATGTTTTTTTTTTTTTTTCTTTCAAATGCCCTAAGTGGTATCCTAATTCAGAGGTTGACAAACCATTTTTCTGTAGCAGGCCAGAAACCCAACGTGTGTTTGCTTGGCTACCACCAATCGTGACTCTCTCACACAATTCATTCACTGCAGAATGAAAGCAGCTATAGACAATACATAAAATGAATGCTGAGACTATACCAATAATATTTTATTTGAGGACTAACTTGAATAAAATATTATTTTCATGTGCCACAAAATAACATTCTTCTTTTTCCTTTCCATCAACCATTTAAAATATAAAAATGATTCCTGATATACTAGCTGTACAAAATCAGAGAATACTATATTTATTTGATCCTGGTCCTTGCTCTAAATAGTAATATTAAAAATATCCCATATGCACATATTTATATTGACACATTCTAATAGTATGTTTCTGCCAGAAGACTCAACCCTAAATTATTCTTTGGCTTTCATTAAACACAATGTGTATGAATATGTCTGACTCTTAGTCTTTAAGAACGATAGTGTTTTCATATATGCAATGGAGACCTACACAAATAAAAAGAAATTAGTTATACTGTATTCCGGAGTTCTCCAAGTCATATCGAAGTTTTTATTTATTGTATACAAGCTTTATTTGTAGTTTAATTAATTCCTTGCAGTCAAGTGGTACACATCTGAAACTACCTTATAATTCTTTCCTTCTCTTTTAGTATATCCTCTTTTGTACCTACTGTTAGGCTTCAAAATACAAAAGAGATTTTAATTTAACCCAACACAGTAAGAGAGAAAATGGTAGAGAGGGGAACAAAAGGGACAAAAAAATTGAGAAAGTGAAACTTGAGAATGACAAAAAGGAGGTGATTTCTCACTTGAATCAGGAAAGAATGTGTGGTGTGTGGTTAAACAATGGTTGTTAGAAGTATCAATATCAGTATTAAGTGTAATAATATTAGTTTTATCTACTACTTAGAACAGGGGCCAGGATGAAATAGAGATAACATGGTTTTCAGAGTTTCTGGTTTGCAAGAAAAAACTCAGTGAATCATAACAATTATTTTTATTAATAATCATGATCATTACATTTTTTAGCACTGGCATTTACTGGCTAGAGACAAGTTATGTACTTTTCTGAAGCTCATTTTCATCACTTGTAAAATGGAGCCACTGATACTTCTGATTGCTGTTGTGAGAATTAAATGAGAAAGTAAATCCAAAAATACCTAAGACACAGCCTTGCACAGAGATGTCAGTCATCATCTATGGTCCCTTTATACTAAGATTGCTCCAGTGTTCATTAGCAGCCTTACCTTGTCATTATCTCATTTGAACATATTATCATTTATGTCCTTAGACTCTCTTTGCACTTGCATGGTGAAATATCTGTGCCATCCTATACTCAAAATTTTGTTTAGACAGCTCACTGTGAGATTTTAACTTTATTATCTGTTTTCTTTCATTGATATAAATTTCTATCTCAAGATTCACAATGCCCACGTTCCTTTTCAGCTTAATTCTGTTTCCAATATATTATTCTTTCTTGTTTTTTTATGCACCCTACCAAGTCATCCAAGATATTAAGGTGAACCTTATAAAACTGCTGTTTTTTTTAAAAAACAAATGTATATGTATATATTTTTATATGTATATACATATATTTGTATAAATAATATACATATTATATATGTAAAATAAGAGTTATTTTACATCACTCTTCATTTTGGACAATGTTTGATTTTGCCTTTCAAGTGTAGTCCCTGTAAAATCCCTATCACCAAGTTAGCTGTGAACTATCACCACACTCTCTTATGCTCTTCCTGCCCTCTGTTTTGATGTTCTCCTTCCTCTTCCCCTGCAGAATGTCTCTGATTTATGGCTGCCTATTATTTTTGTTTTTTAATTTATTTTTTTCTCTTATCTCTTATTTGGTTCCCAATATTCCTCCTACAAATGAAACCATCCAATATTTTTCTTTCCTCCTGACTTATTTCACTGAACATAATGCCTTCTATCTAGTTCCATACTTGTTGCTGTGAATGGCATGAAAAATTGCTGTTTTGTGGGTAATAAAAATTGGTTACCTCTTGGAAGTTGTATATAATTCCACCTAGTATTTATTACAAAGTAAAATAGAATGGACTCAGGGACAAGATTGGGAGCTCCTACTGTGCTGACCTTTTTGTGGGGTCATGAATCTCTGAGAATTATATGAAAACTACTTATTTTCTTTCTGCAAGTACACACACATGCACACACTTCTTCATACTATAATGTATTTCATCAGATTTAATTTCCTTCTTAGAGACAGGATATAAAATTTTTTCTAAAAGAAAGAAAACCTCTCATTCATAACTTTAATGCAAAAATGTTCTTAACCAAATTATAACAATATCAATTGTGTATAAACTAAAAATTAAATCTTTAATCATGCTTCATTTTAAATTTCAACAGGAGGCTACTTTTTTTTTTTTTTTGCAAAAATTATCTTTTGACAATCACTTTTGAATTTTCATGTCTGTGCCTACAAATGCTGGAACTTGAATTGACAAAGATCCGTAACAAAACAAATGGAATAGCTTGTAGTTTTCCTAGATAAGTATAGGCTTGATTCAAGGAGCAACAAAATTTTTAAATCCTCAAATGGATTTTATATTATAGCACAGCTTTTGCTCTCAAGTCAAGGAGGTGAACTTTCATACGGCCTGCAAGTCAGCAAAGTAGGGATTAGGAATCTCATTTTCATTCATCTGAGAAGTTATGTTCTAAAAGCTTCTGTGGTATTTTCAGGTATCTAGATTTGGGTTTACTTAAAAGGTGACAGATCTTTTTTGCTTTTAATTCAACAGAATCATTTTCTCCAGTAATGGAAAGTTTCCAAAGTTGTTTGTTTTCCAATCTTTTGTTCCAGATGTATGTTTGGCTACAATGTCTCATATTTTCAAAAACACTATTACTGCTGGTAGGGACTTAAGAAACAGGTTTACATTGTTTATGTGGCCAAAATTGTATTTAACATAAACCAATTCAGAATAATATCCTTTGAGATAACTAAATTTCTTGTCTCAAAAAGAGTGAAGGGTGGGTGGGGATTAATGCTTTCTTCAGAGTTAAACTATATTGAATTAAAGAACTTTCTTCTGGGTTATAATAAAGAAGTCCCTATTTTGTTCCTCTAATTTCACACAATTTATTGACAAAGTGATTTAAGTACTTAAGTAGGATGATTGTTTTCATGTTGAAGTCCAACTGTTTCAGGTAGTTGACCAAATTTTTAGTATTATTGCCTCCTGATTTACAACTCAAGGTTCATTATTGTGTGTGGAGTTGATCTAATTGCATCCTTTCTCTTAACCTATCTCATAAATGTAGTGTGGAGAACTATCTGAGTGAGGGCAGAGGCATGAGGAATTAAAAGAATGCACCAGAGACAGAGTGGTGAGCAGGATAGGCAAATTTATTGAAATACCCTGCAAGGGAGCTCAGCATTGTTCAGCTGAGCAAAGTGCAACTGATACTATTAAATGATACCCTGACAAATGTCACTTAAAGTTTTTTTTAAGGTTAGGGATCCTACAGATATGGCATTGACTTGCCCTTATCTGCTACTTCTCATAGAGATGGTTATCACTCATCTTCCCAAACCCCAAACACAGCATGGTTATTATAGATCTTATCCTACACTTAAAAGATGAACAGCAGCAAACTCTGTCAAATAAAAAATAAAAAAAACAATTGCTTATTGTTATAAAAATATTTTTATTGTTAATAATAAATAAGTTCACAAATGCTTGTACTTGCAGTTTCAACATTGCTATAAATCAAGACTATTGGTTGAAATATGATAACGACTTCCACCCAGTGAGCCAAAGATAATTTTTTACATCACAAACTGTACATCTATTCTAAAACCACATAGCAGCCCTTTCATTATAATTGTTTCTATGTTTTATAAATCTCTTCCTACAAATGGTAAATGTCCCAAGAGTAGCAGGTACTTCCTCAAGGACCTAATTGAAAGAACTGACTTCCATGTAGACCTTGTTTATGTCAATAAATATGGATAAATAGGGACACAGAAAGAAGAGAAGTAAGGGCAAAAAACAGTGTCTTGTTTAGGCTTTCTTGGTGGAATAGTGTGTCTCACTCAAAAACAGAGAGCACTATTTCCTTTTCACCTAACACTAACATCCTGAAACCACTTCAAGAATGGGCAAGATTGGGTCTGTTGGCTACAAGTCTCAGCATAGCATTGATATGTTGGTACTATAGACAAGTTATGCAAGACCAAAATCTTAGGAGGAAAGTTCACTGACGATGAAGAGTAGAACAGAACAGGAGGACTGTGGTAAACCCCATTCCTGTGGGGTCCTGTTGCTGGTGCATATGTTCATATACATATAGGAGACACCAGGTAGATATGAAGAAGAGTTTGCTGGAAATGGAAGGTCCTGGTTAGCATGTTTAATTTGTGCTATAACAATTAATGTAACAATTAATTATTGTAACTTCCCCGATATTCAAAAACTGCTGAGGTTTTTGGATTTGGATTACAGTTTATTTTACTGAGAATACACTCTTTCAATTTCCAATGATATATTTAAGAAAATATATAAATAATATATTTAATGAAAGCAAACATTTATTAAGAATAGGATGGGAGTGTCTGATGTTTCTGTATTTACATACTATGTTTTACATATATGTTTGTTTTACATTGTTTTTGTTTCTCTCCTCAGAAAGAGATTCTGCTAAGCTAGCAAAACCTGCTAACCAAAGATGATGAAAAGACATTGTAAGGAGAAAGAGAATGAATTTTCTGGGGGCTTTCAGGAGAACAGATGAATCCTGATTTTCAGTTTTGACCATGACTGCTTAGCTTGGTAAGCCCTATTTCATATTCACTTAGCACTATGCCCATGCTCTAGAAAATAGTTTGACAGAAAGGAATAAAACATGCTTTAACACAAAAATGGAAAATTATGGTCCTAAAACTATGGAAATAGTGAGACCATAAGGATAAGTGTAAACAGATGTCTCTGAAAAAAAATGTAAAATCCACAAATATTCTAATTTTTTGCTATCACAAGAGAACTGCCCTTCAGTTTTTAGATCCTCAGCTTTAGATAGCCAGGTGACCTTGGAGAAACGGTTCACATATACAGATTTTCCATTTTTCTAAGTAGAACTAGTTAGAAGTTAGTGAATGTCTGGATCATCTCTAAAACATCTTCTACCCCAATGATTTTTGGATGAAACTGGGCCAATATCTTCACTCTACAGCCATATAAGATATTTCTGGTCCTAAAATTTTATTGAACTATGTGAATCATTTTGCATTTCATTATGAAACATCTACTTATTGCTTTATTCTTCTCTTCGATTCAATCATTTTGGATATGTTGGGAAGGCACTAGCTTAAATCAGTATTAGTTATGCTTTTCAGTGACTTCTCTGATAAGATACAATCATAGAGAGATATCTGAGCCAATAGAACCATCTGGGTCTTTCATGTTTTTATGACTCAAAATCTTTTAGATTTGTGAATTGTGCCAATAAATTTTAAGACACTTGGATTGAACCAGAGAAAAAAATGGCCTGTATCTGGGTCATTTTATCCCCCTGTTTATAATATATATTTGAAACTACAAAGGCTTTGGTGAAGATATTTTTCCCTGAAGTAAATCACATTTATAACTCTACTGCATTCGATATTTGTGCAATAAAGGCTGGTGTTATTTAAACACTGAAGGATTAAATGATAATATAATCCTTGTACTTATAATTTTAGTCATATTAGAATTCTAATGTTTGACAATTCTCCTTGGGGTTTATGTTGCTACTTCGGTCTTAAAGAGTAAGACCACTCCTTTGGAACATAAGTAGCCAGGTTGAGTTTAAGGCCCCACACAGAAATGTAGATAGGAGCCTAAGGCCAGGCATCATCAAGGAAGCAGCTAACTTCATGTACTTAACATTTAGATAATAAAATACTGATACTTATTATGGGATGTCTACCAAACAGCTGCTTCTCATTATTTTTACTTTTTTTTTTTTTTTTTTGTAGTTGATATTCACCCACTTTGTTTGTTCTCCACCACTTACTCAGAAAAGGCAAAGAGATGATTCTATCTCTGTGGGGATTACCACAAGTTACCAAACCCACCCCTGAGTTCTTTCCAACTGACAGATATTGGATCACACTGTCTTGATATATAGGTCTGTCCAATGAGACTGTATAGGACTTCAGCCATTAATATGGAAAATTAGTTGAACTTAACTAAGAATTTAAAAGTAGGCCTTATTGTTTGTTAAGAATTCATTGTTAGAAGAAAAGGGGGAATGCTAAACTAGCAACTGGAAGTCCACCAACCCATACTTTAAGACAGCAAAATTTGATACTCTTTTCTATACACTAGTCCACCCTAAAACTTACTCTTTTAAGATTTTCCTTGTGGTCAATCAGGGGGATTGGCTTTGTGACATTCAGGAGAAAGCAAAAATCCATGTAGACAAGGTGAAGTCTGATATTGTAGTGATGATTTTTGAATAAAACACAAAAATAATATTTGAATGATGTGATCATATGCATGTGATTGGAGTTATGGTTGGTCTGATGATATTAGAGACTCAATTATTTTGTTGAGATTTCAACTTTGTTTCTCCAACTAGTAATCTGTAGCAATAGTTGAATGTGGAAGGTCTAATTTTTTTCAACATATGTACTTATAGAAAAAAAATTTCTTCACTTTTAAAAAGAGGCCAAAGGAAGACCCATTTTCTCTTTCTTTTGCTACACCTTGTCATATATACATGAATTACTGGAGACCATGAGTCAATTGGTCTCTGACAATGCAGCAATGCTGGAAGTGGGAAATAAGAGGGAAAGAATCTGGGTTATTGGTGATGTCGCTGAACTGATGAATTATCAGCCTTCAGCAGGTATGCCTCCAGATTTCTTGTTCCATGGAATAAAACAAACTTCTCAATGGCTTAGGTCACTGTGAGTTGAGATTTCTCTTATTCGCTGTCAAAAAGTCATTAACCCAACCATGTTTAATCCAAATTTTATTGTCTAATGGTAATAATGTCTGTTAGCATAATGACTGGTATAAAGAACATACAGATAAACTATGACTAAACATTTCAGGTGGAGAAATTATTTTCTAAGAGAACAGGCAAGTTTGTATGGAATTATAATAAAATTTTACACATAAGCACTGCTTTTATGTTAAATAAACATTTCAGGAACTTATAGTTTCAGTTGTTAATATAAACTCATGTCCTAGATACCAGAGATTCCAGTATCAGTTAAATAGTGTTAGAAAAAATTAAACAAAGTTAAGCAACTGTGTGGCATAACTGCCCAGAGACTACACTCTGCCTATTCAGCCTTTGCATTTCCAACAGGAAGCTGTGTGTCTCTATTTTAGAATCAGAATATTTCATATTAAGGCTACTGAGGAAATAGTTATTAGTTTTAGATAATGAAGAGAATGAAAGTATCTAAAAGGCACTGCCTCCCTACTCACTAAAATTATTGAAATACACATTAATAGAAACACCCCGCTTTTCTGCCTCAATTTCTGCTTGGGGCATATCTATTCGGGAAAAGAGCTTTTGGAGGTAAGAGTATAAATGTTGTTCATGAGACAAAGTGAGTTAAAATATCAACATGGCTTTTGGAAAACTCCAGTCTTGGGATAAAAAAACAAGCACTAAAAGCCCTCCCTGGTGGCGCAGTGGGTTAAAGCACAGCACTCAGAAGCTAAAGCCATTTCAGCATGAATTTAATCCCCACCCCGGAGGTGATCCACATGGTGGGGCAGACCTCTCCTGACCTGCCCGCTGCTCCCCTCAGCAGTGTACTTTGTCAGTTGGCCTGTTCTGCTCCCCACTCTGTCACTGGTGAAGCCTCTCACCACCTCTGCACCTCTGGCCTATATCCCAGTTCTGTATACATAAATAATACTTAAATAAAATTAAGGGAAAAAAAAGAAGCACTAGAAGCCCACTATCTTCAATTTAATTGGAACCAGGTCTTAGGAGAACTTTGTAAGGTTCTAGAACTGAATCCTTTCTCATAATCATCATCTTTGTTTTCTTAAGTTGAAAAGTATTCATTTGCTTGTGTTCAAAGTCTGTGATGATGTAGAGGATACTAAAATGCTGTGGTGACCTATCCAGAAGTTTTGAAAAGAGCAGAAACCAAGGAACAGGGACTATGAGACAACTTAGAGGAGGGCAGAAGGGCAGGAGAAAAGTAAGAAAAGAGACTGATTCCATCACAAGGATTGCCCAGGTGTTTCTCAGTAGTCATTTCTTGAAGAGAAAGTGTGATGCTACTTCTAGTTTGTCAGTTACGGTACAGGAAAGATGGAAACAGAAAGTTCAGGAACACAATAAGGAGCTGAAAGTCAGGTGCTCCATGGAGTCAAGGAGAGCTGTTGAAGCCACATCACTCAGGAAAGGGCCAAATTGTGTCAGCATCAACCAAAACAACATGGGTCTGTCTGGATGAAGGAGTGGACTTCTAAGAATCAGGGGTCGCAGGCAGTTCTGTTGCTAATAATTGTGTCACTGTGTTCAGGGTAAATCTTTCCCAGGTCTTAGATTCCTTCTTTGTGAATGAGAATGTCTCAGGTTCTTAATGACCTCTGATACATTTGCTTGCCTTAAAACAGCAACTGAAAAGGGAATTTTGAAGAGAAAACAAAACAAAGACAAATGACTATGGGAGAATGATTACAAAAGTTATCCTAGAGACAAAGGTGGTTTTTTTTTTTTTTTGGTCCTTGTACTAACTAAAATTGCACTTTAATGACAGAACAAGAAATAATTTGGCAACTGCTGTATGTTGATGAAGCAATGTGGGAGTTGCACAGAGGTACTTTGTTTTAGGGCAGGATCTGAAGTTTCCACTTATAAGGAGTTGTGTGTGTGTGTATGGTGGGGTTTGTTTGTACAAGGCAATCTTGGAATTTTTAGATGTCACCTTCTCTTGCTTCTCTAATCATAGAGATTAAAACATGGAGAGCTAGATCAATGCTAGGAAAAGGAAAGAAAAGCATTGTGTGTGGCTATCTTTTATGACATAGCACTGTATGTTGGTGTGCAGTAGAGTGAGGAGCTCAGAAAGTAGAAGGAGGTGCAATCTCTGCATTTGTTTACAGGAAGTAGGAGATGTGGGTACAAAACCAAAGTCCCTGCTGATGTCCTTCCCTGGGACTTCTGATATTCCTCATTGGGATGTAAAACTTTTAATTATAGTGAGAACACTTGATATAGGATCTACCCTACTTACCACACAGTTTGAGTAGTTAGCAGTGCTGTGAGCTCAGGGCACAATGGCGGACAGCAGAAGTCTCAAGTTTCCCATCTCAAATGACTGGATATTTATATACATTGATTAACAACTGTGCCAATCCCCATTCATTCTCAGCTTCTTTGTCAATTATTTTTCTTGGGGGAAAGTTAATTTTTTAATTTGCCCCAATTTCCTTTCTTAGCATTTTCGATTTCAGGAGCAACACATTCACTCAAAGCCAGGTTTAAGACTTTTATTATGCTTCATAGTCATAGTAATAAACATTGCCCTAAGTTAAACAATCTTTTAAAGGAACTATCTGATTGTCCAGCATCATCTTAATCAGTTAATAAAATTCCAGATTCTGCTTTGAATACCGAAGTATAAAGTCAATCAGCCAGAGCTGATAGCCAAACTCAAAGGACTGGTTTGGCCATGACCCTAACAATTTAGACCACTCTATGAATACTTTGACAACTTTTACACTAATATTTTGCTGCAGTTAAGGCACAAGAAGTACTCCTAATGTGTCAGTGACTCAAGAGAATTTAGTTTCTTATAATATGCCCTTAATCTTATTGAAAGTTTAAGTTTTGCTGACAACTGATTCAATTCAATAGCAGTTTAAGCTCATATTGCCCCAGAAACAAAAGGGTTAAGTTTAGGTGAATGAAAATTTCGTGTAATAAGAAGGAAAATATGTTTTAACATTAAAACTTGTGGAGATCAAAAGGCCCCTGCTGACATTTTCTCAGTCTTCCAATTAAACTAGATTTCCTTTCATATATGTATATATATATATATATATATATATATATATGCAAAAAACAGTGAAGGAACAAGTGAATCTGAGGTATTCATGCTGAGGTTGTACATCCACTTCTCCTTTATGTTCAGGGAATATTTGTGTATCTAATAAAATGACAAGGAACTGGCACCTATAATGCATTTCAGGTTGATAAGTGAATTAATGTATTAATTCTCCCAGAAATTCATCCATGCTAATATTATCCCTACTTTACTGAGGATACCTTAGGCTCACCTGTAGAAGAACAGAAATAGAAAATTACTATAAGATCTTCCCAACCCCTAAAGCCATAATTTAATAAAATAAACATTTATGTGATACCATCTGTATGCCAGCACCATGTCTAAACATTCTACCTATTATGTCTCCTTTAATCTCCAAAAACCTGGTAAAAATGGGTCCAATTTTATGCCTATTTATAGATGAGGGCATTTATGTGTAAAAGGTCATTGAAATTGTCCAATGAAAAGTAATTTGTTACCAGCAAAACCAAGGTTTGACCTAGACAATTTGACTGTAACTTTCAAGTAAGATATGTATATCTTACTTCTCTACAGATTGCTTGCTGGATTCTACTCAGGAATGAATGTTGAGATACTTTTTTTAGCAACTAACATACTTCTTATCAGACTAGTTAGAAATAAACCCAATTTATTCACAGATAAATTTTAAGATTCAAAGTAATTATAAAATCACAACTTATATGCTCTAAATTGCATCTAATTGTCACAACTCTCATCAGAACAACAGTAACTGCCTATTAAAGTGAATTACAGCAAAGCAGCATAGTCCTGAGGTAAATGCTATTTTGAGTCTCGGTTGTACCTTCAACTCTTTCTCTTTCAATAAAGCACTAACATTCTTAGTAAGAGTGGCATTATTATAGAAAGAAGCTTGCATTTGAAACAAGTTATTTGGGGAAAAACTGAAAATGCTATACTTGAATATTGTATGTATAAATGTATATGCTTTAATATGGTAGTATTGTGTGTGTTTTCATGGGTGTGTGTGTGTGTGACACAACTCATAGCTAAGTTGCATCCTCCAAAATCTCTTCCTTTAGTAGAGTCTGTGAATGAGAGCCACAGACCCTTAGCTCCAGATCCTGAGTTTACTGCTACTTGAGGTTGCAGATAAGTCTTGCATCTGTGATTAGGAATCTGAAGTAATATCAGTAAGAGTAATTATTAAAGAAATAAGACAATTACAAAATCTGTGCAAGTTGAATGTCCAAGGAGGACTAAGTCTTGATTTAGACTTTAAGATATATATGATGAGATATACATCTCAAGAAATTGTGCCAGCATTCAAATACTAGTGGTTTTCTGGCATTCAGGAATATGAGATATCTAGGGATGTATTATATGACATATATTTATTTAGGAATACCAACTTTTGGGCACCTAAATAAGTCCTAACAAATTAGGTAAATGATTACCAGATGTAATACTTATATAATATATATTTTTAAAACCATGAGTTTTTTTTTTTTTTATAGTTTATGGTGTGCTCCTCTGAGCTGCACATCATATCTTGGTGGTATCACAGGTACACAATCTCATGGCTGAAGACAGGATTCTGAGTATCATAAAGTCTTGGATCATCATATAATTTGAAGAGCTGACAACTGAAGATTGGAAATATTTAATATTGGCAAATCTGATAATGTCTGTAATGAGGGGGATAGCAGTGACACAATACATCCACAAAATGATCAGGCTGTACAGGGCCTTTTTTAATCATACACATGAAATCAACTCCTACAGATATTTGACAATTGATCTTTTATTATTCTCAATGGTCTGACAGCCTCAGTAGCTATTTCTATCATTTTTTCAGATTTAAAAACTATTACATATTTTCCTAGCAAGGAGTGATAATAATTTGTGATATGCCAATTGTGAGAGCTTTCTGACATATCATGTGAAAACAGTAGTAGGAGTCTGTCATTGCATTTGTCAACAAAGCTATTGGCATATGGACAGCACTTGAAGGATTATCATCTCACTGAAGTTTCAGTGTCCTCACTTCAGGGCCATTTCATCCACATATGATCCAGAACTCATTTTTATAAAACCTAGAGAATCGTCCCTTTTCACTTTATAGCAGGTACATGCCTAGTTATTTTGAATACAACAGCCCTCCTGACTTTATAAGCAAGAGATGAGTTACAAATTATTGTACCCATTTGGCTTATGTGTTTATGTGTGTATGATATCTACATCTGCATCAGTGACTGTATGTTTCTCTGCTGCTCTCTACATCTTTATATAGATAGCATTTCAGCATTTCAGTACTGTTTAGATTTTTAGTTTTTTAAAAAGCTGCTGTAGTGTATCACCACTGAAGTAACGTGGGAGAATTTCTACATTTGGTCAAATACACATTTTTCTGAGACCTCTCTGGAGGAGAATAATGCATTACAACCAGAACCAGAACCAAGTTCTGGGAAATACAATCACATCTGTATTTCATAATGAGCTTGAGTCTAGATTCTAGCTGTTTGGATTTTGTCTACTCTTCCAGAGTAGACATACTAACTTCTTGTCAAAAGAAGAAAAGAAAGGAAAACTTCTAGGCAAAATTAAGCAGACTAGCTTCCTATTGTTGCTTGATTGTGAAAAGAACCTCCTGAAATCCTGAATTTACCTTCATTTTTCTTGGCTTGTAATCACTGTGTGCTGCTATCACAACTTTAAAAAGCAAACTCAAATGCCAATGAAGATAAGAGGATCATGCCACTGCAAGGTATGTGGCTTTGGTATCTTGATTATTTTGAGCTGAAGGTTCCATAAACTGAAGATGTTCTCTAACCTCCCCCTTTCAGCCTAAAAGAAGATGATTGGTCATAAAATTGATAAATATCCTCTTCCTGTATGAGAGACTGGGAGTGGACACCCAAATGGACCTGTACAAACAAATAGTTCTTTTATTAGATTCCTTCCTATATATCCTAGTCACTGTTCTAAAATGTACTGCTCTTAACCTTTTCCTTGTCACAGCTCCACAATTTATCATTCTCTATATAAAACAGTGTGCAGGGTTCTGCTCAAAGTGACTTCTTCAGGTTGTCATTTCCTTCTAAGAATTCTGGTGTATACCTAAACATATTAAATACATAGGCTAAAATAAAAAAGTCATACATAGCTCTTTTTTCATGGACTAGAAAACAATATTTTGCTAACAGCTATATTTTATTTTATTGAGACAGCTATGATAAGACTATATGATAAAGTCCATCTCACCTCAGATGTATGTGACCTCAACACAGCCACCACATCCTATGTACGTGATCCAACACATACTGTTTTATGTTAGTTTAATTCTCAGGGTCAGCCACAGAATTTAAAAGAAAGTTTTTCTTCCCTATACCCAGGGATACTTAAAGAACATTTATTTAAGAAACTATGACTTAAAGCAATAGATGAAAACAGGCATCCAATATATTGATTAGTCACTAGATCGTAGCACATAACTAAAACAACTCAGCACATTATGTCTCCCAAAACATTGACATGACACACATGAAACAAAGATAAAAAGTCATTCTGATACTTGCTCTGAACACAGAATATTTGATTCCATAACTTTGAGCATATTTTTAATAGGTTTCAGTCAAAGAAGTCTGATAGAATGAAGCAGGCATGCATTTTGAAATCAGATGGACCTGAGATTGAATCTGTTTTTACCATGTATTTATTGTTCACCCATTGGCACATTACTTGACTTCCCCATTCTTATATAAAATTCTTGAAGCACAGAAGATACTCAAAAAGAATTAGCTTTTTTCCCTTCCACATTATTTGTCATGTATAATAACTTAATCTGGAGCCAGTACTAAGAAAACATCCTTGATTTTATTTGACTAGTTTGAGTGCCACACATTTCAAAGCAATTTATGTGCCTGGCCTTACCAATCTCTATACAAATGATATAATATTATTTCTTCAAAATAATATTATAAATAGCAGAAGACAGATCATCTGACTTTTGTTTCAGATAATTTTTTCTTGTTTATAAAAAAAGGTAAATTTTAATCTCTGAAGCAAACTAGATAAAGAGACAAAGACTCTGAATTCAACACTTACGCATGAGGTT
>NW_004567103.1:60991680-60992814 GCF_000260355.1 Condylura cristata
ATAGCTGCATTAAGGAAAGGTGACAGTATTAATGAACTAATGGTTTATACAGTTAATATAGTTATAATCACAGTTTTAAAATTGTTTTAAAATTCTTAAAAGAAAACACAAATTTTCCACCTTGAAGATAAACTTCATAATGATTGTTTTCAATACCATATAATATTCCTTTTGATGTATGTAAGATAATTTACTTAACTACTTTCCTATTTTTAGACATTTAATGTGATTTTCAAAGAAGCTATACTAGGGATTATGAAAAATAATTCAAATTTCAAAAAGTGAAAGAAAAAATAAGAATAAAAACAACAAAAAATTTAAAGAGAGAAACGGCTACTTAGTGAAAGTGGAAGGATTACCAAGGCAGATATTTACTTAGAATGACCTCCATGTCTCGCTGATCTAAGTCACTCCATCTAATTAAACACCAGTGGGTGACAAGGATCAAAACCCAAGTCTCAGTCTTCCTGAAAAGGGTCTAGCGGCTTCCTGGAGCTAAGTCCAAATGACACCCACAGATACTCTTTCACTTGTGTGCTTCTAAGGAACTGTTTGGTTTTGCCATCTGTTTTAGAAAAATAGGGCATTTTAGCTATTGAGTGTTCTTTTTTTCTCCCCCCAAGGGATGTGGACTTCCCTTCATCAGCAGATAGTGTAGAGCAGAAGTCTCCAATTGGCAGCTTGGGGGCTAATTATGGTACAAGGCAATTTTAAATTGATTTGATCCAAACAGGGTTAAATTTTAACATAAGATGTAACATACTGCTCATGGATTTCTTGTACCTTCTGAACAACTAGGAGATCTGGCAACAGAGAGCCTATATTTTCACTTTCCCAAACAGTCTGGACCTGACTGGTTTCTGCACCTAAGAGAATAAGAGACATATTTCCATGTTTTAACTTTCATCTTTTATTTTATTTTCCTGTTCCCTGTGATATCTGAATTTGCAATCCTGGTTGTCTTTTGTCTTTGTGTTTTTATATCTGCATAAAGATAGAAATTTAAATTAAGAACAAGCAACAGGGGCACAGACTGATTTTTAGTTAGGATAGAAAGTGATTAAATATTTATTACCAGACTTACAGTAAATGCAGTTGTTTTGTGTGATCTTTACAAGTACAAAGCATGGGGGG
>NW_004567103.1:60993409-61050627 GCF_000260355.1 Condylura cristata
ATTCAACCATGTTAATAGTTGAAGTTCTAGTTCGTTCACTTTGGCTGCTATGTGGCATTTTATTGCAAGAATATAAACATGTATTTTGTATTTACGTAGTATTTTCCTTTTTTATTTTACTAGTGTACATATTACTTATTAAAGCCAAGAGGCAGTTGCTACTGGGGCATGAGATAAAGTATGTATCTTTTCCATATCACTAGATTTTGCCAAATTCTTTTCAGTGAGATATCTAGATTTATACACCTATTGGTATTAAAAGAGTTGCGTTGTTTCAACCTTGACAAGGTTTAAGGAAAATTATTTAACAAAACTATGAATCTAAACTTGGATTTCAGTGTTTGACTTGATTAGAGTTATAAGTGAAATTTAGCATCTGTGTTTATTTTCTTTTTGAATTTTTGCATCAAACACTGAATTGTTAATTTGTAAAATAGTTTGCATTTTAAAAAGAAAAATGATATAGCATGTCAAGACACTAGCTGTGTACACTGAAATTGCCTCAGTTTCCTAAATTATGCATATTCAGGTTGATTTAAAAAAATTAAAAGTACATCATTGGTGGCCTGAGCACACGATGGTCTAGCTGCAGGAGATATTTGTTTAAGACTGCAACTGAATTCTCTTTGTGTATACTAACACTGACTTTTTGAATGAGTCTAAGGTTCATTAAAAGATCCTTTGTCCAACTATTAGAAATTTCTGAAGGAAAATAAAAGTTGAAATTGATTTATGTATCCATGTTAAGTGCATTCAAAAAGCCACTTGGATTTATTCCTGGTGGTTTACAAATCTTGTCCACATAATGCTCATGCAATTTAATACTTCATTGGATTATAGATGGAGACAGATCTCTCTAAGTATTTGACATCTGCTTCTCTGAATCAACCATTACTCCTAATGAGCATTCCTTGTATCATAAATCATCTATTTTTGTCAAAGATAAACATTGTTTCCTTGTTTTTCTTATATTTCCTTAAAAAAAATGTGTAAGGCTGTGCTTGCTATGACTTATAAAGTCACGTGTGTCATTTGTATCCTGCATTTCAGCGAAGTAACTCAGCTTCAAGAGACAATAAATCACCTCAAATTCTTTTCCCGATACAATTTTGAATGGCACAGGGTACCCATTCGTCGTGGCTGTGTATGTGGAAGATAGCCGAAAGGTAGTTTGGATAGATATGCCATTACTAGATTTAAGCTGTGTTCTTTGTTTATAGACACTTTTTGAGGAGTATCTATTAAGATCTACTTGATAATAGGAATTGAGTAAAAATATCCTTGATTTTTATGAGTAGCAAGGACAACTGGAAGTCAAATCCAGAGCAAACATAATCAAACACAGACAGAGGGCAAATTGAAAAGATTTTGAAACTGATGGAAAGGTGTGAGGCCATTTTGGAGATAAAGCTCAATATAAAATGCATAGAAATCAAGAATAGTTTCAAAGAAAAGAAGCCTCCTAAAGTCACTTTCTGGAACAAAATAAAAATGCATAAACATAGCTAACACAGTGAAAGTGTACCCTCAAAAGGCCTGAGGATCAATGTTTACTAATCATAATAAGCTGCTTCTAAGGTTGACAAGGCCCTTCTGACTTTGTCTAAAATCATGGTGACAAAAGAAGATAATGTATGAATGACACAGTGATATGAATCACAGTTGGTCCAAGTGCTTGTGAAACAATGGAAGATTTCCACAATGAATTTCTAAAATGAGTCAAGCCATCTGGTCAAGAAAGAGAGGAGGTAGGATCCTACAGTGCTTCATACAGGTTGTGCCAAAGGGATAATTTTCTATTTGGGAATTTGCCATAATACATTTTTTAAAATTGTACTTTAAAAATTATTTTTTTCTTACAAATGTTTGCTTTCTTTTTCTCAGGTGTCATTCCCATAGAATTTCCCCCACCAATTCACCTGCACCATCTTCATAGTCCCTTATGCTCCTCCTGCTCTCACCTCATTTTAAAACTTTTCCCTCCCTGCCTGGGCAGAATCTCTCCAATTTATTTATCTTTTAAAGATTTATTTATGCATGCATGCAGAACTGGGGTACAGGCTAGAGGTATAGGAAAGGTGACAGGATTCAACAGAGACGGAGTGGGGAGCAGAACAGGCAGGTTGATGAAGTACACTGCTGAGGGGAGCAGCAGGTGGGTCAGGAGAGATCTGCCACGCCATGTGGTCACCTCCCTGGCTGGGAATCAAGCTTCAGTGGCTGCAGATAGCTTCATTAACCCCTTGCACCACAGGGAGGGCCCAAAAATCTCTGATTTATAGTTGTCTGTTTTTTTCGTTGATCCCTTATTTTCCTCCTGTAAGTGAAAGCATCCAGTATTTTTCTTTTTCCTTCTTCCATAATATTTTGAAGTGGCATAACAAGAGAGAAATGCTTAGAATTTACCCTGAACATCAGAGTGACAATATGCCTATTCACACTAGTAGGAGTGTTTCATTATGGGAGTAGTAGAGCAAATATTGAGATATTAGTCCTGAATCTACACAGAAATGTGTGTGTGTGTGTGTGTATTATATGTATATATATTTTTTTCTGACTTAATATTTTTTAAGATTTATTTTATTTATTTATGCATATAAGAACTGTAGTATAGGCCAGAGGTACCGGGTGTGAGAGGATTCACCAGAGACAGAGTGGGGAACAGAACAGACAGATCTATTGAAATACACTGCTGAGAGGAGCAACAGGCAAGATAAGAGGCTTGCTGCACCATGTGCGTCAGCTCCCTGGGTGGGGATCAAACTCAGGCCACAGAGACTAAGGATGCATTGATAGTGCTGAAAATTAACCCCTGCACCATGAGGGAGACCCTAGAAATATAAAATTTTACATCAGGAGGGCTGACCCTGGAGACCCTAAAAGGTTCTAACATCTGCAACTAATTTTATGAAGTATTAAATAGTTGTTTAACCCAGTCTCTTTTTAGAAAACTAAAGTCTTTGTATTTTGCACTTGTCACTATAAAACTATTTAATATGGTTACTGTACATTGTCTAATTTTGTGTTTTACTTCAAAGAGAAAGTAGTGAAAGCAATCTCTATAGTTCTAAAGTTTGTAAAGATGAAGGAAAACTACCTGAAAGAAACTACCTTACCTTTGCCTTTTATGTAAATTTTCCTTTCTATTTCTGCATTATGCTAGTTTTTTTTAACATTGCAGCCTATTTTAAATGATAAAATGAGGCAAAATTTGTGCTTCTGTGCAAAGCGTGTGTTCCTATAACCCAAGCACAGGTGGGAAACCCACAGAACATGGTCTGTACCTTTGCCAAGATAAAAGGATCTGGTTATCTTAATGAGGTCCTATGTAAAGGAATTAGAGTCAGTAAACTGGAGGGTTCAGTAGGGCTGAAATTTGCTAGATTCAGAACAATAGAAGAAATTAGGTAGACGTAATAAGAAACCAGAGTCCTTGAAGTTAGTTCTTACTTATGAGAAAACATAGGTATGAATATCGGAGTGCCTGGAGTTTTGTGAAGGTTAAGCAGTGACTTCCAAGATAGTGTAAATGCAAATAAATGATCTGAGAATCCTGGATATTGGAATGTAGGTTACTAAAGGTCAGAAAATGTGTATAGTATTGAAGAGTCTGAGTGAGTCAGTGAAAAATCACCTAGAAATGAGAGGAATAACATGTGAGGTGATGAGTGATATATTTTGATGATATCTGATACAAAGTTGGGGTTTCAACGCAGATTGGGAGGAGAAAGCTATGGAAGGGGCATGAGCAGCAAGGATGATATCAGCCTACTTTCAGGGCCTGTGGTAAAAAAGGGCTGGATATAAAGCAGAGAGATCCAAGAGACTTCTCAGTTCACAGCCAGAGCAAGGAGATGAGAATACATCAGAAGCAGTTGAGGATGTAAGTTTTGTTGGCTAAAATTAAAATTTAGTCATCATTCTTTGGAAAGTTTTCATGGACTGAAAAATAGAGAAGGTTGATAAAGTCGTATGTAGATTTGATTCTAAGGGGTGAAGCTAAGTTGGAACCCTAGGTTTCCTCAGGTGACTAATATTACAGGAATGGGAAGTATAAATCAATTGTTCAAAGCAGATAGTGGGAGTCTGGGAGGCAAGGAAGGAAAACCAAGTAGAAGGAGTCAGGAACTTGCCAGTAGCCTGCAGAGTTCTGTGGTTACCCGTTTTGTTCCTCCTCGTGGAGGCCTAAAGGCTGGGGGAGGTTAGTCTTACCTGAAATTCAAGCAATGGAAATAGTTTGCACAGCGTCCACATGCCTGTCACTGTCACCTATGCCATTGTTTATCTTTTGCATTCTTGCTTAGCAAGAACCTTCCACTAGACTCCAAAATTGATTGATAACATTTAAAAACAATTTTTCAAGGTAGGTTTAGATGCCAAAAGCTACTTTTATAAAGCTACTTGGCTTTTTTTATATATTGTAAAATATCTATATTATAAAAAATAATTGTGCTTTGCCTCTAAGTTTAGATATTTGAAAATAGCACCTCTTAGAAAATTAGATTTATACATGCTGTCATGTTAGAGGTTGAAATCACTGTTGTAGTCCATATTGATTCCTGATCCTGGTGGAAACTGCAAGTTCAACTTAGGTGGACATACTTGACAAATTGAATGGAATTAGTTCCCTTGAATTAGAGTGAACTTATATGCACAAGCCACCACATACAATCAATCTAAGTGAGTATTCTTCCACTTGGCTTTCCCATATAATTTTTGAAATAATACTGTCAGTTCATTCCCAGCTAGCTGGGATGTGGAGTACAGACATGACTTATCTCTCTCACACAATTCTCTTTTATCCTGAGTATTGTATGTTCCCTGTAGTTCTTTAGTTTCTCCTGGCAAAGCTCTCCATCCTCCATGTAGAAAGTGAGCCTGGCCTGGCAGTATTTACAGGAAGATTCATTTTAAAGGAAGATGGCCTTTCACAAGGTGCAAGTAACTGCCTTAGGTGAAAAATTGATTTTGAGAGGCCAAGCATTCCCTCTGTGAAATGCTTTAAATAACTCCATTCTCCAATAAACAAACAGTGAGACCCAGTATAGAGAATATTAAACAAGCATCTCAAAGACAATATGAACAGAACATTTTTCATTTATTAATTATAGCAAAGTAATCTCATTTAAAAAACAACTTTTGACAAGAAAAACATGCAACAAGTTTGTTAAAATTACCAAAATTAAAAAGTACAAATAGAAAATACATGGCCATATCCTAATCCCTCAGATTGCCATCCTAAAAATTAAACTTACAACTTTGGTGCCTTAAAATTAAAGTAAAAAGGGACACATTATATGCTTCTTGTCTAGTTGGTGGTAAAGATAATGATAATTTTGAGGTTCTTTGGCATGTCACATTTTCCCTAATGTAAACCTACAGCCACCCTGTCATCCTTTTACCATCCCTATTTTACTAGGAAGAAATGAAACACATAAAAGGATAATGCCTCTAGCAAGCAAGGTCAATTAGCTGGAAATCATGAAATTACTTTGTTTATAGCAGAATCCTGCCTTTGTTCATTCTGAAAGAAGCCTACTAATACATTTTAACTTAGTAACCATATTTCTGCATATCCTCCTTTTTCTTAGCCTGAAAAGCAAAATGAAAATGAAAATTTGCTATTCAAGACTCTGTTATTGCTGTCTGTAAGTCATTGTTTGCCTCTCCATGACAGTACACCTTGAAATCATGCACTTTCCACATGCTGGAACATCAAGAAAGGAAGTATGATACAGTGTTCTGAACATCATAAGTGCTTTCTATTCCCCAATGATAAGATTAATTTAATATACATTTTGCTATTTATTCTGTATGTTTGTTTCCTGGGACTGCTCTAAAAAAACTCCACAAACTAGGCATCAAAAAGTACAGAATTTATTCTGTTATAGTTCTGGAGACTACATTTCCCAAGCTGAGGTATTCAAGGTAACATTTCCTCCAGAGACTCTTAACAGAGAATATGTTTGTAATCTTTTCCAGCTTCTGGTGGCAGTTAGTGTAACTTGTCAGGTGGCTGAATCGCTCCAGTCTCTACTGGAGTGAACATAGCAACTTTTTCTTGCTGAACATATCAACTTTTCTATGTGAGAGATTTCCCTGTGACATTCATTTATAAATTCACTTGTTAAGGTACTCAGAGTCCACTTGGATAACCCAGCATATACTCCTCTTGTCAAGACCTTTCATTTCATATTTGTTTTTCCATAAAATGATGCTTACTATTTTGCCATATAAGTGATATTTATAGGTTCATTGACCAGGAAGTGAATCTAATCTGTCTTTGGGGGATCTTTTTTTTTTAAATCTTACCACAGTTTTCCCTCTGCCTCCCCCCTCCCCCAGAATGAAATCTGCCTTACATGCAAAGTATAATAACTCATTCTAACATCTTCAAAAGTTTCAACTTATTCCAGAGTCTAAAATCGTAATTATCATCAGGTCAAAGTTCTGAATCTCATAATCTGAATCATCTAACTTGGGTATGGGCAAGCGTCTGTGTTTTATTCATCCTGGGGCAAAATGTTTCTCTCTTTGTATATTCATGAAACTAGAAAAAATATCCAAACAATGTATAAGACAAAATGAATGGTGAGACATAATGATAACAGGTATAGACATACTCCAAAAGGGAGAAAATGGAGGAATAATGGAGTTTCCAGGCCCCAAAATGTTCAAATCCTGCAGGGGAAATTTGATCAGGTTTTAAGGTCTGAGACTCATAGCCTTGCAGCTCTTTGCCCAGGACCCCATCCTTGGAACCATTCTTTATTTGTGAAGGGTAGCATATATTTTCAGCCAAGTGATCTATCAGCTTATTTCCTACTTGTAGGATTTGGGGGAGTTCAAAAGCCTTTTTTCATATTTCTTATCTCTATATCTTTCCCAGTACATGATGATAGCATTTCCTCTGATATAACATCCTCTAAAACCTTATAGGTCTCCTGTGACTGTCACAGGTATTTTCACCATTTAAAAAGAGGACCTCTACAGGTCTTTCCTGTATAATCTCATTTTGATTTCTGGTTTCCTTGATATGATTGAGTGCATGCACTAGTCATACACTTACTAAAGGTTATCAAACTATATTTTTAGACTTCTCTCCAGTGCATGCTCTCCTTTCACTGATTCTTCTAATTTTGACATTATTTTGGATAGACTAAGTATTTTCCAAATAAGCAAGTGCTGGTTTCTTTTAATGTAACAGTCATTTCATTAATTTATCTCTTTTCTCTTGCATTTTACTTTAAGCAACAAAAAGAAATAGGTCATCATTCAACATTTTGTTTGAATATCCAAATTTATCACTTACTACTTATTCTTTCCATACAACTGTAGAATGTTGTTCAATTAGATTTTCAGAATTTATGTAACAAATAACACCTTTTCTCCTATTTTCAACTACATACTTTGTATTTCCTTCTGGATCCTTGCCAGTAGTGCTTTTAGCATTCATATCTCAACCAATGTTCTGTTCATGACAATGTACAGATTCTTGAATATTACCCATATATCTACTAATAGTATGTTCTGTGCTATTTTTCTGTCATGCATATCTCATAATCTTCCAATCTTTCATATATTATCCAATTCCAAAATCACTTTAAAATTTCAAGTATCATTACTACATGTTGGTACCAAAAGCTGTATTAATTTCCTGAAGTTACTGTAACAATTGATTAAAAACTGCAAGGGTTTATTCTTTCAGAGTTGTGAAGGCTAGAAATTCAAAATTCAAGGTGTCAGTAGGAGCACATACCCTTAGGAGGCACTGCACAAGGATCCATTATTTTACTCTTCCAGCTTCTATTCTGTTGGCATTCTTTAGTGGACACATCGTTTCATTCTCTGCATCTGTGAGCTTATCTCCTGCTTCATGTGTCGGTGTCTTATTTTCCTTTGCCTCTCTTAAGAGCATTCATATGCTATTTTGGATCCACATGAATATAATCCTGACAAGGGTAGGAGTTAACGAACCTTAAGTCAATCTCATACCAAAGATATTTAGACTTGTCTTTTTTTTTTGCCATATAAAGTCATATTCACAGGTTAGGGATTAAGAAGCACACATATATCTTGGTAGGGTATGTATTTTCATTCCAGCACATCCTGTATAGTAATTACACTTCAATACTTCAATAGCAAAAAGTTTTAGTAATACTATGCTATCAAGAGGTAGACTCAATCTACCTGAATCTTCTTTTAGTTAGCTTTCACTTAGAGAGATTTTGATTTTAAAACTAATAGATACACTACATAAGTTTCAAGAGCACAGAGAAAGGTAAGCATGGTTATGATTTCATGATGAAGCTTGTACTTGTTTATTCACAGGACAGATAAGAATTTCAATGTTGAGGACTAGTGTAAGAAAGGGAAGAGGCAGAGGCAGAATTAGGAAGACTGTTGCTATGGTGATACAATTATTATTTCCTTTGACTTCTCAAGAAACCCTGCAGCTAAGTTTTCTACATACAGATATTTAGCACAGTTTGAAATCCTCTTCAATTTCCTTTGTTCAAACAAAAGTTATTCCTCCTCAACAGAAAGGCTGTATTGAAGTTTTACTGCTTAGCAAAGATCTTCCTATTGTTCATTTCCTCCCTCCCCCAATAGGTAGCACACGCCCATATTCATGCCCCTGCAGGTCTGTTCACAGGCTACTTGCCTTAGGCTTCCATTCTTACAATCCAGCAACTTTAAATTTTGGGTGCACATAATAATTCCATGCTGAAGTTTTTAAAAATGAAAATGTCTAGGCTACCCATAAAATGACAGATTCAAAATTTCTGGGAATAAGATGCAGGCACAAAAGATTGTAATGTCCATCAAAATATGAGGACTCTTTTCCTAATTTACTTTGAAGTCTCCTGATTGTCAACCCCTGTATTAAGTCATTGCTTAATATCCCTTCACTTCTATTTTTTTTTTTTGACTCTGATTTTCAATCTTGTGGTTGAAATTCTCAAACTAGACTCCTGATATAGTACACTGTTTTGAAGTCACCTGTTTGCTTACACCTAATACCAAAAGACAGATTGCTGTGGTGGAGGGACTTGATTAACAGGCAAAAAATCCATCTATTGCTTGGTACTACTGTCAAAAGTTGGAATTCCTTCTTTTTCACTGTCTATGGAACTTCGGGAACTGGGTATTGGTTCTGATTTGTGGTGATACCTGACACTGTCATTAAATCTTCCCTTGTTATTAAGGCATCACTGATTGGAAAATAGGCACTGTTCTAACCATGATAGCCCCCCAAAACATCAACAAATCCAAACCCAAAGAGTAAATCTAGAACTCTGAGCCATTATGGTCAGTCATTTATGAGATCTGCCCTGCAAAGAACAAAAGTGCCCATAGATATGTTCCATGAAGCACTTACCACATTATTACAGCTTCTATCACTTCTTTCTATTCCCAATGGATTGTACATGCAGGAGAAACCCATTTTTGTTTACTATTCCCATATCTCACATAGTATTTAACATATAATAGTATCACAACATATCTTTTTGATAACAAATGAATAAACAGGCTTCCTATGATCCCTCCTACCTGTACATAATTAACTTCCTTTCCCAGTGACTGCATTTAGTGAGCTTAGGGGATAGAATTCATGTAATCCATGGCATTCTCAATAATCCTCAGAGGCAAAGTTTTCCATCTAATTTGCCCTGCAGTGCCCACACACAGATTGTCCATGATCAATGGACACTTCATATTCTATCAGACTACGTTCTCTTGTCACCAATAGATGAGCTATGAATGTGAAGAAGCTCAATGTTAACATTCAAGAGACACAGCATTTCTCCCATTGTGGTTGCAGTTGAACATTGTAAGTCTGTACTTGTTGGCTAGGGCAACCATAACAAAGTGCCACCATTTGGGTGGCTTAAAAAACAGAAATTTATGTGCCCTCCCTAGTGGCACAGCATGTTAAAGTGCAGCACTAAGAGGCTAACGCCACTTCAGCATGAGTTCGATCCCCACCCTGGAGGTGAACCACATGGCATGGCAAACCTCTCTTGACACGCCCGCTGCTCCCTTCAGCAGTGTACTTTGTCAGTTGGCCTATTCTGTGCCCACTTTGTCTTTGGTGAATTCTCTCACCCCTGTCCCTCTGGCCTATACCCCAGTTCTGTATGCATAAGTAAATAAATCTCACAGTTATGGAGAACAAATTCTTAAATTCTTAAATCAAGGCACTAACAGGTTTGTTTTCTGCTTTGGTTTCCTTCCTTGACTTACAAATGATTGTCTTTCCCCTGAATTTTAACAGGAACTTCCCACTGAGCATGTCTGTATTGTGATCTCTTATAGGAACACCAGGGATATTGGATTAGGACCCATCTTAATTATCTTATTTTAAATTAATTTTCTCTTTAAAGATTCTATCTCAAAAGATTGTCAAACTTACATCTGAGGGTTGAGAATTTAACATATGAATTTAACTGGGTGGAGACAGTTCTGCCCATTACCTTTCTAAATGCCATATCAGAACTTGACTCTATGATCAGCACAAAATAGTGATGGGACCCCATCCTTATTGTCACTCCAGAAGAATAAAGTTCTACTTTATCAGAGAAAATGGACCATAAAGTGAAATATTAGCACAACTGACCATAACTGCTTCCATAAAGAACTCCCGCCTAAGATAATTGTGGGAAGCAAATCAGGGACTTTACCTATGCCTTCTGTTAGTACTGGTGGCAACACTTACTAGATATTTACATTTGAAGATTCTTTAATGGAGATTTCAATAGAATTGTCATTAAGTCTTAGTTTATTTGAATTCCATAAATAATGAAATACAGTTGACTAGATTTAACTAAAAATTGAATATATTTCTACCATTGCTGCCAGTTGTGTAGAGTACAGATGGACAGCGAATATCAAGTTTCCTTGAGCCAACACAATTACTCTTCCCTCCTTTCCTGAATTAGTGACCATTCATCTACTAGGGTCATGATTTGAACTCAAGTTATTTGTGGTTTTGGGATCATGAAAGACTGAAATATACTCAAATATTTGATTAGGAAATATCACATTTATGAAGTATTTTTTTCCTATGGTGAGCCCAGTCATTGACTTGAAAGATGCTTTATCTGCTTTTCGTTTCTGATCTATATCTGTCTGTAGTGAAGTATGCCTTGATGTTCTCTGAAAGGAATCTGGTTCAGTAGGGTAATTCAGGAATTTACTTCACACTTTCCATAGTATCCTCAATCTTTTATTATTAATAATTATTAATGCTAATTAATATTAATAGTCACTATCAACATTATTATTTTAAATTTGAATAGTGAAAATCATTTTTAATAAAGTTTATTTTGTTAAAAAGTATATGTACTTTAAACATTTTCAAAGAACATAAAACATGTTATTGATAAACACCCTCCCCTGCCTCGGTCTCCCAGGTTTTTACTGGCAAACACTGTTAGTAAATATTTCCTGAAAAAAATTCTGCTTTTTGAAAGTTTATATGTCCTTAAAACACACTACAAACTATACAGTCATAGCAAATATTTCCACTGCTCTTAATCTTGAATTTTCCCTAAACAATAAAAAATACTATAAATCTCTTCCCAAATTGGCCCCTATAAATAACTGTTAGTACCATGTTTATGTATGTACTACAAATAATTTGAGAAACTTGCTTATTGGTTGAATCTTCCCCCACTTTTTTGTTATTCCAAATTTAAAATAGTGAGCATTCTTGCCTATATGCACTGCATACGGTGAGAGAAGTCTGGGAGTCACACCATAGACTACAGGAACAGGTTACTTTGAAGTGGTGCGGGCAGATCCTGCAAGGCTGATCTCAGTGGCTTTGGATCCCATAGGTTCCTAGAGATGAAATGCTAGTTCTGAAGTATTCATTTACAATGTCCTTAACAGCGAGCGCTTCAGATAACCTATGTTCTTGATGGCTTCTCCGAGGTAGAATTTACAATTCTACGTGAATAGCCAGTCCTGTAGTTGTGTAACATTGAAATATGACAGCCCTAATTTCTAAAAATACTACAATCAGACTGATTTAGTAGACTATTAAGTAAAAAGCAGTATCTATTTTTTTATTTGAATTTGCACTCATGTAACTGAAAGGTGTTCAAACATGTTTTTATACGTATACAATTCTGTTTATGTTGAATTCAGTTATAATTCATTGTCAGTGTAGGTATGCCCCGTGCAGGTGTATGTAAGTTCTGTTTATGTTCCTTTGCCTATTTATTTTATTTATTTGACACAGTCTACATCAAAATTACTTACACATTATAGACTCAAATATTTAGAATGATCATTTTAATAGTGCCACCATATATGTTTTCTTTATGAATGGTATGTTTTATATATTTTTTTAAAGATTTATTTATTTGTGCATACAGAATTGGGATACAGGCCAGAGACTCGGGGGCGGCGAGAGGCGGGGAGCAGAACAGGCAGATCGACGAAGTACACTGCTGAGGGGAGCAGCGGGCGGGTCAGGAGAGGTCTGCCACGCCATGTGGTCACCTCCGGGGCAGTCGGGAATCGAACTCATGCGGAAGCGGCTTTAGATTTTCAGTGCTGTGCTTTAACCCGCTGCGCCACCAGGGAGGGCCTGTTTTATATTTTTATTGTTCATTTTTAATTAAGGAAATCTTGTTTTATAATTCTACATATGATTCAGAGGGATAGGATCACACTCTTTCAGAGTATGTTTCTACTTTTCATCCATCACTCAGGCACCCATGTTCCCCCACCACAATTATTTGGCTACCTGCATTTTGCTTCCTACTCTTCCCTCCCTCTGTTAGCCTCGCTTCCACAGATATAAGTTTCACTCGGGTGTCATGAAAACTTAATATAGTTTGAGTTGTGTGTCTTTTGTAAAAAGGCATTTTCCATTCTATAATAATATAAAAAGGCCCATATTTTCTTTTAACCCTTTAGTCAGATTTGAAGTAATTTTAGAAATGAGGTCAATATCCAACTTTATCTTTTTTCACAAAATGACATTATTTTATGTTATCATTTATTGAAGAACATATTCAATAATGCTAACAGGAAATCCACTTTAATTGTGTGCTAATTTCCCATGTCTTTCTGAGTTGGTAACACCTTTATAGATGAGTCAGAATAGATGAGTTATACAAAATAGTCAAGGGAGAATAATGGATTCAGTTTGGTATTTGTTCATTTGAATTAATTTTAGGACAAACAAGAGAAGAGGTCTATTAGTGATTTCTGTGTTTAGCCTTATTTTAAATTGCAGTCAGTATTGCACAAGCTTGATCAAACCAGATTACCCCAGATATATTGTGTTCAGTTTCACTATCATTTGTAGCAGGGACTTTCAGAGTTTAGACTAATAAATATTTCTAATTCCAAGTGAGTTGGTAGATAACTCATTCATAACATTATATATTTTTATTTTATGTAAATAAAGAGAAGTATAGAAATATGTCATTTGTGAATAGACAGTTACTTATTATTAACAAATATTAATTTAGAAGTATTAACAGTTATTCAGTGGTTAAAATGACTGAATTCCCCTTGAAGTCTTTATTTGGGCCTTGCAAATAATCTGTCCAAGAAGAAGCTTTTTATGGAGAACCTATGTAACAATCACTTTTATAAAATCAAGGCATGATTTTGGCAAGTTGCTTTTCATAAAGTTAGCAGTGAAACTGCCCGAAGGAAAAATCCTTTAGGAACTTCACTTCAGCTAAGAATATTACTGGGCAGAACATTCCTTTAAGAAGCCAAAAAGGTTATTGACTCTCTACTTCTAATTTAACCTTGGACTGAGTGAGAACTCTGAGTGATTGCAATCCTTTGTCGACTTTTAATTTCTAGTTAAGGTTTAGCTAAAATTTCCTTCTATATTCCCCCTATTCATTATGAGGCACAATCCAATATTCAGCCAATTCATTTTCAAGTTTTAATTAGATTACCACCTGTCTCTTACATTTACATGAGTCATTTTGGAATGGATGTGCATCTACTGGGCCAATTTGTGTGAAATGGAATCACACATGACAGTATTGGTAGGTTATAGTTCTACTCGGTTTTTCCAACCATCTAGATTTTATGACTGGATTTCAAATTCAACATGGGAGGCTCCTCACACCAGAAAGTTTTTTTAAAATGTAGAATATTCTAGGGCAGGATGGGATGAATTATGGACAAAACTCATCAAATATTCAGAATGTTGGTCACTTAGCAAAATATTAGAAGATTAGGAGTAATCTCTGAAGTATGCTTAGGCCATTTTTTTTTTCAAGGCATTGAAAAATATTTTTTAAGCAGAAGAAGGCTCTTACAGGGTTACAGGAAAATTGTACACAATTCTAAACTTAAGTATAAAATATGAAATGTGAAATTGGTATAAACAATCAATCTGGGGCATAATTAGACTTATAGGTGTATAATTAAACTGTCTTCCCTCTTGGATATATTTGTAAGATCCCACAATGTTACCGAAACCCCTGCACCTTAAGCCAAGGAGAATTTATATGAAAACTTCAAGATAAGTGTTAAATAATGCAGCCAAGACTTGTAATGAGAGGATTTAGCAGCAGCAGTTAACAGAGCAATTGAACCTGCATGCAACTGTATACGTTTAAAGTAGTTTCTAATTATGAAGATTTATCATCTCTAGAAATGAGATGGTTTTTCTGATAAACTGCCAAGGGTCAAATGGATATAATTCCAAACTTCTAAACAATTGAAGTGTCTGAAAATTGTGTTGGCTGAAATTCAAAGCTCTCAAATTCTTGAAAAGACCTACCAATGCTTCAGGTTCATGAAGAAAGTTCAAAGTCATATTTCTCTCATTATGTTGTTCCTGGCTTTCAAGGCTTGTGAGTGAGACTCTTTTTATCCATCTCTCTGAAGGCCTAGACTATGGCAGAATTGGTACCAACTTAAAATTTTTTGCTACCCTGCAACTTTTTCCAAATCCCATGCTTTCAAGCTTTTTACCACTTTCCTAGTGAGGAAAAGCCCAGAAAATCTAAGCCCAGGAGAATACTAAGGAAACAAACCATTTTTTAAAAAAATCCCTACCTTCAGTGTTTATAAATACTTGTCCACCTCTAGTCCTGCATGAAAGGGTTTTTAAATTAATTTTAATTTTTTTTCTAAGCAACTGCCATCTCTAAGCTTGCAGTGATTACAAATTACAATATGGAATCTGGAGGAGGCCATAATTGCCTCACTGCTTTTGTGTATCAGTTTGCCTCAAATCCTTCCCCTAAGTGCAGGGATTTAGTGTCAATGGAAGTACTGTCCTGACAGTTCTGAGGAGCCAGTTTAGATGCCACGGAGCTGGAGAGCTTGAGGGCAAGTCACAGAAACAGGATCCCAAACATTTGTTGCAGGTGGTGTTGGACCTGTTGCTCATGTCTTTTTGTCGTTTGCATCATGTGTGGAGACTGGGCTTATTTAAAGGCTCCAAGACAATGCAGAGACAGGCTGCTATTATCTAATTTGTATAAAAGTCAGGAGAAATAGGGTAGATTTTTTAATAAAAAATGTAATAACTGCATTTATTTAGAATTTATGTGACAGACACTATTGTAAGCACCTATTGCATAAATACTTTTTTTAATTGTCACAACAATCTCTGAGGCTGGTTCTGTTAGTATCCCTACTTTATAGATTCTTTCAGTCTGTGGCTGAATCATGATTTAATCTAAGTTACCTGTGTATGGATTCATAACCACTGTGTTATACTGCCTTTCATTCATTGCCCAGGTAATGGACAGCAGTAATGACAGAGAGAATGAACATTTTTTTTTAATTTTTTTATAACAGTTTATTTTTACATCATTTTGTACACTTTTTTGTTTTTATCTCAATTGTAATCCCCGTGGCTTTCCCATCACCGAGTCACCCGTGTGCCATCACCGTAGTCCCATGCACTTTTCTCCCCACCCTCCACCCTTGTGTTTGATCCCATTCCCCACTCTACCCCCACAAAATGTCTCTGGTATATGGCTGTTCATTATTCTTACTATTTTCTCGCCTGGTCCATTGTACTCCTGCTGTGAGTGAAACCATCTGGCATTTTTGAGAAAGAACATTTATGAATTTCTTTTGGTGATTTTTATTGAATAAGTACATAATCTAAGTGGATAATATCCTTCCAAACCTTAACTGACAAAAAAAAAAAAAAAAGAAAAGAAAGAAAGAAAGAAAATGACAGTTGAGTAGTTAGGAAGCCATTTATAAAATCTGTTTCCTTAGATAGTTAAGCAGAGCATAGGGTGCTGGTCCAGCTAGACAACTGAATGCATTGTCTTCTGTCCCCAAATCAGTCCTTAGGCTCTGAATTGTTTCTAATTATTGAACTATTTTCTTATTCACTTGTGAATGTCTGTGTCTCATTCATTTATTTTCTTTAAACATGCATGTATTAGCTTTATTATATACCAGGCACTATCTAAGATGTTGGGGATAAAGAATGAAAGGCAGAGTCACTGTCTTTTTGTAAATTAAATATAGGTGAGTGAGTTTTGTCACAAAACAACAGGATGATTTATTTAAATATGTGTGCACAAACTTAAGTGAGGTCACCAAAGAAGTAACACTGTGGGGTACTTTGTGAAGTCAAGGAAGACTTCTCAGAAGAGGCAGCACTTGAACTGAGGTTGAAGAATGAGTTTGTCAGGCACAAAGCCAGGGGGGATGTTGCAGAAGAGCATATGTAGTGGCAGGGCTGGGAAGCATAGTGTTTCGTGAATTCAGAAATCTCTAGCTAGTTTGACATTATTGATGTAAGAAGAGCAAGGCAGGAAATGACAGATGAGATTTGACATTTAAGTAATGGCCAAATCTTGATGTTCATATTTGCCAAGTAAAGGAGTTTACAGTTTACTCTGTAGATACTAGGGAAGCATTTTAAGGGCCTAAAGCCAAGGTTTCACGGTTTTGGTTTTCCATATTGAAATCATCACATTGGCAGTAAGCATAGAAGATGAATTGGGGATAGCTGATAGTGGAGGCAGGGGGCCAATGGAAGCATTGGCTGCCTCATTTTGGGGAGCTTTTTGGCACTGAAAATAGCAACAGTTCTGAACTTTCCCCCAAAATCAAACTTCATGGACTTACAGAGTTTAGTGTTGGTGAGATTAGGAGGGAGGAACAAGGGAAGAATCCAGGGTGCACGTTGTAATCGGTAGAATTCTGAGTGTGAACCAAATTACAGTGTGGAATCTCTTCTTGGCCTTCTTCATTGATAATAGCAATGTCATTGTCAAATGCAAAATTTCACTCTAGTAATACTGTCATTTTCATCATGGAGGCCAAACTGATTCATAATTTATCTATTTTTTTCTGCAACACGTTAAACTCCCTTGCATTATGTCCATACTAAATCCAGAAGAAGAGTGTAGGGAGTGTGTTTATTTTGTGACTTAGTATAAAATGTACTCTTATTTCAGAGAATGACTGATCAGTTTATCTGTAGTTTTATATTTATGCCATAGCATTTCTGATTTGGTGGATAGGAAGTTTATTATTCTCCACTCTTAGAGGATATTTTCATCATTCCCACACATGCTATCCCCACACACATCTCAAATATACGTCTGTACATATAAAGGTTGAAATGTTAACTGTGACGTTCTCTACACTCCGTGGAAGACAAAACCTTAATTTTATGACCTTAAGTCATAATTAATCCATCTTTTCCAAAATGCTTGAAACATAGTTTATTTTCATGCTGATTCTATTATACCTGCATTTGTGTTATATTTTTTGTCATCTTAAAATAATATTCTGCTAGAAAATCAATAGCAAAACAAGCACTTTTACAAATATATATTGTGAGCCAGCTGTTTTTTTAAAGGCTTATTAATTTATGCATACAAGACTTGGGTGTAGGTCAAAGGTGCTGGGGGAGGAGTTAAGAGGATTCACTAGTGACACAATGGGGAGCAGAACAGGTAGATCCACTGAAATACACTGCTGAGAGGAGCAGTGAGTGAGACAGGAGAGATCTGCTGCACCATATGGCTTAGTTCCTTGTTCAGGGATTTAAACTCATGTTGCAGTGGCTGGAGATAGCTTGATAATACTGTCTCTTTAACCCCTGCACCATCAGGGAGGTCATGGGCCCAGCTGTTTTGTTTTTTTTCTTTCCTTTCTTTCTTTATTGAGGTAACATTGATTTACTATGTGTTTTCTTACATCAGTCTTTCCATCAGCATTATACCTGAAATATACATATATATAGTATATATAGTATAGTGCTGATATACTACACTATAGTGTATATAGTATATTGTATATATATACTATAGTATATGCTATATACTACATATAATATACTATAGTATATATATATACTATAGTATATAATATATAGGTGATATTTATATAAGTATATATTTATATATACTATATATGTGCCTATAATATAGCATATACTGTATATATGCTATAGCATATATAATATAGTATCTATAGTATAGTGCTGATAAATATCACTAATTAGTGATATATAGGTGATATTTATCAGCACTATATAAGTGATACTATTATTTGACAGATTTTTCCTAAGCAATCTGTTTGGTCTCCATGTTTTGCAGTTGGGTCCTGTGTCTGTTGGGACATGCATGAATCACATAAGAATTTCTGTAATGTAGACAGCTGCCAGTTTTCATGTCCATGTTATTGAACTCAGGCATCTCCCTTAATAAAATAAACCCATCTACAGTGAGGTGAGCAAAATGCAAAAACATGTAAGGATGGCTGGGTGCCAGGAAGTTTATACATGCATTGCAGTTAGCTAATGCCTCACAGGAAACACTGTGTTTACTGTTAGAATTTATGAAACTCAATTGATATTTCCCACTACTGGATTTTCCTGAATATTCTGTGTCACTCTTTATCTTCAATGCTAATCTGATCTTGTGGAAATTTTGTACTATCATCATTTTGTAAGACTGAGCCACATATGGGGTGGGGAGTGAATTATACCTTTATTATGTAATAGAAATAAGCTGTTCCGATGACTATGGTGTATTAGAGAATTTGGAGTTATACTGCCTGGAGGTTTCAGATTTCAACTTTTTAAATTATGTTTTAACTTTGAACAAGTTGTTTATATCCCAGGTTTGTATGTGAAAAAGAGGTAGAATAGATTCTCCCTAATAAATCATTATGAGGACTAAGTAAGAATATATTTGCAAAGTGTTCAGCACCTAATTTAAATGTTTAGTGAATAGTTTCACTCTTACTCCTCATATAGTACAAAGCTTGATTATCCTTTGATCCCCAATAAATAATAATGACATTTAGGTCATGTTAATTATCTGGGTTATCATAGATCATGAAGGTGAGAAAACTGTCATCCAAAGAGAGTTAATTGAACTCCAACTGAGATTGTATCTTCCTCACTCCAAATAAGTCTAAAAATGCTACCCAAAGAGCTCTCCCTGGTGGCACAACAGGTGAAAAGCACTGTATTATGACGCTCTCAGAAGCCACTGCAGCATGAGTTTGATCCCCCGCCAGGTAGCTGACCCACATGGCATGGCAGATCTCTCCTGACGCTCCCACTGCTCCCCTTAACTGTGTATATTAGCAAATCTGCCTGTTCTGCTCCCCACTCTGTCTGTGGTGAATCCTTTTACCCATCACACCTCTGGCCAGTATCCCAGTTCTATAAGCAAAAATAAATAAACCTATTAAAAAAATGCTGCCCAAATAAATTCTACTCATTTGTGCTGGCAACAACCAGCAAATGCTAGTGGGAAAAAGTAAAATATAAGGACTATGCCAGAAGCATTTATTTTTACAGTTACCAGAACCTGATGATAATTGTCATAGCAAAAGAACAGGAACATACAGAACCTTTTCCAAAGACACCTTGAAAATATGTAATTAACTCTACTTTATCTTACAATGTTATCACTAACTGCCTTTTGCAAATATGATTTAAAAAGAACGTATATACACTAAATAGGTATTCCCAGACAGAGTATATTTTTCTTCAGAGTTGCAAATGCCAGAAGATCTTGAGGAATTTATCTGTTTGCTAAGGAAAGCTTTTACATATGAATTAAGTTCAGGTAGTCATAACTCAATGCAGATTATTGAAGCAAAGTAGAAGATTTTCTGCTGCATATAAGTAGATTTAATTTTCTTTTCAGATTTTGTGAACTGTCTTATTTTTCTATTCCTTATTTTACTTAAGGTATTTTTCAGAATTTAGTAGTTGTCCTAGAAGTAAGCAGAAACTAAAATGTAGCATGACAGTGCTACCCAAACCATCAATATGTGGTTAGAAAATTCAAACTGCTCTCAATATGTGAATGTTTGTAAAGGTGAACTAGTGCTAATGTCTACAGAACAAAATGTATGATCTCCTCTGCTCCCCCTACTGTTTCTTCAAAGGGGTAGTTGTAGTTTGAAATCTCATTTGTATTCTTTTTCCACTTCTGCTACTTGAATCTTGGATCTAATTGTATAGTCCTTAGATTTATCTGCATTATAGACTATTGGAGTGAAAAGCAATTAATTCAAGTTTCTTATTATCTCTATTAGCCTACATTTTTATCATGTATTCACTTATATTTCTGTGTGTTTTTTCTCTGTAGTTTTGCTTGTTCAAGTAGTCAGAGATTAGTTTACTTTACTGTCCTTTCCAAGAAATGTGATCTGGGTATGAATGATCTACATTTTTTCTAGTAATAATAATAATAATGGTTTTATGGAGATGTTTGAAGAGCCAATGTATAATGTATATAGTGGAATGCATGAAACAAATAGTATAACAGAAGTTTTTCCATTTAATTATTAATTTCATATATTTGACTTTATTATCTCAACACTTTCAGTTGCTATAGCACTTTAGAGTTTTTAAGGCCCTTTGATATATTTATTTCATGATAGTATTTTCTATAAACTGAACATTTACATTCCCCCCAAATTCATATGCTGAAACTCCAGTTCCCCAGGTAATGGTATTAAGAGATGGGACTTTTGGAAAGCAGTTAGACCATAGAGTCCTCAAAATGAGATGATGACCTCATAATAAGTAACACCAGAGAGCTTGCTACTTCTCAGCTATGTGAAAGTACAAGAAGAAGACAACTTTTACAAACCAGGATGGGACCCTCAGCAGGAATGAAGTTGACTGACACCTTGGCTTTGTACTTCCCAGACTCCAGACATGTGACAAAACAGATTCCCATTGGTTAAGCCACCTTATAATCTGTAAGAACAACCTGAACAAATACATATTCAGTTCCATTTTTCAGATGAATGAAATTAACAAATGGTAACCAAGACTAGACTTTTTGTGAGAGAGAATTATTAGTATTGGAAGATACAATGGATTGTGATCTTGTTAAGAGCTTAACCTGACATACTCGTCAACATTAACCATGCTCACTGATAAGCAGTGGTAACATTGCTCTTCAAAAAATTTAAAAAGTAAAAATATTTGAGGATAAAGGTGATAGATATAGTCTAATGCTTGAATAATAAAATCATTCACCAGTATGTATTGTCTATTTTATTGCACTTAGCAGAGATTTAAGAAAAGAAAATTTGGAGGGAAAGTGCTTTAGTCATGTTGAAAATACTGTCATTTATGTACACTGTTGTGTGATAATGTGATTATCCATTTCTTGTTAGGACTTGTATTACTTCAGTGACCTCTCTCTAAAATGAACAAGCTCTGTAATGAAAAAGGAGTGAAATTCTTGGAAAATGTTTGGGAAAGATAAGGAGAACTCTGGCTTATTTTTCTGAGTCATTTTGAACTTTGTTATGAGTTTAGTTATACCTGATATGTTTTGACTTTTAAGATTTTTAAGTCAAACAAATGCTACGATCTCTTCCTCCAAAACAAGTAGATAGACAAACTATTGCTTACTATTTCATGGGAGGAGGGGGGAGCATTTCAACCTTTGCCTCAAGATAAAAACAAAACAAAACATGGCTTAGATTTTAAAAATAAATGTTTGTACAAAGTTCTTTTAAAATGCCAAGTTCATTTTTTTTTATAGATTTATTTATTTATGTATACAAGAACTGGTGTACAGGCCAGAGGTATGGTACGGTGGGGGGGGGGTGGCAGAGGCCTTGAGAAGATTCACCAGAGACAGAGTAGGGAGCAGAACAGGCAGATCAACTGAAATAAACAGCTGAGGGGAACAGCAGGTGAGTCAGGAGAGGTCTGCCACCATATGGGTCACCTCCCTGGCCAGGGAGTGAACTCCTGCTTCAGTTGCTGTGGAGAGCCTCATAGTGCTACGCTTTAACCTTTTGTGCCACCAGGGAGGGCCAGTCCACTGTTTATTAATCAAGTGCTCATTAAAATAACTTATTAGTGAACAGAATTTTTTTTAATATAAGCACTAATATACATAAAGCCGATTAGTCATTTTAGAATTCTGTATGTTAGTGATTAAAGTATCTTGAAGTATTTCCTTTGAAATATTTCATAAATTAATGACAACGTGTTGAGATGAACAACTAACATAAGGTTGTAGATAAAGTGCAAGAATACTTAATTACATTTGAATATCAGGCAAACAAACAATTTTTTTAGCATAAGTAGTTCATACACTGGGAATTCCCATAAAACTCAAATATGTCCTCAATGACATAGTCTCAAACATAGTTGCATATAATTTATTCATTAATTATCTAAAATTCAAACTTGATGAGTTTTTAAAAATCTCTAGACTTATACAATCATTGTTGCAGTGGTTCCAACAATGAATTTATATATCTCTTTCACTATTCCTGCTTCTTGCCTTCAGGATGGATAAATTACTCATATTTCATCCGCCTTCATGCCTATTAAGGACCCTGGAATGCAATAGATAGCCATAAATTGTGCAACTGTAAAGATCATTTGATTTCTAAATAAGAGGGGCTTTGTATTTGCTTCAAGTATTTTAAGAGCGTTATAAGAATTTGTATTTAGTTCAAATATTTCAAGGAATTTTATTTATAATTGAACTCCAAGTCAATATCAGTTGTGAATAAATTGTTCAAGTTCAAATTAAAACTGCAACCCAACTCTTTTTAACCCCAAAGCCTATGTTTTAAATCACTATCAATGTTTCTCCAAGGGATAAAAGCTGTATTTGAGGACTGGGATAAAGGGAACATATCTCAAAATAATAAAGGTTATATATGACAAACCCATAGTCAGTATCATTCTCAGTGGTAAAAAACTGAAAGCTTTTACACTACGATCTGGCATAAGACAGGATATTCATTTGTACTATTACTATTCAACATAGTTTTGGAATTCCTAGCTTGAGAAATCTTTCAATTATAGGGATCAGAACTTTATGAGGGGTGGGTGGAGCTTTGTAGAAATAACTGCTGGAATTTAGTGGGCTGGAATCAGGTATGCTATGTGGTCAGCAGTATGTGAAGACAAGCCTACATGATAAAGAGTCATATGAGTCTATAGGATTTTGAGATTACTGCCCAGATACTCATGTAGGGAATAAACTCTTAAAAATTATTTGAACCTATCACTTAACTCCAATTCACAGAGATATACAGAATTTTGCATTTTTTAATAGACATTGAATTTTCCAAGAATTAAACTAACTAGTAGGTAAATCAAGAGAAGATTGTACATAATATTCTGCCACAACTTGCTAACTGGTGTCTAAAGTCTTTAATAGTATGCAAAATTCTGATTACTATTTTAAACTAGTGAAATGATTACTTTAAATCTGCACAGTAACTGTACATATTTGTACATATTTGTACTGGTTCCACAATACAAATATGTTCAAGCCTCCCCCGCTCCCCCAAACCCACATTCCATACAAGTCCCATATTCCAACTAAGTCCAGATCCCAGATGCACTTTTGATGCAAGAAATATTAGGAATACAGATGATGTGCTTATTTTACTCCTAGAATAATTACATAGAGTTAATAAGAGGTACTAAGTACATTGCAATCATAACCATGTCCTTGCATGATAAGTGTCAAGGTAAAATATTCCTATAAAACATCATTATCTTCTCACAAAGACTTAGTACAGACAGTGCCTGTGGTAATGAAATCAAAGTTCATGAGAATCTCAGTTAGCAGAACAATAAATGTCTAGTCATGGAGCTAGGTGAGTTAGGCATCAAGGACCTGGAGTTGTATTAACAGAAGGGCTTTCCCAGGAACATTTCCTGCTAATAATTGCTTTTCTATTCTGACTATCCACACATAAACAATCACTAGAAGTCACCATATTTGGGCCAGGAGGTGGTAGCTGAATGATTTCATAACAAGTTACTTGCTGCCCTCAGAAATACTGATCTCCAAGTGAATGAATGAGTAAATGAGAAAACAGGAGTGATGACAAAGAGGAAGAAGAGAAGAGGAAGGGAATTTATACAGCAGAAATGATCACTCAAAGGGAGATCATAACCAGCATCCCAGAAGAATGGGGTTATAATTATTCTTTATAGCTGGAAAATTTGAAGTATGCTTTTTTTTTAAATTCTTATTTCCTTGTGCATACAAGAACTGGGGTACAGGCCAAAAGTGCAGGAGTATGAGAAGATTCACAGAGACAGAGTGAGAGCAGAACAGACAGATCTACTGAAATATACCATTTAAGGGTGCAGCAGTTGAGGCAGGAGAGGTCTGCTGCACCAAGTGGGTCAGAACTCATGCTGCAGTTTCTGTGGCTGTCTTCATAGTTTTGTGACTTAACCTCTTGCATCCAGGGAGACAAGTTTGTTGAACAAAGCTATATGGTAAAAAATGCCTGAGAGATTTATAAAATAAAAAGGTGAAGTTCCTGGTGTACCTGTTCCCCTTGGCATAGCTGTACACTGAAGTTTTCTATGTTCAAGCTGTAACATTTTTTAATTGTGCATCAGGGAAACTACAAACTGATTTTTCCTCCTGAGAACATTCAGGTCAACTTATGCAGGAAACTGGGACATCTCAATTATATAACCCCAGTTCAGTGCACATCTTCCTTATTATTTACAGCTTCAATCTTATTCTATATTGCCCATTGCTAAAATAAGAGAATTCAAATATACTCATCTTGCATATATCTTTCTGATTTGTTATTTAATTATGTGAATTTTAAATGATTGATACAGGATGACTGACAACTAACAAAATATACTTTTTTAATGAAGCAAGATGTAAATCTTACACAAGACTATCTTTAGAAGCTCACCATTTTGATCAAATATCCTCTAGTAAGATGTTCACTTTTAATTCTAATGGTCAAGAAGTCTAGGCATCTTCTATTTCCTGGAGGAATGTATATATTTGAAATCTGGCACAACCCAATGAGACTCACTGTGGTAGATAAGGTAGAACAATGAAGGGAAAGACAATATATGAAAATAGACAGATTCATTTGGGAAGCTTACTTGCCTGGGGAAAGAGCCATGAAATAGCTGTTAGCACACTTGAAAATTCTGTGTATGTTGCTTATTATACCACCTAGATTTCTAGCCTGTCACATTCAATGAGGTCTTTGCAGCCTACAATGCTGGGACTGTCAGAATGCTAGTCTATGATGGGGCTGCCTACACCCTCACCATTTTGTAACGCTTCCTGAAAAGCAGTGGAAGGAGTCTTGCCCAATAATCTTTCTAACCCCATTTATTAAATTATTTTCAGATTTCAGTGAGAGCATCTCTATGTTACTGTTGTACTGAGTCATCCAGTCATTCTTGATACCATTCAGTGTGTGTATGTGTGTGTCACTGAATGAGGCCTCAATATGGCCAGTTGCACTCGTCTCAGAGAAACTTTATACACACACATACGTATGTCACCTTCAACTTCACTATCCTAGTTTTAGCATTTTTTCCTATTTTCCTATTTCTGTATTTTCTTTGATGATTTCTTTGATTGCCCTTCTTGGGTTTTTTTTTGTTTTTGTTTTTGTTTTTGTTTTTGTTTTTTACAGAAAAGGCTTCTTAGAGAAAGTGTGCATTATCTGGGAGTGTGACAGTGACTGACTTGGAGTTCCTTATGAAAGGCATGGAATTTTGTGTAGTCCTAGGGAGAACAATGTGTTTCTCTTTCTCCCATCTTGTGCTTATTGAGGAAGGAGTGGGTGCAGCTTTTCCCCTGGGAGTCCCTCCAAGATTCTGCCCCAGACTTGGCTTCAGAGCAAAATCACTGTAGGGAACCCATAGTATTCAGTAGCAGATCCACTAAAGTCTCCAGAATCCTGGTGTGGAAGCTAGGTCAGCAGGGGAGTAAAGAGCTGTAACTTAGTTCTTGGAGGAATTTCTAGGGAACATCCCAGAACTCTAAGCTCTTGGAATCAGTTAGATACTATTTAGAGAATTATACCTGAAAGAGAAAGAGGATAAATCATCTTCCTTCAATTCCTCCATAAACTTCTTGCCTCCTTGAAAGGATAGCCATCTGCCTCCTACCACCCACTCCCCTTTAACCACCTTGAATTGATTTGTCTGTTTTCAGTAAATTTAGAGAAATGATTTGTATATAGAATCCATCTTCTCCCTGCTTATTTTGGTAGGTGAGATGTATGCTTGGCTTAGGGATAAAGTAAATTTACAGCTTTGAAGGGATGTTGATGGGGTCACAGCCACCTGATGACTGAGTAAGGAAAGGGGGGATGGATCTTGATTCAGCTCTCAAAACCTGACACCAAAGTTTTGGGGAAAGGATATTCCTTTTCCTGTCTGTTCTCTCCAAGTGTGTCCTTATTTTCTTGCTCCACACAAGTGTTCAGAGGTTCTCAATGTCTCTGGTTAATTTACTTTCTTAGCTACAGAAGAATAGCTACTTCTTTTCACATTTTCCTTTTACCATTGTCTCGTCTCATATCAGTAGTTTACACTGTCATATTTCAATGACTGTGTACTTGGTTTATGTATATTTTGTAAAAGTGTGCTTCTCCCTGCTTCTTCATCCAAGAGAAGTCTCATTTGCATTCTCTCTCTTACTGTCCCTCTTTCTCTCCACTTTCTCGCTACAAAGACTGCAATATGCTTTCAGTCATCACTGTTGACACATCAAAGAAATATGACTTTATTTTTTCAAAGAAAATATGAATCATGTAGTGTTTCCCACATGGACAGTACCCTCCTCTGTTAGCTAGCTGTACAATCTAAAATTCTGAGCTTCATTTACACCAGCTATGGTCAGATTACTAGGACTTTATAGTGCAGAGCTCCACCCTCCAGGATATGAGCTCATCTTCTCTGAGAAGCAAAGTGGGGTTGAGCTGGGTCAGGACTTAGAGGGACGCATTTCCGATGAAAGTTGAGAGAATCTCAGGAAGAGACAATAATTCTTAATTTTAGACAATGGTCTCCTTTTTGATAAGAACACTTCAGTTGAAAATTAAAAAGCAATGATAGGATTATTATTGTCACAGAAAATCACTCCGTTGAAAATAATCTCTCATTTTATACAAGTAATGAAAATAAATCAAACATCAATCAAACTCATAGAAAGTTCACTGATAGTTCATTTTTGTGTGTTATACAGATCAAGTAAATAAACAGAAATAAGATTTCCATTTCAGTTTCCTTTAATTTTTGATTCAAGTGAACTAAAGTTATGTGGTATGATCAGAATGTGTTGAGCTTGTCCTCTATGTATAAATACTTTTACATGGGCAGTTGGTTTTCTTTGTGATGTCCCTGTCTTTACACGACCTTGAATATCCTTGTGTCTTTCCCTGGAGACTTACCAATAAGATGAAGATTATTTGTGATTCAAAATTAACTATAAAACTATTGTGGCAGTACTGGGGTACCAGAATATTTGGAGAATGAAATTATCTCATTCTCTAGTTACTCAAATAAATGGGAGCTTATTTTCTGGTTATGATGAGACAAAGGATGGAGATGGGGGTGGCAAAAATATGAATAATCAAGAGCAGCATATAAGCATGAATCCTGTAATTATACTCTGCCCACAAAAGGTTCCTGTGAATATCACTTAGATTCAACTCTCAATCTCTCATTACTCATCACTGTACCCCTCTCGACCCACGGCAAGTGGGATGGATTTACATTTGCAGATATCCAAATATGTGTCAGTGACAGCAAGATTCCTGCAGATTCATTTCAGCTGCCAAAGAAATGACTCTGCTGAATATTGATACAGTTCTGCTTAGATGCTGCCCTTGGAGGCTGTCCACTTTCACAAACACAGACTGACAGACTTACTGTCACACATCCTACATTGCCTTTAACTGAGGTTGGCCAGCAATGTTTGAGAATCAACTGTGGGGAAAGAACTAGCCTAGATTGTGTAGCTGTTCCAGTGGTGGTGGATGGAAGATGATTACATCAACAATAGAAAAGTTATTTTACTAACTTAAAGACATGGATAGTTTATGAGAAAAATAAAATAAAAATGAAAGATTGCTAGGAAACATAAAAAGGTGGGAATTGAAATATATGAATACATTATCAGTACAGTAAAAATAAATCCTATAATTTTATATGAAGCGAAGGATAAGCAGTGAGAAGTTAAAGGGTGGTTTAGAAAAGACAGAATTTAGGACCCTCCCTGGTAGCACAATGGATTAGGACGCAGCACTGCACAGCCAGCACAGCCGCTTCAGTGTGAGTTCAATCCCCACCCCAGAGATGATGTCGCAGCAGACCTCTCCTGTCTCATTCACTGCTCCCCTCAGCAATGTACTTCATCAATCTGTCTGTTCTGCTCCCCACTCTGTGTTTGGTGTAGCCTCTCACCGCCCCTGCACCTCTGGCTTGTACCTCAGCTCTGTATGCATTAAAAAAAAAAAAAGACAATGTAGCATACACAATCTATAAAGAACATTAAAATAGATGATGGAAAAGTTAATTTTCCACCTAGTTTTGTGGGTGTGACATAGAATCAGTTTACGTAAAGCAAATGAATGTTCTAGGGGCAGAGTGTCCAAAATTGTCATTCTTAAGTTCCGTGCAATGTTTAGAGGTATTTCATATATTCTTTAAAAATATATTCTGGTTTCAGAAAGCAAAAAGTGATGTGCTCTCATTAACAAAGGATATCAGCAATGTAAGTGTCCTGAAAATTCTTTTGATAATATATCTCTCTGGTTTTATTTCTACTTCCATATTCCCCAGCCATTTCATTAGAAAGCTTTATTTTCGTCCTAGGAATTTTCTGTTACACACAGTTGGAGAAGCAAATAGAATGCAGTCATCAAGGAGGAAGATGTGGGGACACTTTTATCTTCCTTACTAGTAGAAACATGAAAATATTTTTCCCTATGGCCTTAAGAGTTTGTAAGTTTCTACCTACCTAATCACCCCATCTTTTAAAATATCCTGTAAATGAGTCAAGGTAGCAGGATTTGTCTCTCTCAAAAATATTTAGAATCTGAATGCCTTTATCAAATAGGTTCCTCTAACCTTTTAAATTTATTTGTTGCTTATTATTGTGAATCATCAAAAAGAAGGTAGTGGTAAACAATATATTGTGTTATCTAGACACATTGTACATTGAAGAGTATTAAGTCAGAAGGACAGTGATCATTGTTCAAAGAACTCCTAGGAAATCATAACAAAAGGGCAGGTATTGTTTTTAATTTACCATTTACCATGATAAAGGTGGTAGGAATTATATTTATTCATCTGGACTTAATATCAAATTGAATAAATTTCTTGTGTGTCACAGATTTGATAAGATGTATTCAGCTGTCACTAATATAAACATATACATTGTACATGTAGCTGTCTGCAAATACAAACACATATATGTATATATGTGTGTATATAAAGAGATCGTGATATTAACTAATTTCAGAATTGACAACTGAAGTGTAACCAGTAACATTAAATGTAGCATGTTACATTTTGTGAGTTAGCCAAGTGTTAGTTTGATATGTCCATATATTGTAACATGATCGCCATTGAAGCAATGTTTATCACATTGTTTTATTAATACAATGGTACAATATCATGCCTATGCTCATTAAGTTGGTCATTATATCTCTATGGAGAGAGTGTCCCTGACACATAGGTTAGTGAATAAAGTCTACCCACTGGAGCCAATAGATGGGTAGCACCATTTTGCTTGTGGGAAAAATCAGGGCAGCTGGGTCTCATTGTCTATCCAAAATTAGAGAAAAGTAGTTAAGCTCATATTTCAATCATTTTGGGTTAGTGGTTATTAAAGTGTATCAAGAATATGCTTCCCTCTGGCAATTCCAGATGGTTACACATATGAAACATCATAAACATGACCACAAAGTATTTGATGAAGGTACCAGGCAAAGTGACCCAAGACTTCTGTGTGAATGGTCCTGGCTCACTTACCTGGAAGAGCCTGAGACTATAATTTCAGGATTATGATTTTAAAATCTATGTTTGGTAGAGGTTTGGTTATCAGTAAAAAACTCTGAAGGAGGAAGAAAGGAGAGAAAAGGAGAGGGTAGAGGGTGGCTGAGGACAGAAAGGGAGAATGCAATTCATATATTGAGATCGATGCATCCAAGTGACACAAATCTCATAGTCAATAATATGGTCCAGCCCCTGACATCACTGTGATCTGGGTACAGCTTTACCCAGAGATTAAGATGGGATACTTCTAATGTTATCTGGCTCACTACTTAGATAGTAGAGTGTGAGACTGGGAAAAAAGGTTGTGGGTTGAACACTATGTTTGGTGACCACTTTACTTTTCCTTGAGTACCTTGATGAGAGTGGGATGAAGGAGAGGGAAGAAGAAGGGAAGAGAGAAGAGGAAAGAGAGGCACCTGCTTCTCTCTCATACATGTACACATACCAAATTAAAATAATATTTTTTAATGTAAAAGAAAATAATGAGACTTCTGGAAATGTTCAACATTTTAAGACCATGAATCAATACTACCTATGTGATAACTAGTTTTCATTGTTGTCTTTTATCATCATTCAGGTCCACTGTTTTGATCATTTTCCAGTTTTGAATTATTTAACTGATAATACAGTTAGTGTTTCATAGAAATTTTTTGAAATGGAAAAAAGTAGGAGAGTTAGGAGTAGCAGTTAAAAGGTTACAGCCTGGACTCTTGGATGAATAGAGATGCAGGTGGAATTCTAAACTGGCTGCTCTACCTAGAACCTAAGTTTGTAATACCTGAGAAGGAAGGAAAAGCATGAGATGTAAAATAGAGCATACAGTATTCACATTAGATATGTATAGTTTCAGGACATAATGAATGAAATCTGGCATGTAGAATTTGATGAGAGTTACAAAAAAGAAAAAGGTGAATTATTCATCTGTAAATTTGGAATTTATTATTGATTTCATAAATACATTAAAGATTGAGTAAGACAATATATATATAAAGCTAAAAAGCATGGCTGGTATGTAGTATGTGATCAATAAATGTGACGTTTTTAATGATATCCATAATTATTTTTAAAGTTCCTTTCATCATCTACCTGGTAACTGTTCATTTTGATGGGTATCTGCCCTCTATACAGGTAAATCCAAATAAAATACTGCAAGGTGAGAGGTAATTTATAAAACAAGACTGTTCACTCAGTGTTCTGGAAAGAATACTATAGAAGAGATAAATGCCTCTATAAAACGTATTCACAGGAGTTGATGGCAAGGCTGAGTCAGCAGTAAAGATGCATTCTGGAAAGTCAGTCATAGGACAAATCATATAGTAAAAGGAAGAATAAATGCACCATATGTAGTCTCTAATTATTGTTAAATACAAATTGCTATATCTTCAAACATTGGTTGATCACCTTGTACAAGTCAATGTTCAAGTTCACAGTTGGTGTTCAGTGTATACTAACGATAAATAGACAGGCATGGAGAGGGGGTGAAGGGAACTGACTGATTGATGGAGCAAATAAACAAATCAATGCATAAAAAAAAGAAGGACTTATTCCACTGACTACACTAACGGCTTTGTAACCTTCCTGCTTTATGCAAGAACACCTTGGAAAATACAATGATTTTTTTTCATTTGCTTTGTATAACCAGATTCAATGTCCTCATACTTGTTATTCCTTTTTTGGAAATATTAAGCCAAATGCATTTAGGAAAGTCAGCATATTATACATGGTTCTTCTTGTTTTGAACTAGTTAGTGATATATGATAGAAAGGATTTTGATGTGAAACTTCAAGGTCAAAAAAGTTTTAATGGGGAAAAATTTGATTCTAAATGTGAAATTAAACCTGTACTACTAAAACACTATATATGAAAATACAAAATGACAAAAAATGTGTATCAAATAGAGCCAAAGTATTAATGAATTAAAACTGTGAATAGTTCCTATAAAACAATAACAAAAAATACAACTAAAAAAGGGATAAGATAGAATATGAAGATCTGACCAAGAAACACAAGGCTTACATATAAAAAAAAGTTCTGCCTTTTTCTAGGCAAAAGAAATATAAACAAAGTCAGCAATGAGCTATCATTTTTACTTTATCAGGTTGGGAAGTATATCATATATTTGAAAGTATAATAAAATTAGCAAAAATCTAAATGAAAAGAAAGTTTGGAGGGAAATTTTTCAGAGTATAAGTTGTATGTGTACATCCTTTGATAAAACAATTCTATTCCTAGTGACTAATTTTATGGAAAAAAAAGTCTAAAAGAGAGTTTAAATGAATGTGGAAAAACATAAATATATTCCTTGCAGCATTATTTGTAATAATGAAAATACAGCATTATTTGTAGTATAATACCCTGAAGGGGAAATGGAAACAATTGAAATGCTTATCAATGAGACAATACTGAATAAATTGTGTTTCATATATACTGTAGACAGACCAATAACCTAATGAAAGAAAGAAAATCTGAAAATTTTGACTAGGAATCGATTTATAACATTTGATATGTGACAAAACTCTATATGATTTCCTATTTAGGTAAATGCAATCAATGCATGTGCCTAAATGAACTATTTTATATGCTTTGGATTTTTAGTCTTAGAGAATTTTTTTTAAAAGATTTAATTATTTATGCATACAGAACTGGGGTACAGGCCAGAGGTGGAGGAGGGTGAGAGGATTCCCAGAGACAGAGTGGGGAGCAGAACAGGCACATTGACTGAAACACACTACTGAGGGGACAGCAGGCGGGTCAGGAGATATCTGCCATGCTCTGTGGGTCACCTCCCTGGTAGGGGATATAACTCATGCTGCAGTGGCTGTGGTAGCTTCATAGTGCTGCATTTTAACCCATTGAGCCACCAGGGAGGCCCTTCTTACAGAAATTTTTAAAGTAAAAAACTCTGGCAAAACTCTGGTCATTTTAGATGAAATATTGACCAAAGGGATGCCATTTAGCTATCCTTATGCTTTTTTGAAATCAGTCCTCTATATTAAGCAATAAGCAAACTCTAGCTAATTTTAAGTAGATCAAATCCAAACTGGCTACATTTCACCATGCTCCATTGATCACTTCTCATTGTTCCCCTGAATTACTGTGTTGCCTTCAAATTGCTTCCCCTCTTCTATGATTGATGCACTACAACATCCATTCTCAAAACGACATTGCTAGTAGTCTTCAAATTCAAATTATAAACAAACCCCTTGTTCAAAGGCACTGACTTCTTGCCTGCCACAGGATCTTGGCACATGCTTTCCACTCTGGTTGATATGCCCTTTCGCTGGCCAGCACTTTCCAACTATTTCCCAATTCCCCAACCTTTTCTTGGCTAAAACATTCTTCTAGTAAAAAAAAGATCAGCTTAATCTTCGACTAAACAGGACTTCCTCAGACAGCTTTTCCTTGATCTTCTTTATTAGTTAAAGTAAGTCCTTATCAGTTTCTCATCTTATTTAGAAGTATGTATGATGTGCTTTTTAAAAGCTTACTTGTCATATTTCATAATTACATTTCTACATGTTTTCTTATTTTATCTTCGCCTCTCTACAACCATATTCATGCCAGTAAGAACATCCTTGATACAAACAAGCCTATAAAATCATTTCCTAGTAGGATACCTGGCAGCATAATAACTTTTTGAGTGATGAATAAATGAAGGCCTACTAGAGCCCTCTTGTGAAGAGCAAGAGCTTCTCTTGCCCATTTCTGTGAACAAGTCAAAATATTTGAAAATAATCTGGGACACAAAAGCGGTGAGCCATAATGCAACAGTATTTTAGTTAATGCAATGAAATGCTATTCTGGGTGAATAGAAACTTCCTCAGGTGCCATTTACAAAAACAGACTTTCTTTTCATATGTTCTCCTCCCCTACAAGGGCGGGTGTCAAAATCCTGCTAAGCAGTTGTTCTATTAAGAACATCAATTACCAAGGAAACCCAGCAACACGCTTGATTAAATAATTCTGTCTCAACTCATACTTTATTTCTGGTAATTTAACTTTTATGTCCTCTATTTTTTTTTTAATAGGACAAGAGGTAATCTGTTCTTCACCCTTAAAATTTAGAAATTTCCCTGTGAGAAAATAGGTGACAAGATGAAGACAAGTAGGAAAATGTCTTACCAAAAATAGCAGTTCTCTGAAAGGAGAAAAACAAAGGAAAATCGAATTTTGTGTCCATGAGTTAAGTGCTGCTTTCTTCACTAAGAGAGGTTTGTGAAGAATTTTATTAGTGCAAGTTTTCTTTCCAAACTCCCAAGTTACATTTGTCCTTCTCTCATTTAAATTTCCATTAGAAACATCTGACTTTACATTTCAGACTAGTTCTGAAAGTATTTTAATCCTAGTATTAATTAAACTACTCTGAGTGGTATGCAATACAAACCAAATGCTTAAAAAGAAAATAGAAGAAAAACAAAATGTGCTGGATATATTCACAGATATTAAAAACTTGAACAATGTAGCACTAGAAGACAAAGTTACTACAAATATATGGCATTCTCCCCTAAAGTTGCAGAAAGAATATATGTCACTGCCTTTTTCTTGGTGGTCTGCTGGTTAAAATTCTCAAGGCAAGTTTCCTATGTATGCCTTTGATTAGATATCCACTTCAGTGTCTGGTCAGATAGTCAGTCTGATTCACTTCTGTGCTTTGAATTGGCAGAAAATCAGTGCTTGGAGGACACTTACTGGATGCTCATCACACACAGCTATGAATACTTGCTCAAGCAATTGCTTTGTTGATGATAAAAGAAAACCTAAAATCTAACTAGATAATCATTGAGAGGTTTTGAAAGAGCAATATTCTAGAGTGACAGAGAGTAACATACTTATTCAAATCCAGAGGAAAAATATAGGAAAGTGGCATACACAGGAAATCATTCTCTTTGGGGCTTAGTATTGATTTTTAATCAAACTGGCTTCTGCAGATAGGTAAAAGACAATTTTTTAAAAGATTTATTTATTTATGCATTCAGAACTGGGGTACAGGCCAGAGGTGTATGGGTGGTGTAGGGGTGGTGAGAGGATTCACCAGAGACAGAGTGGGAAGCAGACTAGGCCTACTGAAGAAGTACACTGTTGAGAGGAGCAGCAGCTGGTCAGGAGAGGTCTGCCGCACCATGTGGGTCACCTCTGGGGCGGGATCAAACTCATGCTGAAGTGGCTTTAGCTTCTTAATGCTGTGCTTTAATCCACTGCGCCACCAGGGAGAACCAAGAAAGGATTTTTTTTACTGTACACACTGTCTTTTTAGTTTTGACTGATTTTCTCCCTTCTTATCACATTCTTACCATCAGTTCTTTTTGTCATCTTTGGTTTCATTTCCCCCCCTCAACTATACTTATCACTTCACATCTTACTAACATATAATGTTTGTCATAATGATTTTCTCCCCAGAGACATTTAATCCCCTCTGTTTTCCTACTTAATTGTACTTTCCATTTCTACTATGTTCAAGGACCTCTAGGCAGTCTCTAATTTAGTAGACTTTGTCTTGGTTTGATTTATACTTGGATTTCTACTCTTAGTCTGAATGCTTGGATTATTTTGATCTATTTATTGTCCTCCTCTATTATTATCCACTCAACTATTCCTACTCTTGCCTTATGCTTAGTGTTTTGCTGACCTAGAATACTATACCTCATTCTTCATGCTCACCTATTGAAATTCAGGAGGCTGTTCTAAACTCATCTCAAGTTGTAATATCCTTTGAGGTCTACTACATGCCCACTATTCATCTCATTTATAAAAATTGTTTCTGAATTCCTTATGTATTGCAGTTTTGGAAAGACGAGCCTGTTCTTTAATATCTGTACACTTACTTGAAAAATGTAATATATCAACATATAGAAAGGCTATGACACTCTCATATTCATTCATTATTAACAAATATGCATTTTATGCAGTCTACATACTTGACATTTTCTTAGACAATAAAATACAAAGAGAAAGGTAATGACATCTAATCCTATGGGAATTTTATCCTTTTGGGAGCCTAGATAAAATGAGAAGTGGTAGAAGCTGAGCGAGGACACATATGAAGGGATGTGCACAATAAGAATTCAGTGCAATGAGGCTAGGGAAAGTAGCAAAATGACTCCTCCTCCACCCTTTCCTTCTCCTTTTCTTCCTTCACCTCCTCTCAATGTTTTTCTCTCCTTCCTCAATGGCATGAATTTTATCCTAAGTCTAGTGGGTGATCACTGATCACTGAATTCCATGTAGAACAGAATAGTGAGGAGGTAAAAAGAGAAACAGAAAGAACATGCAAAAATCTACGAAAATAAGGTGATAGTGTCTTAGATTGGGGTGATGGTAATGGAGTTGGAAAGACTGTTCATTGTCTCAATGTGTGTCCTCTCTTACATCAGGAACCACTACAGACAGATCCCATATCTTAACCCAGGAGGTATTCTATTACACCAACAAAAACACATAGGAGATGTTCTATATATAGCTGTCAGCAGAGTGACTGCATTTAATTTTATCTGTTTATTTAAGAAAGAATGATTTGTGAGACAGGATACCAGTGATATATAAATGTTGAATTGACTGTTCACTGTTAAATATTTTCCTTCCTCATCATGATGGATTCCTGACAGTTTATGTGTTAGATTTTGCAGGATTTAATATTTACTTAAGACAAACCCAATCTACTAAGTTAAAACTTGCTGAAGGTTTTCAAATTTTAGATGTGTCCTCAATATGTCACAATAATTTAAGAATTTTAATAAGAAAATCTTAAGTAATGAAAGAGAACTGAACATTTTTGTCTTCCCACAAGTTTGTTTCTTTTTAGCCCAGTGTGTTTGCTTATAGAAATCTAAATACCATGGTAATGCTTCAAATAATTATATAGTCCCCAATGTATAGTTTTTGAGTAGGATGTGCCAGTGATTAACAATCTATGTATGGAAATAAAGCTGCTGCTTATGAAGACTGCTAAGTCTCAAGCTTGTGCTTGGGTGTGTAATTCTTTTTATAACTGCAAGTTGACTATTTGAAAACTAACTCTTCCCAAGTAATTATTTTTTAATGTGATTGTTATAAGAGAAAAACATTCACTTAAGTAAATTGTGCCAAAGGTCTAAGTGATCTGTTTTTAGAAATCAATGATATAGCTAATGGAAAATCAGAATTATCAGACAAGTTGTAATTTTGAGAAATCAAAATTTTGAGAAATCAAAATTTTAGAAGACACAAAAGACTTTGAAAAATTCAAATAACTGTACCCATGCCATTCTTTTTATTTAAAAAAATCAAAAGAAGTTCTCACTTCTTCATTCAGAACAGCTCTAGGCCTTTGGATTTAAAGAAAAGTTTATTCAGAAAGGCTAGCTAGTATCAAAATAAATTCACTTTACCTGCCTGAACATCAGTTACCTTCTTTAAATTTATAGAGGAAAGTCTCAGTGGGAGGGGCCTCAACAATTTCTACATACACTAGTCAAAAAAATAATACATTTCTAACCAACAATTCATTATTAAAATATCTTCGAGGCCTGAATTGTTAGTCCATTGGATTCACACTTGCACAATATTATAGAGGTGAGTGAATATGATGCTGCAGACCACAAAGTTCAATCCCTCATTTATTGTACCAGTGGCCAAAATAGGTTGACCTACTGTGACATAGAGAAAAGAACTGACTATTGAAAGGAGACCCACGTACTGCAACTTCAAAGTATAAGGAAGCACCATTTACTGACTCTCGAGGCTGAGACTAACACTCCTCACCCACGACATACTTGTTTGTATTAATTTTATTGTATTTTTGCAGCCATGTCACTAATTCATATGTATAGATCAAAGACGTTGCTGTGATTTTACTATGTTCTCGAGATAGTTTCAAACACATGTGAGTATTAAATTGTGTGTCATCACAGCCCTATCAGTACACATTTTATCTTCTATAGTTGAGAAAACTGAGGTACAGAACTGTTTAGCTATTCATCAAAAACAGTTAAGTATTAGAGTATAGCTATAAACCTACACATATGGCTATTAATTTATGGTTATTCAAAATAGTTAACTCTTAATAAGTTTCAAACAACTTTTTTTCTTATAAGTGGGCCACATAAAATTCTGACCTCAGTTTCTTATTTGAGAATGGTTAAAATTCAGCATTAGGGGCCCTCCCTGGTCGCGCAGTGGGTTAAAGCACATGCCCCGGAGGTGAGCACATGGCATGGCAGACCTCTCCTGACCCGCCCGCTGCTCCCCTCAGCAGTGTACTTCGTTGATCTGCCTGTTCTGCTCCACGCTCTGTCTCTGGTGAATCCTATCACCCTCCACATCTCTGGCCTGTACCCCAGTTCTGTATGAATAAATAAATCTTTTAAAAAAATCAGCATTAGGAGTTCACATATTATCAAAGAGAGGGTATGAGAGGTAGTTTGTCATATAGGGAACATATTTCCTAAATTAAATATTCATATGAAAGACTGCATCTGTTTCAATCTTGCTTTTACACATAGTTATCAACACTTTACTTGAAACATGGCAGGAACTCAACAGTTATCTCTTGAATGAATGGGAATTTTAATATAGGATGAATGGTTGAATTATAAATAAGTTTTATACATGAAAATGGTAAAGATTTTTATTAAGGCAAATCTGGTGACCTGAAATAATTCATACAATTTCCCCAAATAATACCTATTCCTAAACATACCTTTTAAAATACTTATTTTAAGTATTAGAAATATTACTAAGTTTATAAATACTTCTATTAACTTTTTATAAGGTATGATTCAAATCACACTTAAAAGTTTTGAAATGTGAGCAAATTAAAAGTTTTAAACAAACTGTATTATCAACTTTTCCCCTTAAATCAATTTTCTTTAAAATCAGCAAATTTTAAAATGGCAGATTGACTTAATCCACAAATGGAGGAATTTTGCTGAGATAATTTTGTGATTATTGAAATCCAGAATGGTGACACAGAGTACAAATAAATACATGTTAATTTCATTTGACATGACCTGTTCTAAGTTCTTCCCGGAATCTGTAAAATTTAGTGAATAATCAATTCAGAATCTTTGCCAGGGCCTTGGACTGGAAGTCTGCAAGTCTTCACTTGATCATTTGGGTCAGTTACCTTCTCCCATCCTTTTAAAATGATTTTCTGGCTTCAAATAAACAGGTTGTATGTAATTTTATAAAAAAAAAAAATGAAGTTCACAGTTTCTCCTCTTGCTCTGAGACAGGAAAGGTTTCCCATGTCTCAGAGAAGGACTTCCAGACAAAGGCGTAATGGTTAACCTAATCTGCTTGGTAGCCCATCTGAAGTGACTCGGTGCCCCCCAAGACAAGCACAGGCCCCCAAAATGATGCCATTTATCTCCCAGAAACTAGTAACCTGAGTATTGCTAAGTATCACTAAGTTGTAATCCTACAGAAATCGAAAAAGTGTGAACATCCTTCCTATGATCAGCAAACGGTGCTGTGCACAGGATTTCAAAGCTCATAAGAGATGTCTGCTGGTCATTTCATCACAGCATCTGTGTGCACTCCATTAGCTATGCTGTAAGGAATTCCTTTCGCTCTTTATGTGCTGTGAAGCAGAACAATAGGTCACTCTCCTCTGGAATAGCTGCTGATTCCTTCAAAGTTCAGTCAAAGCCCACATTTTCCCCCTCTGAATAATTCATAAACTGGTTCACCCATGTGCTGCTAATCTAGTATGGAGGAAACTTCCATCAGCTCTTAGCTGTTGTCTGATGTCACTGAAAAGACTCACTGGTTCAAACAGAAAGACTTGGTGACCCAACTTTGTTGGTAAAGGTAGGTGTGAGAGAAACCCAGAGGCATAAGCATGGGCATGAAAGAGTGAGAGATGCTTACCTTTGAGACAACATTCAATTCAACATCACTCACTTCCTGGCTTCATGCTAGATGGGTAGTTAAATCCTCCTGCTCCATCTCCAGCAGTGAGCAGATGTTTTGTTGTTGGTGTAGTTCCTCTATTTCCCCTTTGCAAATTAAAGGCACACTCTACTCTTAGGTCTTTTGATTCTACAGGAACAGTGGCACCTGAGTTCGACCAACCTGTCTTTGTCACCTATGGATTCGTTTTTTATAGCTGCCATGACAAGTTGCCACAAACCTGGGTTTGATGTGTGCAGGGGGGTGGGTGTGCAGTGGAGGTCAAAACGACACATATATTATCTCACTTTTCTGAAGCCTGTGAGTCCAAAGTCATGGTTGTAACAAGGTCATGCTCTAGAGAAGTTTTCCTTGCCTCTCTCAGTTTCTGGTGGCTCCTGGTGTTCCTCGGCTGTGGCTCCACTCTGTTTCCAACTTCACATCACCTTCTTCCTCCTGTGTCTACATATACCTGAATCCAGTATGACTTCATCTAAACTAATTACACTATTTCTAAATAAAGCCATATTCTGAAGCTCCAGGAAGACATAAAATCCAGAGGTTATAATATTCAAATGATTATAACCTATAATAGTAGAAAACTGGACTCATGTCCATTTTATGGACAACCCTCTGCTCATTCAACTCTAGTCTTCAGAAATGTGTAAAAAAAGTGTGTTTAGTGTCAGACTTTTAGAAAAGGAAGTTAAAAAGCTCCTAGGGTTATATCCTCCTTCTTCAGGTGGAGGAGACACATTCACACCTGTGCTTACTATTTTTGTACATGAAATGACTTTATCGCTAGCTGTGTTATCAAACCTATATCCTTCAAGGTTCTTCTTTCATATTACTTTTTCCTAGGACTATTTATTCCAGATATGTTTTTAATCCCATAATAAGAGGAAGCATTTTATGAATTTGGAACTACTAGAGTTTCCCAAAACTTTAGTCCCATTATGCTTAGGAGTGACAAAGAACAGTCAGTGAAGAATCTTAAAATCTCAGTTTGAAATCAATCAAAATTTTACATCAGATGTTACCTTAAATTTACTACCTAATACCTTATGAAGGAATGTCCAAGACTAGAACCTAAGATTTTACCTAGAGTGAGGTCTGTGAAGGGTGGAAAGGTCTACTATAACTAGATTAGGTTAGCCCAAAACAAACTTCACCAACTGTGTAATTTTATCTATATGTCCTAAATTTATTTACTTAGTTTCTACTATCCCAAAGTTCACAGTGACTTTCTAGTATCTCAATTCTCATGTCCCTAAATTCAGTATGGGTGTGGTGTTTACCTCCTGTGTCATACTTTGTCAATCTCTGCCCTACTTAAACTTTTCAGCTTTCTAAGACTGGAAGGATGTGAGGGGGAGTAGTGTAAGTGAGAGCATTGTGTTCTGGCTCCAAAGAACACATTGACCCTCTCATGCCCTGTATATTGGTTGGGGAAAGGCAGGAACCACATTCTAGAGGAGAGTGGCCATGGATTTGAAAGCTACAACAAAAGTCTTCTAACTTAATAACTGCTCTCTACTCCCTTTGTAGACCTTTTCATCAAGGTTTGCTCTGTCCCTCAATTAGAATATTTTTAGTTGTCACTAATGAAAGTCCTAAATAAAAGTGGCTAGGAGGGGTTTATTGTTTCCTGTGAATTCTTGAACATGAGCAGTCTGTTGGTTGGCTAATATAATAACATAATAATTTCAAGGACTCATGTGCTTGCGTTCTTCTCTAACTTAGCCATGTTTTCCTTGTGATCTCAGAATGACTGGGGAAGACTCAGGCAACACAGGTGATATAATGATCAGGCTCAGTCTTATGGGCATATAGTCACTATACATGCATGGGATCCCAGGCTCAGAAGAATCTCATGTTTGGTGGGGTATGTTCTGTGACATCAACTTGAATTCTTGATAAATACACTTTGAATTTGTGTTTTCTAAGTAAAATCCAATGGGACAAAAGAACATGAATCAAGGAGTTGAGGCCTCTATTCTTGTTTAGTTCTTTCTCTATTCTTGTTTAGTTCTTTCTCATCACTGGCTCCTGCCCAGCAACTAATACCACCATTTGTCTCCATCAAGGGATTAGAAGTAAGTGTGGTGAGAACCAGGGTTAGGGTAATGTGTATGCTGTGTGCTGAGATGTAGATAAGGTTCAGGTGCCTAGGAAGAAGCCCATGCCTAAATAGCAAATTAAAAAAAGCATGGGTGAATTGGGGGAGGAAATTCTATGGGGTCTACAACTGGGGGGGGGCAGTGTTTGGGAAGTAAACATTGTTTAAAAATGAACAATGGTGTACAATATAAATAAATGATTTAATTTAAAAATAAATACATCACTAAAAAATAAACCCACATGGGCCCTCCCTAGTGGCGCAGCAGATTAAAGCACTGCACTAAGAACCTTAAGCCACTTCCGCATGAGTTCAATCCCCGCCTGCCCCGGAGGTGATCCACATGGTGTGGCAGACCTCTCCTGACCCGCCCACTGCTCCCCTCAGCAGTGTACTTCGTCGCTCTGCCTGTTCTGCTCCCCACTCTGTTCCTGGTGAATCCTCTCACCCTCCACATCTCTGACCTGTACCCAGTTCTGTATAAATAAATAAATCTTTAAAAAAATAAAAATAAAAAAATAAACCCACATGACAGGGAGAGAAAGCAATTGAAATATGGGAAAAGGATCTTCCTATTTTGAGTTTTCACTGGACCCCACAAATTATATATCTGGCCCTAATGCAAAATTAAATCTCTTTTGCATAGCAAGAAAATGGTGTATGGATACCTTACAGAAAATTCTACATAGCCCCAAATTAGATGACATGTCTATGCCTAAGTCAGTGACTGGGTGGTGATTGAAACTATACTAACTGGCATAGAAAAATTAAAATTTATCTTTGGGCCAAGAATGGCGTGTATGTTGAACCCATGGCTGTTCCAAGTGTCAGAATAAAGTCAGAGGTCTATAAGCAAGGAGTTAAGTGGGAAGTAGGATAAAGATACAAAACCAGTAGTGTCTGTCACACTAATCTCTCCCTGATTCATCTCCTTTTTCTTGAATTGAGAGCACACAATAATCCTCAATATTAAGAGAATTTAAGGAGAAAGAAAAGTTGAAACAAGTTATGTTTTATATCTGGGTGCTAACAAATTAGGAACCATTATCCCTAAATGAAAGTCTATATAAACCAATTAAATGGTGTCTAATTAAGTGTTGTGCTCTGAAATACCTCTCAATGTTATACAATTTATTTTTTATTAAGACCTCAAAAATAAATTCAAAATTGGTGTTTAGTAAGACGCATACATGCAGCTTCTTATTTCATTTTCTAACTGAAGTGCAACATTTTTCTGCTTTCAGGGCGTGTATATAAAATAAACACACCAGGAAGCAATATTATAACAATATTATTTGAGTTTAATTCTTGTTTTTAATCTAGGACTTAGCATATCACCAAGCCATTTGATGTTTGACTCCTACACTGATTTTCTGAAACACCAGGATTAATTTAAAACCCCAAAATGCTTAGGATTGGAAGACTGTTTTGACTAACAAAATGTTTCTATTCAAGAAACTGAGTTTGAAATTGAATTTGTTTTCTCTTCACATCAAACTCTCAGCTGCTGCACAGGGATACCTTACATCTTTGTGTAATTATTGTCCAAGTTTCCTAATTTGTTAGCACCCAGCTAAGTGTTCAATACCAACCATTCAGGTATGTCCACGTAGCAGCACAAATGTGACCAGCTGAGAATGTGGGAAGAGGAAATCCAATCCTGATGGTACACTTGGGCTTTAGAAAAAATATTTGGCAGCTTGGAAAGATCTCCACAGAGTGCATCCTCACTCTTACACATTCCATCAACTGCTCAAACAAATTCATCACCACCAGCCTTGCCCCTAAACAACACACTGTAATCCACAAAACTGCATATCCTGTTCACATTATCAGAAACACAGTTGATTTCTTGTGCACAGGAATTCTGAAAACAAAGGCCAAAGTCTGTGTTCTGTTGTTTTGCCTCAAAGTCTCCACCAGGATTAATACAGCTGCCTGGAGAGTAGAGTTGCTTAGGTGAGCAAACACTTTGTTTACATTGAACTGAACTTGGCTATGGGTGAAACATAATGCATGCTGCAGCATCTCACTGGCCTTTCTATGATCCTCAGGATTAAATTCAGATTTAGCTAGGCCTACTGCAATGAGGTTGGAGACATTTTTCTGTAGTGTCTAGTGGGGTTATTGACTAATGGTAGCAATTATTAAGGCTAGTTACCTGGAAAGTGTGTACCAAGAAGATGTTATATAGTAGGCATTGGTGAGTACTGGAAAGCCAAGAAGAGCCCTGTCCTTCAGATACCCTTGAGCAATACTCTTGTTAAAAGAGAGAGAGAGAATGGCAAAAGCAAGAATCTCACTTTGAATTGCTATCTCTAGATTCATAGAATGCCGAGCTGATAACTAGCATTTCAAATGGCATTTAAGGATGCAGAAAAACAGGATTTGTCTAAAATCATAGAGTAATAGCACAGATTAACATTTGTGAGAGTGCTTTGTAAACCACAAAAATGATTTTCTTGGTCTTTGGTTCAAGCTCTTCATGATCCAAATCAAACTGAAACTCAGAGATGCAACAATGTCTCTTGGATGAGATGACTTTCTGGCTTTCAGCCCAGTTACCACATAGCAGACAGAAAACAAAATTACATAGGGCATATTTCTCTTTGGTCAGTTCACTTTGCCAGATGTATTCTCATGCATACAATACGACCAGTGACAATCTGTCTGAAGACAAACGTCACTCACTACACTCAGTGTGGATGAGAATTCTTTCCAATAGTCATTTACCACTAGCTTGGGTTATTTAGGTAGTTTGGAACATAAAGAAATGTATAAACTCCAAAAAAAGAAATATATTCATCTTCAATACACAGTTGGTTTTCTTCTAAGTCAAAAGTGACAATAGTAGTCACCAACTGGTGATGAAATAATACCCAGAACTTGGGGGAGCTTGTTAGTGTTTACCTTGAATGGGCATGCAATTCATCTATGTTGTCAGCCTCCACAAACACTGTGGGCTGTGCCTGTGCCATGGTCCTCTTGGCCCCAGCCATCAGGTGCGGGGTGACAAGTCTAGAAGAAACGGCTATTGAGCAAAGAGGATGCGTCACAGAGAAATGAAAAGCCCATGATAGGTGATAGGTCATCATGTGTGTTGAGACAGGTAACCCAGGGCAGCAGCCAACACTTTCCAAAAAGGAGTAGAAGTAATTTATCAAGGAGAATTGATTTTGTATATTTAAAACATAAGTGAAGTGAGAGCATTTACACCCCAGTTTTGCTGCTCACCTGATATAAACATGCTATAAATTAAATATAAGCAGCTTTTAACCAAGCTTTTTTTTTTTTTTTTTTGTTAAGATTTATTTACTTATGCATTCAGAACTGGGGTATAGGCCAGAGGCACAGGTGTGGTGAGAGGATTCACCAGAGACAGACTGGAAGCAGAACAGGCTGACTGACAAAGTACAGTGCTGAGGGGAGCAGCGGGCGGGTCAGGAGAGGTCTGTCATACCATTTGGAACAAGTTATCTATTTGGTCTTCCAAGACATGGGAGATTCTATTGGAGGTCAGTCTATTTTTTTTTTTTTAATAAAGGATCAGGTAGCAAATAATTTAGACTTTAAAGCCTTATGATGTAGGTCAGCACTATGTTGTAGTGTAGAAACAGGCATGAATCATTTTCAAAGAAATGGGCACTATTGTGTTCCAGTAAAACTTTATTTACAAAAATGGGCAACTCATCTGATTGGGACCATGGAGTCATATTTTCCAACCTTTGCTCTGAGGTTTCTTGTTACACTGTAAAGTGAGCAGGAAGTTCTTAGTGAGTTCTGGGGAACTTTTATGCTAGAAGAGTCCATGAAAGTGTGGAAGAAGAGGAAGAGTCTTGTGCTCATCCCCTTTAGTTTCTACAAAGGAGATTTGGGAAATTCTGTAATATTAATGGTCCAGTGAGGATCCCTTAGGAGGTTCCCAAATCCTTTGTGTTTGAGAGATGTGGTTTATGTGAATCTCTCACAACATTCTGTATATTCTCTGAAGGGAGTTTCATCTACTATCTCTGTCCTCCTGCCATTAAAAGGACTTGACATAGTTAACAGAGGCCAACAGACATATGTTGAGTTTATACTCAGTATATGGTTAAATACTATTTTGGCAAGTGCAAAATAGCTTGTGCACACAGAGACATTTGGCTCAATGGTTAGGCCTTGTACTCAATGTGCGTGTGTGTGTAGCAGAAAACATTACCATATGACTAAATGGTAGGCTTGGTGCCAGATGCCAATCTGGCTGAGACAGGCACACAGTGAACAAGCTAACCTCAGCCTCCACTTCCTCCGCCTCCAAGAATCTATTAAAAGACTGAAAAGGCCCGTTTAGCATCAGAGAGTAGGACATAATGCTAAACTGCGTATTCCCCAGTGTCAGAATCCACAGCAGCTGCAGTCCAATTTAAATGGCAGTCCCACAATTGCAATGACTAAGTTCCAGTATATCCCAGAAATCAGAGGAGGAAGCTCTGTAGGATTTCTAGGATGTGGGGTTGGGGTAGAAGGGAAGAAAGCAAACATTATAGAGGCAGATAGGAAAGATGTAGGTAAGCAAAGCTTTCTGGGTCACTCTGATGGTGGAGAGAGCCCACCAATGGTAAACTTTTCCAATTTCATTCTTATGTAAACCTTAGGAAAAATACATGAGGTGATTGAGAAGCAGCCTTTCATCCATGCTGCAGAAGAGAAAAAAATCCCAGGGATCCCAAAGTTTGCCAGTTATTCTAAATGTTTGCTAATATAGGCATAAAGTGGATTGTTCACCAAGTAAACAGTACTTTTGCACTAAATCTATATGATAGTATTTTTCAAACATATGAGAATGTACTGAAATATTTAAAAAAAAACCCTGTGTATCCACTCTGAAAATCTATTTCACCACCAACATATCTGCAATACTTGTAGCAGTATTCAAAAGAAAATACTACAAATTAAAAAAAAAGAAAAAGAAAAAGAAAAAAACACTACAGAGGCAGTTGCACCCTTGTCTATCATTCTCTTCTCTTTTCCCCTTCTGTTTTCTCACAAGTATCAAAGTTGATGTCACTCTTTTCCAAGCATATTTTATATTATCACATATAAATTATATATATATAAACACCTATTGATATATTTGCATTTTTCCATTTTTATAAAAAAGTAGTATGATGTTTATAATATATACAATATATATCATATACTTATATAAAAAATTTTTTAAAAATACAAATTTTCAACCTTTTTTTTGCTCACTCATTATATTTGTAAGAAAATTTCTTAGTATATAGAATACTTACCAACACATTTTAATTCTGTATTATAAATATACATAAGGTGGAAAATGGACTTCATTCAAGTTTTAAAAACAATATTTGTGTGTCTCTGCACTTCACACATTTTATTATTTAAGTATGTTGTAAATAAAATAGACAGTTTCATGCCCTCAAGAAATTGACATCCAATGGAGGAGATAAACAAGAAACAAATAAATATATAGTAGAATACTACATTTGAGGCAGTCAATGCAGGGAATCAAAACAAAGTAAAGGGAGAGGGGATAACAGGAAAGGAGATGCAATTTTTTTTTTTAAGATTTATTTATGTATGCATACAGAACTGGGTACAGGCCAGAGGTATAGGGGGCAAGAGGATTCATCAGAGACAGAGTGGGGAGCAGAACAGGCAGTTTGACAAAGTACACTGCTGAGGGGAGTAGCGGGCAAGTCAGGAGAGGTCTGCCGCGCCATATGGGTCACCTTCTTCCTGGCCGGGGTTGGAACTAATGCTGCAGTGGCTGCTATAGCTTCTTAGTGCTGTGCTCTAAGCAGTTATGCTACCAAGGAGGGCCAGGAGATGTAATCTTAACACTTATCTCTAAGGAAGAGCTTTCTGAGTTGGGAAACTTTGGGACTTTTCAAGTGGTTTCCAAATCTTTTGTTTTCATAAGTACCACAGTCATGTTTTTGATATAACATCAATATGACCCCATCCAGATTCTTTTGCAAAAGTGAAGGCACTGGATTTTGTACTGTGTTGCTCAGCATTTTTCATTCATGGAAAATGAAAACATGTGTCTTTTTAGACAATTTCAGTACCCCATGAGAGCCCAGTGGCAGCAAGCCTGGGGTTCAGGCAACTGTGAGGCTTCCCTTCACACCTGCCCCAGAGCCTCCAAGATTCATACCTGGCCCATGCCCTAAGCACTGGGGCATCTGTGGGAAGTCCTGCTCCAGGAGGGAATTGCTGCACCAAAGAGTAAGCACATGGTCACTTCTGAGAATAATATCAAATATTTTTTGCTTACAATGACTCTACTAATTTTTACAACCTCCCCCCCTTCAGTAACATCATAGACTTATCATTTAATGTTATCCATGCCAGCGCTTGGTATTAAGAACTTTTAAAAATGTTCCAAATGTGTTTATATTTGCATTATCCTAGTTATTGATCACATGAAACATCTTTTTGTATGTTTTTTTTTTTTGAGCAGTAAGGTTTCCTCTTCTGTGATTTGTATCTTTTTCTCACTTTTCTACTGTCATAGTAATTTTTCTATTAAGCCATAGATAAACTTTATACAATTTAGCTACTAATCTTTTATTATTTGCAGTCTATGGTTTATCTTCTAACTTTTCAATCCTACAGATATTTTAAAGTTTAACATAGTAAAGGCTTGATAATAATTTCCTTTATGACTTAGGCACTTTTTGTTTTGCTTAAAACTCCTTCCCTATCCTGAGGAATTATAGGCTGTCATTCTATCTATCTATCTAACTATCTAGCTAGCTACCTACCTATCTTATAAAAAGTGCCCTATTTATTTGGCATAATTCCCTCAATTTCATTTATGTTGTTGCAAATGGCTAAGTCAAGTAAGTCAGAAGAAAGAGACAAATATGGGATGATTTCATTCATATGTAGAAAAAAAAGAGCATACTAAAGTAAACCAACAACCCTAGAAATATTTCTGTAGAATTGAGTTTATTAGAGAGTGAGAGATGGGGCAGAGTGCTAGGGGACACAGTAGACAATGTGGAAGACTGAAAGTTCCTTGGAGATTTGTGTGCTGTGACAAGGTACATCTGAAGAGGTGTGAACCTACACCTCTGAATCATAGAGCTGAAAACTAAAGCTATTTCAATAAAACATTAATATTGCATGTGTGTGTGTGTGTGTGTGCATACATACATTAGAGAGATAGACGGTCAGACAGATAGATAAATAGGTAGATAGATAGAATCTACTCAGTATTCATATTGAAGTCCTAGTTTCACCTGGTTTCCTTGGGCCCACATTAGTGGAGTTCATTTTATTTTACAGTGACTATCTGTTCCATGACAATTTATTGAATTGCTCTCCATTTCCTCACTTACCTAAAGACCTCTTCATAAAGATGCAAGCCTTTCTTTTGGAATACAGGCTTCTCCACTTGAGAAGAAGAGCCAGAGAGTGACATCTAGCTCCTCACCTGAGGTTCTCTGATGACTTGAAGCTTGTGTGGCCTGGTGCAGGAGGAGCGAGAAACTAAGACACTAGGGGTAATATCTATGCATTTATGACTTGTGGTAATTAAACTTCGGAGAGAACTTTTGATTTGAGGCCTATTTAAAATTCTAAGTGAATTAGTCATGCCAAAGCTTGCGTGCTATTGTCATGAATGCCAGCCTTCCGAATATCAAAATGAATCACAGCCAAGATACAGTGTTTACCCCATGATTCTCACAGAGGAGATGCAACCGTCAAATTTCATATATTCCAAGTTTGAGAAATGTAATTAGCTGACCTACAGTAAACACACTGTATCACTCACGGGTGTTTTATTCTGTTTCCTGCAAACTGTGAGACACGTGTATTATAAACCTCATACATTATTAAAGCAGTTTGTTTCCAAAAGAAAAAACCTTGGTAGAATAATTTTGGAATTAAACCAGAATTCAACTTTCCAGACTTTAAAATGGCATGGATCCAGACCGAGATTCAGGAAAAAAATACAACACTCAACTATTTTAATTAAAAACCACCACCACAACAAATCAGTCATTTAGTGAAAAACTTCACAAATCACCTTATTTAGGGATTTCGGTTCATGGGAATATCGTGGAAATGCAGACAAGGAAAAACTAAGGGAATCTGGCCTTTACCAGAATCTTAATGTTCAACTGGTCACCACATAAATCCTTCTTACAAGTTCTGTGCCATTTAAAACTTATCATAGCGTTCAAAACATCATTAACAGTCCCACTCCAAGGATGAGAAGCTAAACTTTACTGGGGTAAATGTGTCAAAAATACAGAGCTGGTCACCTGTTTGCAGGGATTCAGTGTTGGATCTATGTTACCCATCACCTTCATTCATTCACTTTCGGCCATGGCTTCCAGATCAAGCTTGGGGATGTTTCATTTTAAGAAGAGCTGTTCAAAGATCACATTAGTTTCAGGACCAGTCAGCAAAGCAAAGCTCAAGAGTGGAAGTGTTGGGCATCTCCACAGCTCTTCTATGTCTGCTTTGGAATGGACCCAATCTAGGACTGACCACAGGACCTCTCAATCCCTGACAGTTTTCACCAGGATCAGGCAATATGTCATGGGGGCTGCCGGCATCACAGAGCTGTAATATGAGTGAAATCTCACTAGCCTACTCCATATTACAGCTACATCATCCTTCCAAAATCTCCAAATCCAGATGTGTACTGAAATCTAGACTATTTGGATTTTAGGTAGTTAATGTGCTATTATTAGTTATTGCATCCCTATTGCATAAATTATTGTTTCCATAGGTATGAACCAGAAAATCATAATTTTGTAATTAGATTGATATTTCTGCTGACAAAAAAAATGAACATTCACACAAATAAGGAAAAACAAAATATTAAATAGTCTAGCCTGTCTGTTCAGCTAAGACTACATGTATAATGAGTGGGAAACACTTTTCTTTTTAGAGCTAAGGGGATTTCATAATTGCAAATAACATAATGTGTGCTCTTTTTTTATAAAATAACTGGATGTTTCTGGAACGCTGTAGTTACTGCTTATAGTTATATTTTATCCTGCCTTTCTGGGTTCTTTTCTGACTGGTTAAGCAATCAATGCAGAAAATTAGTAGGAGGAAAAAATGGTCGATTACATGTGTCTGAGGACTCTACATAGATATGGATTCTGATTCCAGTAATGGAAATGACGATGTATATCCTAACCTAAGAAATGGGACAGGGCCTGGGGCCATAAGGAGAGAAGAGGGGGACCATGTGATGAGGAGATGGTGTCTCATCTGAGGAACATCAGATAGGTTTCTTGGCTAGAATTAATTTTTCCTGGTTAAAAATCCAAATTCTAGGTAAAAAACCCAACTTTTATAAAGAATGAAAAGAGCATTGAAAGTTTCTTGTGAACCAGCAGGATCTTGATTGACCTAAATTCAAAAAGTAATCCACATGCCACAGTGACAGATTGTGGGGAAACTGATTCTGAAGATTTGGGGGAGGCCTGTCTTCACAGTGAAGTGAAAATAAGTTTGATGTGAACTTTGAATAATAATTTACAATTAACAAGACTATTCTCACAAATTGTTTCACTCTCAGAGCAAAAATCTGAGAGGTTTTATTCTTTTATTAATGAAGTCACTCAAGTTCAGAGTGCTTGAGAAACTTGCTGAAGGTTGAACCCAGGAGACAGTGGAACTGGAAACACACTACCCTCTAATTTATATAGGAGGTCCGGTAGGATTATAGGTTCTATTACCAGCTTCACCCCTTTCTACTGTGGGTCTTGCAAGCCAGTAGGGTAGGGAAAATCCAATTTTTCTCTTGTCTTTCACCTTACTCTCATGCAGCTGCCCCTTTCATAACATCTGAGTTTAGAAACACTGTGCCAGGGATAGAGCAGAGGTGGCAGTACCAGAAAACAATTGTATACTTTGCTTATCTACCTACTAAGTCTCAATAAGTTTGGCTTCCTTTTCTGTAAGCTGGAGACAAGGATCTTTATACCTAATTCAAAATATTGTAGTGAAAAATAGATTGTGCTGTACAAGTGTAAGATTTTGCTGTTACTGTACACCTGCAACCATTCAGTTCAACCTTTGCATGGGATTTTGTCAGGACAGAGAGTGACTGCGTCTCCTTAGAGAGCTTCTCAGAACGTGCAGGAGGGTCAGAAAAAGAACCAGCCAATCCTGCTGAATCTAAGCCCAGAGCCACAGCTGCAAAGTTCTCGTTTTTTTTTTTTTTACTTTCAGCTGATCTCTGAGCACATTCCATTCTCATGATGTGCAAATTTAAAGGACATTTGTCTTCAAGCATATTGGAAAAAAATAAGAACTTGTTTCCAGTCATTGGACCTAGAATATATAATTCAGGAATTACAAAATATATCTTGTCATGTTTTATTGTCCGTTTCTGTGTCACACAGATGCATATTTGAATGAAGTTACCTTTTCTACATTTCTTTCTTCTTAAGATCCCACTAAAAGTCAGCACTGCCAAAATCAGCTTGATGGAGAAACTCTGAAAGTATGTCCAACAAAAAATATAATAAAGGATATTATTATGCCATGGACTCAGCTGAAATGCACATCAAACCTTTCCCCATCTATATATTCTGTACTTTACTACTTTCACTATGCTATCACAATGTAATTTGACATGGCCCTTTTTTCTAAATGAGGGCATAATGGGAATATTATACTATCACTTCCTTCTAATTTTACACATATATCAATTTCACCTACATAAATAATTTCCTATGTGTATATAAATATCATTGCACATATAAATTCAGGTATACACATACATTTACATTTATGTAGGACCACAAACATTCTTTGAAGGCTTACTTATTCACCAACAACAGACATCTATCATTATCTCAGATGAATTAACTCCTTATATGAGTCATTGGATATTAAGAAACAAGAATATAACCTACTTTCTAATTTCCAGCAGATGAACATTCATGAAAATGAATAGTTTAATTAACAGGAGGTAAAACATTATCAAAATTATGTAAGTGGCCCTCTCTGGTGGCGCAGTGGGTTAAAGCACTGCACTAAGAAGCTAAAGCCACTTCCGCGTGAGTTCGATTCCCGCCTGCACTGGAGGTGACCACATGGCGTGGCAGACCTCTCCTGACCCACCCGCTGCTCCCCTCAGCAGTGTACTGCGTCGCCTGTTCTGCTCCCCACTCTGTCTCTGGTTAATTCTCTCACCCTCCACATCTCTGGACTGTACCCCAATTCTGTACAAATAAATAAATAAATCTTTTAAAAAAAATTATGTGTCCAAAGAATTTGCATAAGAAAATGTTTTTCCTCAACAAGATACAAATCTTCTATAATGTAGGGCTTTAGAAATATTAATTTGTATTTTTTAAACATATAGACTGTGTGCTATACATAGCATATGCTTAATTTATAAATAAATTATTAATATTGTTTGGGTTTTTAAATCTGAAAGGGATTCTTCTAGAGAAGTGACCAACCTTTACATGTGAAGGGAGTGGTTTTACTACTGATTCTTATATAGATCCATCACTAATTAAGGATTTAAAATCCAGACTGAGTAGACATGTTTCCTTTTCATTTGTCATTAACTTTTCATATTCCGAAAGAAAGAAAAAAAAAGAAAATAAAACAACCAAAAAAAAAGCCAAAGAAAAAAAAAAAAAAAATTCTTAAAAATAAATGTGGTTTTAAAATGATTTGTCATTTCTTGGTTAGCACTTTCACAACATAAGCCAGTCTTCCAGTCATTACAGCCAGATAGACCAACTTATAGCTCTTGTTTCTTAGAAATTCTGATAGGAGATAAGGTAGAAATTCTTTTTAAAAATGTGATTGGAGGATTATTTGTGGATTTTGTTGAACCTTGGGTAATTGAAGTTGGCTTTGATGACTGAGACAGAGAGGCCAGAATGTTCCCTGGATGGGATAATACAAAAATTCTCTAAAATACTTAGTGACCTTGAGTTTTCTTAGCATTGTGTATTGGTAGCATTGTGTTTAAGTACAGAGATAGGATTGTCACCATTAATTTTTGTTTATTAGGCATTCCAAAGATATTGTAGTATAAAAATAATAAACCAACATTGTTATTTTCAGGTATATGAGCTGTAAAGCTGACACAGCCCTCTGGTCATTTTTCAAGACATTACCTAATCCATTACCTCATAATGATGACTAGAGAGAAACATTTTCTAAAGCACAGCCATAAAGTGCTTCGATAAGACCCACCTTAGGTGTAAAGCAAAACTTATTCACAAATATCTCCTAAAAGGAATTGGGGGCAGCAGATATCTTCATCTACTTTGAGCAGTATTATTTACATCCTTTCACTTTCTTGATTTCACACTGGGGGAGAAATCCTGGCAGGGTAACTATGTGAAACAAATTGTACCTAATCCTGCCCCAGGGAGAAAAGGGCCCATTGAGTAGTTTAGTAGATAAAACACAGTCGCTTACTTTGTCTTCATGTAGTGGGAAAAATGAGTACTGCATAAAGACATGCTCGTGCAGTTTGTGCCTTCTGAAAGTCCTGCCCTTCAGGAAAGGAACAGGGTTTGCACATACAGATATAGAATGGAAACTGTGGTCAAGACAAGGTAGGAGCCTGCACAAGTCTTCATTGCTGACACTTCTGCCAGAGCAGATAGAAATAAACAAAGGTATGGTGAAGGAGCTGTATTCACAAGGACTAGTTGTGAGTCTCATTTTCTGTTTGTACTGGGACAGTAAAAACTAAATCTTTCTCATACCAGGACATCTTCAGGTTATGTCTCGGTTTGCTGAATTCTCCCCTTTGGTTGTGACCAGTCTTATCTCTTTCTGACCTGTGTTTTATCATGTGCTCGTGCTCCACAATACTGCCTTTATCTTTTCCTATCCAAGTTCTGTAAGATCAATCAAAATAGTGGCTCCTCACTTTGTTCTTTAGAATCACTTATGAAGCTTTGTAAACAATGCCTGCTCCTGAATCTTGCTGCCTAGCACTTAGAATTCAGATGGTCTTGGCATCAGCATATTTAAAACTATTCACCAGGTGATATGTATATGTGGCCAGGATTGACAACAATTGTTCTAAGGAGTGGGGCACTTTTGGATAAGTAATGAGTAGCTGGTAATGTTTATGGGCATTGAAATGTGTGCAAAAGATAAATCTGGTGACATTTTACAGGACATATTGGAGAAGAGATTGGAGGTGGAGGCCACAGAGATAGCAATTCCATCAGCATCTGAAGGCAGAACAGTCTTGTCATTACAGGTGAAATAAGTCCACTCAAAATCTTTGTTTAAACCACTTAAATATTCTGTTTAAATGTCATTTAAAATGACTTCCATGGTAAAAGATAAAACATTCTCAGAATGCATTTAGATAGAGAAGGATTTGTAATTGACAGTTATTTGCACTTGCCAAGAAAAATGCCTTGCTTGTCTAAAAATTCTAGGATTAGGTTTCTTTCAGATTAAGGAGAAAGGCAGATGCCTGAAAGCAGCTGTTTTTCTGTTAGATGGTGAGCCTCTCCTTCACATAGTCTGATTCAAAGCCAACAAGACTTGATTAAATAAGTTTAGAGGTGGGAAATCTAAAGAATAATGCTATTCCTTCACCCAGATCAGAGGCTGTGGGGCCATTGGAGCCACAGTTCTGCAAAAAATAGAGAAATGGGGCAAATCAGTTATAGTTATTCATGCCACTGTATATAGTTATAGTTAACCATGCCGCTGGTTTGGAAACAATTACATAGTCAGTTCTCTCTTCTGCAAAATTGTTGAAGTCAGAGAAGGAAGTGATTTCAGTTTGCCAGCTAAATGGTAGAAAGGTATAACAATTAATTCAATCATTCACTCATTCTTTAAAACAATTTTTGAGGTGAAATTCACATAAAATTTAGCATTTAAAATGGAATTATTAGATGTCATTTAGTGCATCCACAATACTGTATAATCACCACCTCTGTTCAAGCTTCAAATATTCTCATCATCCTCAACATTATTACTCTTCATCCTATATACAACCCTGCTGTACAATAAATTGTGTCAAGAAAAATCAAACCTGGTTTATATCTTTAAGAGACAAATATTTAATAGGAAGCTTGCCATTCTCCTATTAAAATATAGGACAATATATCATTAATTCTACTCTCTGGTGGTACAAGGGCTTAAGTCTCAGCACAATGAAGCTATCCACAGCCACTGCAACACGAGTTCAGTCCCTAGCCAGAGCTGACCCACATAGTGCAATAGACCTCTCCTATCCTGCCCACTGCTCCCCTCAGCAGAATATTTCAGTCAGTCCTCCTGTTCTGCTCCCTATTCTGTCTTTGGTAAACCCTCTTATCCCCCATACCTATACCCCTGACCTGTACCCCCATTCTTGTTTGCATAAATAAATAAATCTTTAAAAAAATTCTGCTTAGAAATTATGACACCAACCAAGTTAGAGCTAGTTTTTGACTGGTAGGTGCCAATGATTGACTGTGAAAGTATTCAGGAAGGGGATAGTAATCGAGACAGGTCTTAAATTAGTAGAAGGATAGGCAGGAGGTAGCATGCTTTTGGAAGGAAAAAAAGAAGCACAAGAAATACCCCGGGAGTTTGTCTGTCCCTTGGCAGGATGGGTGGAGGAGAAGTTCAGACTGGAACAGTAGGTTGAGCCAATATCATCTGTAGAGATCACTAAATAAGCAATGAAAGAATTTGGATTCAATTTTGCTAAGCAGTGAATGCTTTCCAAATATTTTAAGTTGGAAGAACTACAAACAATGCAGTATTTTAGGAAAATAAATCTGGTGAATGGATATAGGATAGATTATCTAAAGGGGAAGAAATTATCCCTTTAGATAATTCTAGTAGCACAACAGGGACTGATCTTTCAGTGTGTATATTAGAGTAAAGATTTTGGAGCAGTGTCCATGCCCCCAAAAAATTATTGGGTGCCATATAGGAGGAGTCTGAAGGCACTGCAATCATCCATCC
>NW_004567103.1:61050727-61066216 GCF_000260355.1 Condylura cristata
GGGGGGTGGTTAGAGGATTCTTCAAAGACAGAGGGGAGAGCGAGCAGGTGGATTGACTGAAATACACTGCTGAGGGGAGCAGAGGGCAAGGCAGGAAAGATCTGCTGCAGCATATATGGGTTAGTTCTCTGGCCCATGAATTCATGCTGCAGTGGCTCAGATAGCTTTGTAGTACAGAGCAGAGACTTAACCCCTTGCAGCACCAGGGAGGCCCAGTATGATTATCTCAACTCCAATTTGTCCCTTCCCTCTTCCATAAGAAACTCCAGAACCAGCCTCATGCATTGGCACTTTGGTGGGGGACTCAAATTCCATTACATGTTCATAGAACATGTATTCCAATGTTTCTTCTGAGGCCATCCTTCACTTGGGTTTAGAAAATGGGTATTTATAAGCCTCTCACATTTTTCATGAGTGGAGAGGGGTGGGTATTCAGTACACAACATTCTCCATTTACAGAAATTGCATTGATCTCTTTAGCCCCCAAGTAAATTCTTGCCTCAATCTTTTATTGACTGTAGGTGGATGCTAGACTAATCCTGACAAGTATAACAACACCCAAATATGCCCTTCATAGATTGTCTAACATCTACTTTAAGGGGAGCTATTGAATTTTTCCCTCTGAAAATTCTAGACAATAGGAAAAGCCAAATTATCTGTCTAATTTTGTGTCTAATTTTTGTTAATTAATGATCACACAAAAATATTAGAGTAAAGATTTTGGAGCAGTGTCCATGCCCCCAAAAAATTATTGGGTGCCATATAGGAGGAGTCTGAAGGCACTGCAATCATCCATCCTGCATTTAGTGTTATAGCACACCTTGGTTGTTTTCTCTCATTGAGAAATCAGAGGGCCAGTTTTATAGGTAAATGATAGTCATGGAGTTGTTAGTCATTCTTCAGTGATAACTCCTCTAGAGAATCTAGTCCAAACAAACTTGAGTCTCTACTGCCCAATACCAATGTGACCTTCAGGCATGTCATATCATTGGTGGTGATAGCCTTCCCACATCTGATTGCTTAATTACTCTTTTCCTCCATAGCAGAAGCTTGTGTTTCAATGTACAAAGAATCTTCTAGAATATGAGGCGTGTAGCTTTGCCCCATAGCTCACATTTTTCTTCTTGAGCAAGACTTTACTTAGTACCTACAATGTGTTATATCCTACCTGGATTTACTTAAAGGGCTCTCACAGTGCAAAGCGAGAATTTCAAGTCTACTTGCACTATTTCCTAATCAACAGATGACAGATCCATGACATATGTGTCTCCATGCCCCACTGTTGAGTGTGTATAGGCATGGCACATCTGGTTCATAGTTCACAGTCCTCACACAGAGGACAGACAGCTTCCACATGGATTGCCTGGAGGGGTCTGTGGGATGTTGTTTATTCACACTTATTCACTTGCTTGCCTTGAAAGCTACTGCTTTCTTCCATCCTGTGTTAAAATGTCAAGCCCAATGATATTAGTTTACACTCTCATTCCATTTTAATTTTCTTCCTTGTTTGAGCTTCCTTCAAACTAGAAGATTGCAGTGCAAAAAAGAAAGATATATTCAGTCTTCCCTTTTGATAACCCTGTTACATATTCAAAGTCATTCTATTTTCTAGCATCAGTTAAAATGTGGAGGATTGAAAAATTTTATATGTGACTGGAAAAGTTTTATTGGAGAACTCTGGATGCAGTGATATCCAAAGGCAAGTTTCACATGAGTATTTTGAGTTACAATTTACATATATTCATTTTTAATGCTTTGCTATATATATACAGTGAGTAATGTTCACCATGATCAGTTTAGCTAATATCTATCCCCATACATAATTTCTTTTTTGTGTGATTAAGACCTCTAATATTTATTATTTATCAATTTTCAAGTGTATGATATAGTATTTTTTCCCTACAGTCACCGTACAACATTATTTCTCCAAGACTATTTTGTCTGATAAATGGGAGCTTGTACCTATTTGGCCACCGTATTTTGTACTCCCTGAGGTTTTTTAATGACTCCCATTCCCATTTACTGTCAGCTTTATTTATTTTTTAAAGAGTTATTTATGCATACAAGAACTGGGGTATAGGCCAGAATTGTGGGGGGTGGTTAGAGGATTCTTCAAAGACAGAGGGGAGAGCGAGCAGGTGGATTGACTGAAATACACTGCTGAGGGGAGCAGAGGGCAAGGCAGGAAAGATCTGCTGCAGCATATATGGGTTAGTTCTCTGGCCCATGAATTCATGCTGCAGTGGCTCAGATAGCTTTGTAGTACAGAGCAGAGACTTAACCCCTTGCAGCACCAGGGAGGCCCAGTATGATTATCTCAACTCCAATTTGTCCCTTCCCTCTTCCATAAGAAACTCCAGAACCAGCCTCATGCATTGGCACTTTGGTGGGGGACTCAAATTCCATTACATGTTCATAGAACATGTATTCCAATGTTTCTTCTGAGGCCATCCTTCACTTGGGTTTAGAAAATGGGTATTTATAAGCCTCTCACATTTTTCATGAGTGGAGAGGGGTGGGTATTCAGTACACAACATTCTCCATTTACAGAAATTGCATTGATCTCTTTAGCCCCCAAGTAAATTCTTGCCTCAATCTTTTATTGACTGTAGGTGGATGCTAGACTAATCCTGACAAGTATAACAACACCCAAATATGCCCTTCATAGATTGTCTAACATCTACTTTAAGGGGAGCTATTGAATTTTTCCCTCTGAAAATTCTAGACAATAGGAAAAGCCAAATTATATGTCTAATTTTGTGTCTAATTTTTGTTAATTAATGATCACACAAAATTTGCAAACCACATGTTGACAGTCACTTATCTGAAGCTCCTTGCAGGAGATAAGTTCCAGAACCTAACACTTTTAAGATTTTCGAAAGACAGTATGGAGGTGATCCACATGGCGTGGCAGACCTCTCCTGAGCTGCCCACTGTTCCCCTCAGCAGCATACATGTCATGCATTATGTCACAAGTAGGATCAGGGACAGTGTTCCATAATAAAATTCAGCAAATATACTCATATTTACACAATAAAAATAATATGGCCCCCTGCTTGTTCTAGTCAAGTTTGGCCACCAAATGACTTGTTGCTTAAATAAAATAAGTCATAACAGGAAATGTACTCTTTCTCTCCCTTCCTCCAATCACTTTCATTGGCTTTTGACTAGTGATAAGGAGAGCCTGAGAAACCCCATTTGCAGAGTGAGCTTCCATAGGTACAGGGTAGAAATGAATATGAACAAATGGCTAGGAAGGCACACTGTTCTTTTTCAATGAGACACCGGGAAAAGTATCAACACCTTTCTAAGCATTTCATTCTTTTCAGTGTTCTTTTTAAGACAATGATAAAAATATTCACATACATTTTTTTTTTAAATGCAACAGAACTGTGGTACAAGCCAGAGTTGCAGGGGCAGTGAGAGGCTTCACCAGAAACAGAGTGGGGAGCAGAACAGGCAAATGGACAAAGTACGCTGCTGAGGGGAACAGTGGGCAGCTCAGGAGAGGTCTGCCACGCCATGTGGATCACCTCCAGGCCTGGGATCGAACTCTTACTGAAGCAGTTGCAGCTCACTTGTTGTGCTGCATCCTAACGTGTTGCGCCACTGGGGAGCCTCGCATATTTTTATGTGCATATTTGCAACATCCTTCAGCCAAGGAATAGGTCATCTTGATTCTTTGCCTTCCACTCTTCTAATATGATATGAAGAAAAGATGCAGTATTGACTGAAAGGGTGTAGCTCGTTTCCAGGAGAAGGCACATGTCATTTCATTTTAAAGAGTAATTGCTATTCTTAGTCATGGTCTCAGTTTGTAAGACATAGTAGTTGGAGAGGAGACAAAGAATTGGAGAGAGAGAGAGAAGAGCCATGAGAGTCTCAGGTGGGGAAAAGAAAATTTGAATATATGTGGAGAAAACTACTTAGGGCATCAATCCTCCTTTGTAAGTTCTTGGAAAAGAATTTTTAGGAGGGTTTGTTAGGTGTAGTGAATGGCAGGTTTCTGCTATCTCTTCAGGAGAATTCACTGTACTTTAAATTGCTTTGCAGTACCTTTTCGGAAATCTCCTTTGTGTATGACACATGCTGAGATAGGTCGCAGAGAGGGCCAATTTTATTACAGCTAGATTTTTATAATGTCTTTTTAAAGTGCTCCTTAATGCTCCTGTTTAACTTTATTAAAGAATTCTTCTTTTGAGTTTTAAATGATGAGTGAAAAGCTTGTTAATCTTCTCAGCTAACCAAGGCTCTGTTGGAATCCTGGCAATTTCAGGCATGTAGATAGAACCAAAGCAACATACCTAAAAGGAAAAAAAGCCTTTGAACAGTGAACTTGGAGACTGAAACCAGCGATGTTACAATATGAATTATCTCAACAAAAATGCATTGTGTATTCCAGTTCGTGAACATTCTGTGTTATTAACTCTGAAAATACACACTGAAGGGTTATGTTCTTTTCTGGGGATTTCAGTAAAAACTCTTCCTTGTTTGCCATGAAGTATGTGAAAACTCCAGCATTGATCTCCATTAATTTCACATGCCCACCCCTTCAAACTGTTTGGCCTCAACCCTAAATCCCATCACAGAGGGGGCATTGCACCTGGTCCACCCTCCCCCTCTCTATCCACCATGCTGTGTCTTTGCCACACACGTCTTTGTTCTGCATTGATACAGAGGACATACTCTCTCCTTTCCCAGCAGTTTCAAAACCGGGACCATAGTTTCCCTTCCCTTTTCCAATTCTCTTTGTTTAGAAGGAGTAATTTCTGGTTATTTTCTAGAGTTGGCTGCTGGCTGTTGGGCTGATATTTTCTGCTGGCAAATTTGAAGAATTTTCTCTGTTTATGTCTGTTCCTTCTCAGGGGCACCCAGAGCTAGACTGGCTGTTGGCATGTTCTTCTGGCTGACTCGCTCTTTCAAACAATGTAACCTGCACCATTTGACCTGAAGTGATTATCGACACTTCTCCCAGATGTATGCTGATCCAAGTGGTAGGAATTCCTTTTTTTTTTTTTCCTGAGATTTGCCTTCCCAACAGATATAAATTTTTTTTCTTTTCTCTGAAAATGGTTTAAAGTATATCTTTGTGTTGTCTTGAACCAATGCTTTGTCTCAGATTGCTAATCAGCCTCTGCCTTGATATTTTTTTCATTCCCTACATATGAGATCTCATACATTTAATTTTATTTTTGTCATTGTCTCTAAAAGATGGTTCTAATTGGACTTCCATGGATATGATAGGATATATTTTGGTGTGTGTTTGTTTTTCTGAATTTTTTCATTTAAAATTTTTTGCTGAGCTGTTTGACAAATAGTACTAATTGAAAGATGGTTAGCCTTTACCAATAGGACATTATCTAAAGACAAAATGCTGTCCACAGATGACTTACTTGGAATTTTAATAATTTTTCACTTAAAATTGGAAGTTATAAGAGAACATATGCAATTTATTAAGGCTTCAACATTGAATATGAACACTTAACATCATGAAGCAGTGCTGTGGAGTACATGGATTACAGGCAGACCTGGATGCTTGTTCTATCACCAAATAGCTCTCCAGACTTTATCTTTCTATTTATAAAATGGCAATAATAATATTTACCGTGTAAGACTGCAATTGAGCAACATTCATACTTTAAAGTACTCTAAAATGACAACTATTTCTACTTTCATTTTTGATTTTTCTGAAAATATTCTTAGTTTGCCTCATTCAAATGCTCTCACTGGCATGATTAATTATTACTCTCAAATTTCATAAACCACATTTGGCTTTAATGAAACGATGCATATGTCCATCTGGAAAGTAAGTTGAAAAAATAAATATAATTCTACAGAATGACTAATAGTCCCTTTGGAGGAGCAAAGCATTTGGCAGACCGAGGATTCTTAGGTATGGGACAGAGAAATTTGGGAGTAAGTTATCAGTGCCTACTTTTCATTAAAAATGCCAGCAGAAAAATATTAATGTGTTCAGAGACTATATTTCCAACTTTCCATTTCTGTAACTCCTCCACAGTAAATTTCATCATATTAAATCCATCTCCCTGGAAAGCTACCTACCTGTGATACATGATAGCCTAAAGGAATATTCCACTCCCTGATACAGCTTTCAAAATTTTTCTAAGATGTAGCATAAATGAGTTTTAAAGAATTTGCTTTATCGTGAAGGAAAAGATCATATCTCAGAATGTACAATCATTCTTCTCTACATTAAAAACAAAAAATGTGCAAATGGAATATGGCTCTTTCTCAGGTTAGAATGAAACAAATCTTTATGCAGCTCCTTTAGTAATTCCTATAGGAAAAATAATTTCATATCAGCATTGGTCTGATCCCATTTCACCAGAAATAAATTTTTGAGGCAAAAAGAGATTCTATAACAATGCTAACAATATTGTGAGTCATAATAAAGATATCATGATCAGTTCAGTTTTCTGGCAATTTTATTACTTAAAAAATTTGCATTTAACAATTAAATTTAAGCAGGTATAAAAAGTATCATGCACACAGGCCCTCCCTAGTGGCACAGCCGGTTAAAGCACAGCATTGAGAATCTAAAAGCGGCTTCTGCGTGAGTTCGATTCCCGCCTGCCCCAGAGGTGACCACATGGTGTGGCAGACCTCTACTGACCCGCCCGCTGCTCCACTCAGCAGTGTACTTCATCGATCTGCCTGTTCTGCTCTCCACTCTGTCTCTGGTGAAGCCTCTCACCACCCCTGAGCCTCTGGCCTGTACCCCAGTTCTGTATGCACAAATAAATAAATCTTTAAAAAAAAAAAAAGTATCATGCACACAAAGAAGCTCAGCTATTTACTGAAAAAAAATGTTTCACATGTTTAAAATAAATCTTTTTAACTAAATACTTTTTGATGCTTTATTCTGCATAGGGAGTACATTTTAGTTAATTCATCATTGTTACATCACCAAGATCATTTGTTATTTTCATATCTTTCCCAGTCCTTCTAAGTACTTTAAGTTGTTTCAACATTTTAATGGCAAGTCATATTTAAGTCCCTTACATACAGCTTCTAATATGAGCTGTAGCTCAGTTTCTTTAAATGATCTCATTTTTGCTGCTATACCTATGTAAAGAAAAGTAGAAATACTTCGATCAACAAAGTTAATATTCTGAATATTTTTAAGTCCAAGTCTTAATGATACAACACATCTGTCAGAAACTAAAGACAGATTCACTGTTGATTAGAACAAAGGGAAATGAGATTGACCAAGAAATATAAGGTGAGACTGAAGCCAAAGATTTGGTCTTGGGCACCCAACACAGGGACCATCAACTTTGACATTTACTACATGTTTTCTCCAGAAGGTGGTGCTTGTCAGTCAGTTCAGGACTGTTGTGAGAAAACACTAAAATACATCCTGATTTTTCAAGAGTTCTCCCTCACTCAAAGAAATGAGTGGACACAGAAATATCACTGGTAATAGAACAAGGCATAATGTTTTAGTATATGTACAACTGCCAACTAGTGTAGGCTGTGAATGTTTGAAGGAATGGGTGGGACATCCATCAGCATTATGGAAGAGAAAATTCACAGAGCCATAACATTTTAATCTGAATAAGATTTTAAAGTTCATTTGTCCCAAGAGTTCTTAGCTCGTAGGTGAGTGGATTATGTTGGGTTTGAAGTTACTCTTTCATATAGTTTTGAAGTTGTTAGTGATTTGTGTGTGTGTGTGTGTATATAGTTGAAACTATGATTATCTTCTCAAAAACGTGGAAAAATAAGTAAGGATAAGTAACACTCATTGTATAAAGGAGGAAGCTGAGTCACAATATGGTTAAATGTCCTGGTTGTGTCTCTCAGAATAATGGGGGCGAAGCCAGACACGGAGCCCTCTTTCCCTGAGGGATGTTGCAACTATATAAAAGTCCAGCAAAATTTCTCCATTTTAAAGAAACACAGAAGTGTTCACAAGGTGCTTTGCTTAGTTTATTTCTGTATCACATTAAAATAACTAGAAGGTTGGTTAACTATCCAAAGCTATAAGCATTATACTAATCATTTAAAAAATACTTATTTGACCAAATGTTTCCGGTTTGATTGATTATCTTGGCATTAGCCAGACATAGTCCAAATAACAGCACACTCCCATGACTATGATCCTGTAAATATTCTGGCATCTCCCCCATTACCAATAAAACCATTCAGCACAAGTATGTGGCATGAAAGGGAGAAAAATGAGAAACATATGTCTGAGTTTTCCATGTGAAATCTATAACCATTAAGGGAATGATTTGCATTATGTGGCCTAAGCATACCATAGTACCCAGAGAAGTGAAAACGAAGGAGCATACTTGAAGGAGATATTTCCAAAGGAGACAGAATTACAATCCTTTTTTTCTAAACCAAAACAACCCACAGGCAAAACTAGTGAGAAAACATTTACATAGGACAAAAGAAATATAAAATCTTGTGCTTCTGCGGTAGAGTGTAGTTCCTAAGCCTTGAGAAGGCTGATAAAAACCTAAAAGCTAATCATTATTGCAATGTTGCTTTAAGAAAGCGGCTCAGACCCAAATGAACCAAGCAGGATGTCATCAACAACAAATTAACACCTAAGATCCCAAATGAGTATCACAGGATAACAATTATGAGCTTGAATGGGACTTAATATTTTCCTTGCCTCTGTTTGAGCACTTTGCTTCTTCTACCAGTGAGAAAGGTTAGAAGTCAATTTTTCATGAGAAAGCATCTCCATATTGGCTGCAGAGAGATGCAGTTGGGGGATGGTCTTACAGCCACACCAGACTGCCTGCTGTGATGGAGGCTCAATTTGGCAGAGGGAGAGAATGCTTTTGGTGGGGGTGGGTGTGGGGGGGTGCAGAAAAGGCCCTAGGTATGGTGTTGCTCAAAAATAGAAGATGAGAAAGTTGGATAGGGCTGCCATGAACCAAGTGTTTGAAAGCCCTGACAAGTGTGCGAGAAACATCAGCGCTTAAAATTTGTCATTTGGGAATGTTCCTCTAAATGTAAAATGACTGAGGGAGAGGCAAAGGCAGAAAGCAATCAAGGCTTTGTGAAAGACTTATACAAGCAACAGAGAAAATAAACAGTATTGTTGAAAACAATGTCTAAGTGGTATTTGTGTTCATGACATCATTAAGCCATGTGTCAACTAATTTTCACAATGGGTGACTTAACATTTGCTATAGGTTATTTGGCTTTGTACTTACCACAAAAGGAGGTGTTTGCCATATAATGGAACATATTGTATTGTTGGAGATAAGAATTGGGACTGGAAGAAAACAAAGGGCAGGCATTGCACTGCTTGAAATTTGTACCAAGGTAAACTGCAAGATTCAGTGCTTGGTAATAACAGGAAGTGAGTTGGGTTAGTTAAGTTCCTTCTATATTTGGATGACTGCTTTCTACATTGGTCAGTTCTGAAAATAAACAAGCCTTGTTAGTTTTGCTTATAAAGTTTTTGAGCTTAGAAGTGAGTGTGCATAGCCACAAAACTACAAACTTAATCCTGTTATAAATAGGCCAAGTCTTCTGTTTCCTGTGATCTCTCAGGTCCCAAAGTCTTTTGAGACTGGCTAGGGAAGGTTTTGAATTAGGGATCACCACATAAAATCTTCAGATTGTGATTAAGTGGAAAAAGTTTATCAGTTGATCATTTAGTGAAAGAGGTCTCCAGGCGTGTGTGGTCAGCTATCCAGAAAACATTATTCCCTTGGGGCATTCAAGCTTGATTTTTAGAAATGGATTTCAACTATTTGCCATTTTACCATTAAGCTAAAATGTATGCTAGACAGTGGCATTTGCTCACTGATTAAAATCAAGTATCTGTGTGACCTCAGTTTGCTTGTGTGTGGTGTGTTGGTTGTGATTTGTATTTTGGAACACCTGCAATTGGAAACCCAATTGACAGGTTGCAGATTCAGTTACTAGTCATACTTCCTTGCTATCAACAATCAATTTTTACATCAAAAGTTCCAACAGGGTGTCTTATCCAAGGGAATTTTTGTGACTTCAAAAATGCCACCTTGAATAATGGATTTCATTTATTCCATAATCAGGTTTGTGAATAATTTGTATGGCCCCGGTGACCATACTTCAATAATCTCTAGTCCAGATTATTCCATGTCCAATATTCCCAAGAATTCCTCTAGGGTGCTTACACACATCCAAAGGGATGGTGCTGCTTGCTCCTAGCTGTCCCTGTCCCTGGACTGTGGTCCCACACATCCTCTTAAGGACCAAGAATATCACAGCAACGTCACAGACCAGCTGCAGCAGATCAGAGCCCACACAACCCCAAAATATTATTGTCAACAAGCCAGAGACCTGCTGAGCCTTTAAAAGCTCTGACAAAAGACTTCTGCTGCTCATCTCCAGCAGCATGCTAATGAGTGTCATTCAGAACTGAAGCAGAATTGCCTGCACCTGAAACTTGTACTTTACTCACTTCTATTAGTGCAAGTCTTTGTTCAGGCCCTACAAGTTCAAGACTTGAAATTTTATCCAAGGGCATCACATTCCAAGAGAGCTCAGCTCCTGAAGTCTCTATATTGACAGAAACACATTCTAATGAAAAAGAACAAGATGAGGGTAGATGTTGGTGTCAAGCTCAGAGGTAAAACTATGGACACAGTTTTTGTTTTTGTTGTTCTCATTATCAAGATAATTTTTTTCTCTGGAGACTTTATCATTGGATGTGAGTAAAAACCACCCTGACAGACCATTAACAGCTTTGAAATTTGAACAGAAATTTAAGGCGGCTCATGGCTTTGTGAACATTTGCCAATGATCTCTCTGGTGGTTATAAAAGTTCACATATCAGTTGTTGTTTCCTTACTCCCCCTTCTCACCAAAAAAATATCCCTGTTATTACATACTTCACACCCCCAAGTGTAGCATAGTAGCAGATATTAGAATTGGGAAGTCATAGATTAGAACATGGACAACTTTCTAAGTCTCTATTCTTGAGAGAGTTATTGAGCTTCTAACTTGAGTTTCCTTATGTGTACACTGAAGATATTAAAGAACATATTCTTTTTTCTCAAATCAAATAAAAATTAAGGAAAATGAGAATATCTTTCTAGAAAATAAAGATCATCCCTCATCTATCACTCACTCATTTGATGCAACAACAACAAAACAAAGTAAAAAAAGACAACATCACAACTAAATGGCATCAATGAGACTGCATTAAAAATATTAGGAATTTTGGGCCCTCCCTAGTGGCACAGCAGATTAAAGCACAGCACAAAGAAGCTAAGGCCACTTCCACATGAGTTCAATCCCCGCCTGCCCTGGAGGTGATCCCACATGGCGAGGCAGACCTCTCCTGACCCACCCGCTGCTCCCCTCAGTAGTGTACTTTGACAATCTGCCTGTTCTGCTCTCCACTCCGTCTCTGATGAATCCTCTCACCACCCCTGGCCTGTACCCCAATTTTGTATGCATAAATAAATAATTTTTTATTAGAAATTTCACTTTATGATGCATTCTATTGAAAAATTTTTAAGAAAGCCCAATAATTATATTGGGTGGTTAATGAGTCAAATTAATCAATGATATAAATGGTTTAGAGTATACTTGACATGAAATAAGTATACAGCAGAGGCAAACTCTAGGAATATCTGCTGGAGTGTCTGGTAAATGTCTACTGTGTTGAAGGTGTGGTTTGCCCTGTACCAGGCAGGGCTTAGGAAACTACCATGATCTGGGGGGACTCCTCTATCCTGTCTCTCTTGAGCAACATAGTCTCAACCACAATTGGCAGGTGGGGTTCTCTTCTTCCAGATACCTATCTATAATAACGCCTGGCATGCTCCTTAAATGAAGACTCTGTAGAGATAACAAAATTATTAGCTGAAAATGACTGGGCCCACCCAACAGTTAACTCAAACATGAAATCACAATAAGCACGGGACTATGATATTAATGTTTGGTTTCTCCTCACTAAAGAAACTATAGAACTGATTCTTTTTCAATTCTTTTCAATATTATTTTTCTGTCTTTCTTTTGAAATGACTTCACTATTTTTAGAGGTTTTTGTACTATAAAGCAAATGTTCCTCATTTAAAAGGTTCATGAGTCTACACTTAAAATAATAAAAAGTCAAATAGAAAAATTTCAAACCTATGAAGTTTCATGAAGGGGAAATAGAAATCTTTATGGACCCTATTCTTTTTTTTTTTTTAAGATTTATTTATTTATGCTTACAGAGCTGGGGTATAGGCCAGACAGAGGTGTGGTGGGTGAGAGGATTCACCAGAGACAGAGTGGGAAGCAGAAAAGGCAGATTGACAAGGTATATTGCTGAGGGGAGCAGCGGGTGGTCAGGAGAGGTCTGCTTCACCATGTGGATCAAATCCTTGCCTGGGGATTGAACTAGTGCTGCAGTGGCTTCAGAGAGCTTTATAATGCAGTACTTTAACCTGGTGTGCCACCATTATGGACCCTATTCTTTAGTGTCTCAGTGAAGAGAAGGAACCACTATATGCACTTTCAATTGTTCCCCATCTATATGTAAATATGAATGTGTACGGATAAAAGTACTTTTTCCTTACAAAAACAACCTCATATTACACTTGTTCCTCTTGACTTGCTTTTCCTCTCACAATATATTTAGCACTTTTCTACATCAGTATATTTAGATTTTCACATTTTTTAACCATTATACAATTTCAATTGAACTTACTTGCTTAAGTGGCTTAAGCAATGTATATTACTATGTTTATTTATGAACAAGGCTGTGCAATTTTAATGTTTTTTTGGTGTCCTGTTTCTTTCCACCTAGTCTGCATTCTCACAGCTGTTACTCAATTTCCTACATGATTTATAGGAACTTTTAGTTTGTTACATTTACCCTGTAAGAGTCATTTGTATAATAACCATAGTTTTCCAGGTTTTACTTTGTTTATAATATTCTGTGTTAAGCATAAATGTTTAAAATTTAAATTGTCAGCCTTATCTAGATTTTAGCATATTAATTACAAGTTTCTTGTCATGTCTTTTCTTATATCAAGATTACAAAAGAATAGCTCAATTTTTCCTAAGATATTTTATATCTTTGAAATATGTTTAAACTTCTAATCTGTCTGGAATTTGTTATGAAGTAAGGAACAATTATTTTGCTCAAATGTCTACACATTTGAACCAGTAACCTTTACCAGATAATGCATCTATTTTCAACTATTTTGAAAATCCATATTAACATACATAAATCACTAGTTTTCCATAAATATATTTCTTGATGTTATATTTTCTTTCATTGATCTCTCTGTCTAGTGTACTTTTTTTTTTTTTACATTTTTCAAATAATTTCAGCATTATATTGTGGTGAATTTTCATCTTTATTAGTAATGAATGATTTTTTTTTTGCTTAGTCTTACAAATTTGGTAATATATACATATGTATTTCTCTTCATGTTACATTTTTTGTTGATTTTTTGACATAATATTTTGCCAATATTTGAATGACTCATTTAATTGTATTCATTATTATTTATGTTTTAAGAAAGGATAGCTACATAATGTGTGTTTTTTTAAATCACCACCTTAGATGATATGTCATCTTTTAGGTCTCCTCATGCTTGTTTTTGGCACAAAAATGTATTTTATGATAGAATGGTGGGTATGTAGGTTTTTACTAGACCAGCCTTTCAAATTCACTGTATATTTGAGTATTTTCTGTATGTTTGAAATTTTCATAATAGAATTGAGTCAAATCTTTTTATCTATCTGACTAACCCATGCTTTCTATATTTCTCTACAGCATACCCATCCTAACATAGGTAGATGAATATTATTCAGTTCAGATTATATTTGTAAAATACTTATTAGCTTGTTAATTACCTTTGCTTTTGAATGCATTTTCTTATTCTTTATATCTCTAATTCTCCATCCCCCTTTTAAATCAGAGTAGTGGTTAATGAACCCAGAGAGTAAGGCTTATTTTATAATTTCCGATACTAATGGATTTTTAGAAAACAATACTTTTGGTTTTAACTGACTTTTAACATAATTAATTATTTGTATTATTAATTGTTATTATCATTTGTAAGCACGTGCTACACAAGATCCCTGTCCTGGGAAGCATATCAAAGCTCACATTTAATTATTTTCTTGAAGTTTCATGGTATTCCAGGTAACAACAAAAGCTATGAAGTCCTAGAAATAATTAAAGTTTATAATTAATACTGCTGGTTTAATTTTACCATACATAATTTCTAATCAGCCAAATAAATAATTATTAACACCTCCATGATTATTAAAATTTACTAACATCTGTTGGGACGACTCGCAATAACCTCAAGTCATGATGCCTTAGCATTCAAATGCCATTAATTTTATTGCTTTTATGCTTCAATGCTCAAATAGAAAAAAAGGATTAACCCTAGTTAAGGTTTTAGAAAAGAATAAATATCCAAATGCCTACTTTTTATACTAATTCATTTATTCTATTTTGCTACATGCTTTCTTGAGAGGTATATAGAACAGGAAATTTGCTATATTTTAGGCAAACCCAAACTCATGGACTTACATGATGAACTGTTTAGGACCTCAGATTTCCATATACATATACGCTGTCTACCCCTAATGGCAATTTTAATAAAATGGTATTTATTTGAATTCTATGTTTCCAAGCCTTGCTTAATTTCACAATCGGAATGTCTTTCCCTTTAGACATTGTTTCAAAGGAGGAAAAACAGGTTCTGTCTTTACCTTTTGTATCTCCATTAACCAAGCAGGAGTTGTTTTTTTCCATACAGGTTTTTAATAAATCATTTTTAAATGATAGGACTTTAGAAAGGGCAGGCCTTTTCTTATTATAAGTGTTTAGTACCCTCCCTCTTTTTAGGCCTTGTCTTTCAGTGCATGGGGTAGAACTCTGTGTTTGTATACTTGCCACATAAGGACTTTGAGACAGAGTAAGTTTCACATTGGATCCAACTGGGCCCTTTCTCCCTCACTTGTGTCTATAAGCTAGGACTTTGATTTATTACTGCACTAACTTAATAAAATAATATCTATCCCATCATTAGTTGCCAAATGAATAATAAAATCCCAAGAAAGGTTTTTGAAGTACAATAACCAAACTGAAGTCTATGAATTGTGCACTATTCATTCATAAAATTTTCTGAAACCTCCCTCCTGTGGTAGATACTGCTGAGAAGTGCCTTGAATGTGTTATAGAGAGCCAGAGGAAAGCAGGAACCCATGCTTTGACAAAAACTATGAACTAGAAAAATATCTGCCAATTTTTTATGCAGTATTATTATCCTACTATGTGTTTTTTGCAATGTTTCATTATAGTATTATTCAGTTGGGAGGAAAGTATGACCTGAATGAACTCTACTCACTGATGTCTTACTGCCACTTCCCGTACCAGGCCTGAGAACTAGAACTCCCATCATGCCATGAATTTGCCATGACTTTTAACTTTTTAAATATATATATATGTATATATATATATATTCATTTATGCATACAGAAATGGTGTATAGGACA
>NW_004567103.1:61066316-61135351 GCF_000260355.1 Condylura cristata
TATATATATATATTCATTTATGCATACAGAAATGCAGGGGCTGTGAGAGGCTTCACCAGAGACAGAGTGGGAAGCAGAACAGGCAGATCTACTAAGATACACTACTGAGGGGAGCAGTGGGTGGGACAGGAGAGGTCTACCACATAATGTGAGTGAGTCATCTCCCTGGCCTGGAATCGAACTTGTGCTAAAGCAGCTGCATCTGGCTTCATAGTGCTGTACTTTAACCTGTTGTGCCACAAGGGAGGACCTGACTTTTAACTTGTTGAAGAGGGGATTCTGAGAACTAGTGATGGAGTTAAGCAGCCATGCTTGGTATAAAAATTGAACACATATGGACCTGGAGGGTTTGGGGTTTGCCAACCTTCAGCTTGCATCCATGGTCCTGACTCAGGCACATTATAGGTAGGGCACACTAACCAATTAATATCTCTCTCTCTGTCTACTCCCTCCCCATGCACTCCCTCTTTTTATTTCCCTTATAAATAAACCTTTGTTCCCTTTCTATTGTGTCTACCCCTGGGTCTCGTTCTGAATTTTTTTTTTTTAGATTTATTTATTTGTGCATACAGAACTGGGGTACAGGCCAGAGATGCGGAGGATGAGAGGAGGCAGAGGGGGGAGCAGAACAGGCATATCGACGAAGTACACTGCTGAGGGGAGCAGCGGGCGGGTCAGGAGAGGTCTGCCACGCCATATGGTCACCTCCGGGGCAGAAGGGAATCGAACTCATGCGGAAGCGGCTTTAGATTCTCAGTGCTGTGCTTTATTTAACCCGCTGCGCCACCAGGGAGGGCCTCATTCTGAATTTTTTAATTGCACATTTGAAAGCACACACCCAGACCACCACACTTGCCTTTGGAGTAGCTCTGTAACAATCCCAGGTTAGTATTCGATACTCCTGAAATAACAGCCCTAGTGCAATTCCTTCATTGATGTGGTTGATCTCTTTTTTCACATTTACTTCTCAGAATCAGCTAAGGGCTGATCATTTCTGGGAATAGCTCCTTCTCTGATCGTGATAGAATCACGAAATCTGTTCCCACAGCTAGTACTCCAAAGTTTTAAGTCACGGCCAATTCAAAGACTGCCTGTTTGTGTACAGAAGAGGAATGGGAGTGGGAGAGGAGAACATAAGGGACAAAAGTGATGGTCATGGGTGATGGGAGTTGTGATGATGGGAGAATTATGGGGGCTACAAGTGAGGGGAGACATCAATACTGTATAAAAATGAACAATAAAGTAATGATGAAAATCAATTAATTAAAAAACAACAAAAACTGTATTCAAAGGTGTTAGAATTTATTTATAGTCTGGTTTAACATTTTAATGGAAAACATTTCTAAACTATTTAGAATAGTATAGATATGCCAACTATTCTTTGTTAATTCTCTCTGATTTCAGTAGACATTTTAAAAGTCCATTGACAGGAACTCGGTGTACCATTTTAAATGCCAGGGCATTTCAGTCACTCTGCAGGGGATGTAAAATGGTTTTTGATGACATCCAACATTTTACTAATCTTTTTGGCGTTAGCAACCCAGTGAGTCAACTGTCTACTGTGCCTGAGAGATTTTTTTTCTGGCATATTAATGCTTAGGAAGCAATGCTTTCCTTTCAGAATTTTGAGAGTATTTCTCATTGTGGAACTAATTTTTGTCTTTTCAAGAGATGTTTAAGTTCTTGCAGTTACTTATAAGATGGAATTTAGTAAAGGTAGTATGTAAGTGCCCACATGGAATGTCAGAATATTCTACTTTTGGTCTTTTAAATGTGCCTGTAGAAGTAGGAGCAATCATTTTCCTATGTTCTGTTTCTTTTCCTTGATAAAGGATTGTTTTAGAAATTAGGTTGATTTTAAAAATATTTTTATTTACTTCATAATATATAAATTCTAATTTTGGAGAAAACATGTATGGTCTGTTATTAATATCTCATCCTACAATAGTTCTTTTCTTCCTTCCTAGTGACATACATAACCTTGTTTTTTCACCCTCAATGCTTATGTGAAATATTTGATCTATGCCAAATGCAGTAATCTTTTGTCTAAAGAGGACATGTGACCCACTTTGGGCCCAGACCTGATATATAGGCAAGTCTACTAGTGGACTTTGGGAAAATATTTTCTTCCCTTTGAACATATTCACATGAGGATGATGCTTAGAGCAGTTGTAACCACTTTGCTCTATAAGATACAGGCCAAGAGAATTTAGCAACATTTATTTGTTTCCATTATTGCTTGAAAACACTTTATTCATATCTATATACATCTGTGACAATGAAATATCACTATCATTTAACTAAAATAAAAAGATTATCAGAAACAAAATGTAAGAAAAAAACTAAATTCTCGCATATTTCTAACCAGATATATTTGCTGTAGTTCCTTTCATTGTCCTCTGTACATATGCAAATATATCTGATTTCTGTGTTTATAAATTTAGGGTGCTAAATATACAATTATGTATTCTTCTTTTTACTTATCTCTGCTTTATATTTTAGAGTTTCTTTGAATAATTTCTAAAGCCATGACTTATAATGGCATGGTTTGCTATAATTAATTTGTATATTGCTATATGGGATATATCTTTTCTTCTTTTGTGTGCAATTTATGTTGTTGCCTAAAAGCCATTATGCTATTTTTCAAAGCAAAGAACATATATAAAGCAATTGTTGGTGAAAAAAATGCTAAAGAAAATAAAAATACATCTCTTCTTTAAAAACCAATAATTACTTGTAAAAGTCAGAAACATAACTAAAAAGCGGTGGCCTTTCCAAAGTGTAGCTGTAAAAGCCTTTGAAGAGCCAAAGAGAAGAAAGCTAGAGTTAACTTTTTAGTGAGTATGAAAATAACCATGTTTAAATGTTTGATTCCTCCAAACCTACAGAGATCATGCTGCCATTGTAGCTTCAGTGTGTAACATTATTTCAGCTCTGTTTATGATGCACAAGTGGAAAGTAAAGAACACATGAAAGTACTTGAGAGACATAAAGTCCCTCACATCTTCTGGAATTGTGACCAAAAGAAAGTCAAGTCTAGTTGAAATTTCTCTAAAGTATTTCTAACAAATATCCTTCTATATAAAACAGGAAAATGGTAACATGGATGGAAAGGTTTCTAGCTCATAGATTTTACATACAATAGTCCCCAAACTCATGTGATTTGTTTTTGACTGATGTAGCAGCAGATAAATGCTATAACCAGACTGACTTGTGTTAAAGTTTGTCTTATAAGCAGAGAAGACATTAGATCTGTGTCTGACTCTGTTCTACCTGGCTTTCATATATGAACTTGCTAAAGAGCATTACAGCTCTCTGGAGATATCTCCATTACACAAATGAAGAAATGGAAGCACCTCTGAATTAAGTAAGTTCAAGCTGGCATAACACTGAAAAATGAACTGGGATTCCAGGAGTGGGGTCCATATTCTTAATCATAAAGACTGTGCCTCAGTCTTAAGATCTTAAAATACTTTTTTAAATTTTTCTCCAAACTACAAGTAAAATCCAACAGTTTAATTTTTTGAACTACATGGTTGAGTCAAAACCACTCATGCTGGGCCCTCCCTGGTGGTGCAACAGGTTAAAGTGCAACACTCTGAAGCTCTCCACAACCACTGCAGCATGAGTTTGATCCCTGACCAGAGAGGTGACCCACATGGTGTGGCAGACCCATCCTGACCCACCTGCTGCTTCATCAGCAGTGTGTTTCAGTCGATCCACCTATTCTGCTCCCCACTACATCTCTGGTAAATCCTCTCACCCTCACCCTGCACCTCTGGCCTATACCCTACTGTATGCATAAATAAATAAATTTTTAAAAGGACACATAGCTATGTATTTAAAACATGTAAATAAGGTGAAAGAAAACATAACTTAGTTCATTCCTATATAGACATAATCTCCTGCTGACATGAAGTGTGCATCTATTAGGTACTCAATTACTTGCCAAATCTTGGGATCAGATTGCACAGCACTAGATTTGTGTCATGATTCATGGTGATCATGGAACCATATTTGCTTTTTATTATAGTAAATTAAAAAAATGTCCAGAGTTCAGTTCATAATAATAACCTCTCATTGAAAGTGAGAGCTTATTATATGTGTCAGTGTTTAAATTATGACCTACCTCCACTTAGTACTTTTCAAATAGATTTCATTTATTATGGTGTTTCCCTCCAAAATTGCAAATACCCACTGTTGACCCTGTGGAGTCTCTGTGCCATCCTGGGGCACCCTATTGTTCTTTGGGAACTATGCTTAAGGTATAATTAGCACTTACATTAGGATTTAGTAGAGGAATAAAATGTGATTGTGTCTAATATTTTAAATGCCTTTAGGTTGCCAGCTTGGTTATTCAAAACTTTACATATATTTATGGAGATACCCTTTTGCTTGTATTGACTCCTTTGAAACAAATATTACAAATCAGTGGGAATGAAGTGAACATGAAACCATTTAGGGTTTATTCAGTAGAGAAACATGGAGCTGGACTAAATGGTATTTAAATTCCCATCTAAATTTTCATCATTAGAATTTATACACTCAGGTCTTTAATTTACATGTGAGTAGGGCATTGCTTGTTTATAAACAGATTCTCCCTCTACCTTCCTTCATTCATTTATCTTCAGCATTGAAGCACTGTCATGATAACAGTAACTAAACCCTGTACCCAAGGCAGGAGTTCTCTGAACTCTACCCTGAGTTCTACCTTCTGCTATCTGTAAGACTTTGGATGAATTGCTTCACTATTCTGCACCTCATATTCCTAATCTTTAAAATATGGACAGTGGTGTCTGTGTTACCAACTCTTGTAAAGTGAAGACAGTTAATATGTGTCATAATACTCTAAAGCACTGGATGGCTCTATTAGGAAGATGGTAACTTGTGCTTATATTCTAAAAGTGTTAACATCTCTGCAGGTTAGTGCCAACAGTAGGCTGTGATAACAATGGCAGGGTTTTTTGGGGGGGAAATTATTTTTAAGATTTCATAATTTATAAACTATGTATCAGTCCCACATACTAATATTGGCCAACACTGATCATTTAATACTAGCTTGTAGCATTAATGGCTTTAATGTAATTATCTTTTCCTTAATTTTGTTCATCTTGGAATCTGCTCATTTAGATTGTGGCCAAGAAAAAAATGAATTCTTTGAACAGATTTTCAAATAAAAAATAAACACATATTATTCCAAACTTTATCATGAAGTTCATAAAACCCATTATAATATCCCTTAACTATCTATTCCTACCAATACTTCCCCCCAAAAGTGGAAACATGACTATTAATAGGTCATATAAAATTTTCACAGCAAAAATCATGAAGTCAGAAAGTAAAATTTTGATGTTTTGGAGACTAAAGCATCATAGGAAAATATTTCGGTATGATTCAGTAGCTCATTGAGAATGTGGTTAAAAATGTCATTTATTGCTTTATAATTCCCTCTCACTGGTAATAAGTTGAAGTTTTTCTTTGCACTGTATTGTATACTTGATGCATTTAAAAATATATCAAATCTGGGCCCTCCCTGGTGGTGCAGCGGGTTATAGCACAGCACTAAGAAGCTAAAGCCACTTCCACATGAGTTCGATCCCCACCCTGGAGGTGATCCACATGGATAGCAGACCTCTCCTGACCTGTCCGCTGCTCCTCTGAGCCATGTACTTCATTAGTCAGCCTGTTCTGCTCCCTACTCTCTCTGGTGAATACTCTCACTACCCCTGCACCTCTGGCTTGTACCCCAGTTCTGTATGCATAAATTTAGAAATATATATATCAAATCCCTTTATAGAGTACAACAGGAGATAGAAAAATGTTGTTTATTACATTAAAATATTCAAACAAGGCCCTCCCTGGTGGCGCAGCGGGTTAAAGCACAGCACTGAGAATCTGAAGCCACTTCCGCATGAGTTCGATTCCCGCCTGCCGCCTGCCCGGAGGAGACCATATGGCGAGCCAGACCTCTCCTGACCCGCCCGCTGCTTCCCTCAGCAGTGTACTTCGTAGATCTGCCTGCTCTGCTCCCCACTCTGTCTCTGGTGAAGCTTCTCACCGCCCCTGAGCCTCTGGCCTGTACCCCAGTTCTGTATGCACAAATAAGTAAATTTAAAAAAAAATATTCAAACAAATGAAAATATTCTAAGCTGATTTTTAATCAGTGCAGAAAATACATGATGCATCTAAGGGGAAATAAACACCTCATCTTTGCTTTTATTTGCCGTCTGATCTCTTGGCAACAGTAAAAACCTAAGGACAAGTGAGTTCTTTGATGAAGTCTGAATGAAAAAGCTCCTGTGAGTAGAGTGAACAAGAGTGGAGAAGGAATGTGTAGATGTAAGTGGAAGATTTCTAACGTATCTGAAAATGGCTAGTAGTGGAAATAAATGATATAAAAATGGAATCTGAAGACTAAAGGGAATAATATATGGTGCCTACATTTCAAAAGTCAGGATTTCAAGAAGCAATATTCAAAAATCCACTATTATCTAACAGTATAAAATCAAATATACTAAAGAAAACTCATTACTAAATGCACTCAATCTTACAGTATAAAATAAATTGAAGACTATGCTGTATTATTGGTGCAACAGACCTCTCCTGTTCCATCCACTGCTCTCCTGAGCAGTATTTCAGTAGATCCACCTGTTCTGCTCCCCAATCTGTCTCTGGTGAATCAGCGTACCCTCTGTAGCTCTGACCTACACCCCAGTTGTTCTATGCAAAATTAAATAAAAACAAAAGCTCTTTAAAGAAAATAACTATCAGAGCTGAAAGTTCTAAAAATAGAATTGTGTACATCCTTTGCCTATTCCTAATTACACATAAATAGAAAATTAAAATTGAAATTGAAATTCAGAAACTGTAATTATTCTCTGTTGTCCTATCAAGGCAAATACTAAGAACAATAACTGCAGAAGTAATAAGATAAAGACAAAATATAGTTAATATAGCAAAATCCAACACAAAAAAATGACTTGTTTCAGAAATTTGGCTATGAACATTTAAGGAGTCTTAAAGACAGATTCTTTTTTGTCAGTCAACATGTTTTGTAAAAATAAAAGTCTAAGAAGAATCATGTAAACACATGGAATAATATATTAAAATGTTTTCTAATTTGACTGCAAAACTGAGGTTACTAGAAGTGTTAGGTGGAACATGCAAGCAAAGGGTGAAGGGGCCTCATGGATAAAGGTGGAGGATTATTGGAGTTAACACTGGCGATAGATGAAGAGCCAGAACATACCCTGAGCAGGTCTTACCTATATCCCTAAAGCATCTATGATGCTGTAAACCAACATTTCCTCAATAAGCATAATTAGAAAAGTCGTTTTTATATCCTGTCCAACAACGTTTCTGTGAAGTCTACATACATTGATATAATTTATAATTATTTTTTTTCCCCAGTCTGGTGTCTTTGTCTCAGTCTGGAGATGAAACAAACACACACCTTTTTTTGTTTGTTTGTTTTTTAGGGCAAAAGGGAATAAAGAATGAAATAGGAGCAAAGAAAAAAATAAAAAGAACCTTGGATAGCTTGAAAAGGCAGGATGAATTTAAATGATTGGAACAGCTTGATCTGGGTGTTCTCAGAAACATAACTCCTTGCTGTTTTGTCAATGAAATATTTACCATTCTCACTTCTTTGATAATTACTGCAGGTCTTTGTGGGTTTTAAATTGGTTTTGCCACTCATGCCCATTTGTGTTCTCTGGCTCATTTAGATCTAAACATTTATCAGTGAGTTAAATAATAAATTTTGCTTGATTTGAAAAATTGGACTGTTGTTCTTTCATCAGTCACTTTGTGAATTAAATCAGATTTCAAATGCTACTTAATAGCAACAAAGTCTACTGAGTATTGACTTTAATTAATTTTCTGTTGCCGCCTCTTAAAAGCAATCAACAATTAAACTTATTTTAACCTCTTTTGGGGTGTTGGCTCCTTGAAATGCAATCTTATTTCTTGGTATATCTTTAAATCTCTTAATATAATAGCTTAAACCCATTCCTTGTCTTCCAGTGAAAAGAAAGTGTAGGTGGCAATTTTTTTAATTGGCCTCTCCATCTTGAATGCATCAAGTTGCTGAAATTCTTGATCTAAACTCATGCATTTTAGAAACATTAGTTAATTCTTATCTCCTAACTAAACAATACTCGTAATTTTCTGATAGGCTTCAAGTCATGTCTACCAAACCATTAACTTCATTCTTGAGAAGCTTCAGTTTCTGAAATGAGTTTTCACTTCTTCCTGATAAAATAACAGCTTTGTTGAACATGCCACCGGATACTTACATGTTAGCTTTCAACTGGATTATCTTACATCCCAGGAGGAGTGTGTATGGGAACAAATAAATGGAGGTTACCCCAAGGGTCATGGGAAATTTCCCTGGAATACAGAGCAATGTGAGATATGTCTAAGGAAAATATTTAGTTTCATAATTTGGGGAGATTTCACTTAGCACTTTTGGAACATGTGTTTAATCAGTAGGCAGTAAGCTCAGGAGTATAGTACTGAAGTACTTGAACATTACATGGTTAATGGCCAACAGGTTCATAAGCAGTGACAGAGCACTGAAGTAACACTCACTCTGCTTCCTCAGTGTTATATGTAAAATTGTCTGGGGATTTTTGTTGTTGTTGTTTGCTGTGTCATGCCCAGAATTGGTCACATTATTATCTTTTCCATTTCCTTTAGACTGACGGGACTCTGTGCTGAAAGGAAGCAAAGTCTGTGCATTCCCCTTGCATTTTCCAATTGCCCAGCAAGTAACAGATGATAAGGGAAATACAGTAAGAGAGCTATATTTTTTTCTGTATTGACTTACCTTGTGCTTGTCAATTTTTAGTAGGTCCCAGTTCTCTGTGAGTCAGGCAATTTGAGGTTCTAGATTGAAGCTACCGGGAAATGTATGGTTTTGATATTCTGAGAAGCCTTTTTCGCAATATCTGTAGGCTATTTCCTCTCTAACTTTGCCCTTCCTCAAGGCTAATTTCTGGTGCAACTGACAAAATAAAACTAAACAATACAAGACAAGGTTTGATTCTGGTAGGCACATCCTGCCTCGGGTCTGACCAGCTAATAGCTGTCCTGCAGACTCAGGGACACAAGCTATAACATGATAGTACACACCGTGGCCATTAATGTTTCTATTTTGACAGACCTTCTAGAAATTGCAAAATTGAGATTTTGGAAAGAGGTGATGCTTGGGTTATCTCTGTAGAATTCAAAATGTGATTTTAGAGTCTTGTATCTCTTTTACAACTACATTAATACTATTAAGTACTAAGCATTGTATTTATGACACAGGCCTCACAGAAAGGAGGCAGGATTGCACAGCATTTTAAAATCAGGAGAAACAGAACAGATGTATTTGAATCCAACTTCTACAATTTGTTGACTGTGTTCCATGACCTTAAGCAAGTTACTTAAATCTCTTTGTTTCTTAATCTGTAATGTGAGAATAACAAAAAGAAAATGTAGATTGCTCTGGAAAGTGCTAGTCTATAGTAAGTAGGAAATGAAAATTAGCTGTATTGTTAAGGGTTTTGGAAAAACTGTGATTGAAGAGGCCGCCCAGTGTTAGAGAGGTGGTGATCAGCGAAGTCCAGGCAGAATTCTTCACCTTTTCTGTACTGGCTGGAGACACTGCAGACATCTCAAGGAATTCCCACACTGGAATACCCACCTTTTACCTCAAGGCACTCACTATCACGAGTGAATAGCAATGAAATAAATCTCACAAGAGATCTGGAAAAGGATATTCCACAACTTCCTCTTATGACAAGCAGATTCTGTCACCAGAGTATTGCACTTTGGAGTAATTTGTGTTACAGTTTGGAGCCATTTCCTTATTCTGTTTCAGTAAAGAGGAAAATTTTCTGCTCACTGGATTTGGTGAACAGTGAGTGGGTGGATGTGGGTGGGGGAGAGAAGTCAATAAATGGAAACACCCATCTTGAGCAAGGAGATTTTTATTATGGACCTAGTTTTATCCTAAACGGCTGAGTGAATCTGAGGAAGTCATCAGTCTTCTCACCAGTAGATGATCTTTCAGTTTTAGTTCACCTCCAACAGGTCTGGATGCTCATAAGCGTCTTGTTATGTGATTACTGCTTTGAAATAGTTTTAGAGATGACATAAGTGAATAAGCACCTGGCTTATCATGAAAATACAATGTTTTTGTTTTTGTTTTTGTTTCCCTTTCTTTCCTTCTTCTCCACTTTTGTCTCCCTTCACTTTAAGAAAAACCACGTTATGGCAGACTGTTGTAATTCTTAGCTCACAGACAAATTTGACCTAACAACATTTTAACAAAAAACATTGATAAAGAAACAGGATGAACTCATTGCAAATGATGAGCAAAAGGAAGCAAAGTTGCTAATTGCCCTTTGCCCTCATTATTGTAGGGAATATGTGGGTGGGGAACTCTTTATTGGGATATACAGGATTGTTAATGATGTTGAAGAATTTTCTTATTCTAGAACAGTGCCATGGCTGCACTGGACCCACATTTTGAGTTGTTTGATTATTCTTCTGGGGAAAAAAAAAAATCACAATCTGGTTTCCAAATACAGCCCAATAGCAGTCCCACAACCATCTATAGAAAACTTCACTCTATTTTCATTCTTCTTGTGCTTCGTTTTTAACCGTTAGATTCTCTCAATTCATTTGCGAACATGACCAAAAAGTAAGGACAGAGCTTTAATGAGTGTAATTATTTTCAACAATATTAGATATAAAAATATTTCTTTAGCCAGATTTTTCTGACTGGTACAAAACAGTATCTTATTCACTCTTGCCATTTTCACCCCAAATGTATATATTCAAAAGTGGAAACAGAATATTTACAAAAGAATGTCTGAAACTGAGAGCATAACACATACCTTATCTTTCCAAGGCAAATGTGAGCAACCAAGGTTAATTAATTACAAACAGAACTTGAGGAAAAATACTCTACATGAGGAGTTTTCAAACTTGACTGCACATTGGGAATACCTAAGGAGTGTTACAAAATACTAGTACCTGTATTCTTAAGGTTATGCTGAAAGTTATCTGGGTACTGTCTGGACAATAACTTTTTTTTAAAAAACTTTCCAGATGTTTCTAAAGCATAGCAAGATTTGAGAACCACTGTTCTACATTTGTGTACCTCAAAGATGACTTGAAATATTTCTGTGAGGGGAAAGGCAGCTTTAAGTTTCGATTCTTCAGTTGTTTCTGAATTGTGCACATAAATATTTGTCTCCACAAATTACTAATACAAAATGTGACTGAACATGAGAAACTGAGTCTCCGTTAGTAAATATAACCTAACAACGGAGATAGAAATTTATGTTGCTCTTAGGAGAAATGTGCAGATCATTGCTAGAAGGTAGCCCCACTGATCATAAGGAACCCCTCTCTTCCTGTCCTGTCACCATTCTGTTTTTAAAAATGTGATTCCATATCAGTCCAGAAATAACTACTCAAACTCTAGTCATCCCAACAAGAAAAAGGAAGGAGCAAAGGATAAGCCATTTGAAGAGATTTCCAGGAACTGGAACGGGAAAACCCCAGTTGCATCCCTTTAACATGGTTCTCGCCTAGGACAGTTTTGCTCTTCAGGGAGCATTTATCAAAGGCATTTTTGGTTGCTAAAACTGGGTTAGGGTGCAGATGGGGGAACTCCTTGGCATCTAGAGTGTAGAGACCATACTACATGGTGCCTCACACTGCAGGGGGCATAAGTCAGACTCCACAAAAACACAACAAAATATCACATCCAAATTGCCAATAATGGTGATGTTGAGAAAACCTACAAAGTTTCGCTACATGTTGGTCATATATTTATACCCAGCTATAAGGAAAATAGAAAAATAGCTTAAATGCTGAGAGACCAAAGCCTATTGCTACCTGAGTGGGATTATTTTCTTGTATTATACTTTCCAACTCTGGCCAAAGAGGTTTCAGAGCTAAAATTTGTCCTCATCCATGATCCATCATGCAGCCATGAAACAAAGTAACACTTGGCATCTTCTAGCCACTCTTTGAAGCAAACCCAGCTTTTTGTATAAACAGAAATATAATTTTAAGGAGGGTTTTTCTGGCTATTGTTCCTAGGACATTGGGGTTATATTTTAATGAATTAATCTCTCATGAATATTCAGAGAGATCCTTCTGGGTATTGAATACATCAGGGTTACAAAAGAAGGTGCCAGTATTTAATGTGTTCTTTGCATTTTCTCTTTCTACTACACGCTCCCCTTGGATGGAAATATTCCTTGACATAGAAGTGCAACCCTGGGTATTCACCTCCTGTAGACTCCTATGGTGCTTTTAAGAACATCATAAAACTATAATAGAATAAAGCTAGACCTCTATGAATGACAAAATCAAACCTTGGAGACAGTGCTTCTAATCCTACTTCTTTATTAAGGTGAACATATGATCTTGAATATGTTCCTAACCATCTCTCAAACCTCAATATTTTCATCCTTAATGTGGCAGAACTGGAGTAAATGATGTCTTGAGTCCCTGCTAACATTTAAATTATTTTGTATCATGAAACTATGATGCTTGTAGTTTTACTGAGATATACAGAAGGAGGAGTGAAGGAGCTAAGACTAGAATCTACTTTCTGAATTTAAACTGCCTTGCAAATTTTTTCTTTTTGCTTTGGTTCTCAGGTTTATATTGGCTGTCATTTAGTAAGATGGAAATATAAAGGCCTTGAGAGTCTGACATTTCATGAGACAATATTTTGTTAAACAACGTTAAGAATGGACCATTCTGAAGACTTTTTTAGTTCTATTTTAGCTCAATTCAATTTAAATTCTAGGACAGTAGCAATTCACAGATAATGAATGAAGTTCTCTGAAGTCTGGAAGATTCTGTCTATGAAATAATTCTTAAAGTTCATATCTTTTTATAATGACTTATAAATAATTCAAATAAGCTCCTTCTGTTTTTTATTATTGAGGCAAAATCTAATATTTGAGGAGGGTATACAATCAGGTTAATATAAATTAAAAGAAAGAACATCAAGTCATATTCAGAGAAGTTTGCTGTTATGTTTTCCTCAGATGGAAAAAGATTCTCATGGTTAACTTCTTCATCTGATTCACACACATATGTTCAGCTAGCTTCTGCTCACAAAATGGTTTCCTTTAGAGACTTTTGAAAGTGACGGAGACAACTTTGTATTCTGGATTATTGTTTTCTTTGGCTTAGTATCTTATGAATATTGGCTGCATTGGGGCAATGACATTCTACAAACTACAAACCTAAACAATGCAGTTTCTTCCTTCAAAGAGATGAGGGAGAAAAGGGTTGTTGCAACAACAGAAACTGCCCAATGACACACAAATGTGACATACTTCTTGTTAGTTTCTAGAAGTGTTTTATGTTTTCTAAGAAAAAGCCATGGGTCAGGGGTAAGTCTCAATTTTAGTGAAGCTGCTTTAAAAATATGCAAATCTGGGTCCTCACTGGTGGCACAGCAGGTTAAAGCTCAGCACTAAGAAGCTAAAGCCACTTTAGCATGAGTTCGATCTCTGCCCTGGAGGTGATCCACATGGCGTGGCAGAACTCCTGGCTCATCCACTGCTCCTCTCAGCAATGTACTTGTTCATTTGGCCTGTTCTGCTCCCCACTCTGTCTCTGGTGAAGCCTCTCACTGCCCCTGCACCTCTGGCATGTACCCCAGTTCTCTACACATAAATAAATAAATCTTTAAAAACATATTCAAATCCTACCAATTTACAGTATTTGACATGTTTTACAATAAAGAACTCAGGAAATGCTGGTCTTGATTGCATCACAATCTCAATGTTCATTTAATGTTTTCAAACATCTATCTCTTCTTTCTCAAAGTTTAAAAAAAAAGTTTGAACTCTAAAACAAGTTGATAAAAATTACAATGAATAGGAATATTTTTTAACAGGTAGATAAAAATAAACCCTAAATCACATCAGAGAGTTTGGAAAAGTTAGTAAATTTTTAAAGAGCTCTCAGTATATCCAAATATTTTGAAAGTGAGTTCTTTGGAAGTTGCCATAGCAGCAGGTATTTGAGACTAGAAATATCCTTGAGATTATATGTTATGTCAGTGTAGAAATTGTCTTATTATAGAAAATGTCACAGATTTTCAGTTCAACATTACTTGGCAACAGTCACAGTAGGTAAGAAAAATCTGAGAAAGTAGTAGAAAGGCAGCTTTTGCTAATACTTCCTCATTTAACAGCCTTCCTAGGCAATTTAAAAAGAATGAAATGCATTACCACGTGCGTATTCCTTTCATTTGGAATAACTCTGTTTCTTAGAGAATGATATTCTGCACATATCAATAACCAGGTGTAGGTGTCTGCCAAAGATGCAGATTGTGTTTCACATAATATGCCCAATTTTGCTAGACTAGTTTTGTAAACAGAAGATGATTACTCATTCAACAGAGATCAGACAAAGTAAAATAGCAGAAATGTTCAGTGCTACTTTTATGGTGACATCCAGGGAGTCTCCTTCAGGGTTGATTAACTTTACACTGGAATCTAAAATAATTATGACTACACATGCTGGAGAATGAAATGTTCCCATCAGGCAATGATTACAGTAAGTATCAAGTAAGAATTCCAGCCAGGCAATCAGAAATCACCAATTATGCAGAGTGTCTGCAGAGATGATGTGGTTAGCTCATAAATGTGCTGTACTGAATAACTGGGTAAGATTTCTAAAGGAAGTGGATAGGCCCCTCTTGGCTGCTAATAGTTAACTTGAGCGAATTATATACACAGGTTCAAACTGATGATGACCCATGATAATAGTCAGCTTGTAATGTCACATTCATTGTTATGTTATCCACACTCATTACAAAATTCTCTTCAACAACAGTGATGGAAAATATGTAAGAGCAATGATTATTTAAGCTGGTTTTATTTCTGTCATATTTTAACTGTCCAAACCTCTTGTTTTCCCCAAAACATGAATTCATAAGTTATAGTTCTATGAGGCATGCACCAACTATTTTGTTTAGTTGTATGTTTCGTTTTGTTTTTTTCTATGCATTTTGCTCTATAACAAGAGGATTTACTTGGCTTATCCACCTGTAGGTCTGATCCTGTGATCATTCTTATGGAACACCTCTACAGTGTCCTGTCAGCTCAGGGGTTCAAATTAGAAGAGTTGGGGGAAATTCCCACAACATTGAAGCAAAAAAGGATTATCATTTTTACAGAGTTCATCTTTCCACGTTTGCGATGTGAGATAGATCTGTACAATATACAGAATCAAATATTGTGTCCACATAACATAACTGAGTGGCAAGACCAAAGCCAGATGCAGATGCTTCAGTTCTCTTGTTGTGGACTAAAAACCATCACAAAACTTAGGAGCTTAAAAATCACAATTATTTAGTGAGTTGAGTAGGAGGATCTTCTGTAATCTTATCTGGGCTTCAGTGCTTGAGTGTATTTAGTGGGAATGCTATCTGGGACAAAAGGAACAAGATTACTTTACTTACTCATCTTATAATTGCTGCCAAGGGTCAGCTGGGGCCCTAAGGCTCTCTTCTATGTGGCCTCTCGCTCTCTTTTTAACACCTATTTATTTGTTCATAAAAGAACTGTGGTACAAGCCAAAGATGGAGGATTCACCAGAGACAGAGGATTCGCCAGAGACAGATGGAGAGCAGACTGAAATATACTGCTGAGAGGAGCAGCAGGAGGACAGGAGTGGTCAGCTGTGCCATATGGGTCAGCTCCCTGGTTGGTGATGGAACTTGTACTGCAGTGGCTGCAAATCGCTTCATAGTGCTGCACTTTAACCCCTTGCACCACTTAAACCAGTTTCTATCAGTGGCAGTCTCAATAGTCCAAGGAGGAAAAAAGTCACAAGCCTTCTTAAGATTTAGACCCATAACTGGCAGTGTCATTTTCTGTCCCATTCCCTTTCAAAGCTAGTCAGATAAAAGAAGAGATGTATTCACTTCTTAATGGGAGGAGGTGTCAAATTGCATTGTAAAGGAGCATGGAAAGAATTGCCACCATTGTCCCTAGAAATGCTCTTCCACACCCAGCTATCCAATTCCAGAGGTCACAACAATTCTCTGCCAGCCAGTCCTGTGTCATTCACATCTTGGCTGCTTTCAGAGCGAATGGAGTGTGCATTCTATTCTGCTGTGAGCACCTGGCCGGGATCCAGTTTGTAGAGTAAGCTTCATAATTATGGTTGTTTGGTTTTGTATATCAATGAAAACTTTAAAATGTCTAGTAAAAATAACTAGATTCTCTTTCAAAATTGACTTGATTTGAAATCTTATACCTTTTACAAAATAATAAAATCATCAGAATGCCTAAAATCTACTCTTAAGTAGATCCCTTAAAGTTTGATTTGTTTCCAACTGAAAGCTGTGGAGTTGAGCAAAAGGTCTGTGTTCACAGTTTATGAGGACTGCCATTTGGTAAGCTGAAGGTAGCAGATGTGAAGGCCAAACATGGAAGATGGTGTTGGGACTGGCAGGCCCGGGCCTGGGACCTCCAGCTGCTTTCTTGATGGGCTCTTTGTCAAAGACTTTCTTCTAAGGAACGTGACTCCATGCAAGTGGCCGTAGGTCTTAGAATAAATATTTCATTAGTCATGATGGTTTTGAAAACTTAAAGCTGTGAAGGACACATTGGAATCTCTGTGATTTATGATAAAACTGAGGGAAACTTGATCCTTACATATGCTGCCATATGTAGTTGAGTGGAATGTGCAAATGAATGAAAACTAGCAAACCCCACAGATTTTGTTTCTTGATTAAAAAAGTCTTAAGTCAGATCAGCTAACAGGCAATTTGAAACAGAGACTTAGCAAGGCAGCTGTTTTAGATGAAATTCCTTCCAAATGTTCTTTCTCCATTTCCCCTTCCATATTTTTCTTGCAAGGCATCAGAGAAACTTCTCTTCCAAATTTTTGGTTCCGGAGGTGATCCACATGGGTATCAGTGATTAAAAAAATTAAAACCTAGAAATGTCTTGTAATGTCATATAGTCTCTTCAGTTTACTTTCAGATAGTAGGTATTATGTCCTCACCATACTGCCATCCTCTGTACATATTAATATTTTGTATGATGCACATAAAACATTTAGCACAGATGCTTAATAAAATATAAAAATGCACTTGTAGTGTATTATTGAACTTAGGTATTAATAATGTTTAAAAAGAGAAAATGTTGGTTTGTACCTTTCTGTAAAATAAACATCAAATAATTCAAAGAAGCTAATTTATTTGCCAAAATTTATACAGCAGTTAGATGACTAAACCAGTTGGAACCCAAGTTTTGTGACTTTTAGGTCCATTCCTTTTATTTATTTATTTTTTAATTATACTATGTTGTAAGTACATGATACATATTCAATAAATATTGAGTTGAATGAATGAATCGTATTCATTGTACTTGTTACTGGACATTTTTGGAACTCTGGATAAAAGAAGGGGGGCTTGAATTCTAGTTGATGAGACTATTCTTGTATAGAATTTCTTTGAGAAAAGGAAGGCTTTCAAAATGTTGAGAACCATTTGGAAATCAAGCAAACACAAACACACCACTCTCCTCTGTCTCTGTCAACAAAAGAAAAAAGGCAAGGCCTCTTTTTTACTAGAAAAGGTAAATATATGACTGCATTTTTCCCACTATTTCTTTATTAAAAATCTTATCATGGGATTTCCCTGGTGGCACAGTGATTTAAAGCACCCCATTATGAAGCTCTCCGAAGACACTGAAGCACCAGTTCAATTCCCAGCCAGGGAGCTGACCCACATGGCATGGCAGACCTCATCTGACCTGTCTGCTGCTCCCCTCAACAGTGTATTTCGGTAAATCTGCCTGTTCTGCTCCCCACTCTGTCTCTGGTAATTCTCTCACCCACCACACCTCTGTCCTGTACCCCAGTTCTGTAAGCACCTGTAAATAAATAAATCTTAAAAAAAAAATCTTATCATTAGGGCCCTCCCTGGTGGCACAACGGTTTAGGATGCAGCACTGCAAGCTGGCAGCAGCTGCTTCAGTGTGAGTTCCATCCCCGGCCTGGAGGTGACCCACATGGTACAGCAGACCTCTCCTGACTGCCCGCTGCTCCCCTCAGCAGTGTAGTTCGTGGATCTGCCTGTTCTGCTTCCCACTCTGTCTCTAGTGAAGCTTCTCACTGCCCCTGCACCTCTGGCTTTTACCCCAGTTCTGAATGAATAAATAAATCTTTTTTAAAAATCTTATCTTTGGGGGGAAGCATCCGTGGTTCTGTAAATTTTAAGTGTCTCCAGAGAAACCTATACATCACTTTAATTTCCTGTCAACCAAACAGTTTGCCTGACACATTTCAAATGAATATACTCAGTCTTCAGTTAAATTTTTTCCGTTTCTGTGCTAATTAATCAAGGGTTCAATTAATAATTACTATCTTTTTGGCCCACACCTATGACAATCTCTTAAAGTACATCTAATATGGAAGAGGATCTATTTAGAAGCCTACAAATGTTGTAGATCTTGCAATTCCATCAGTTCAATCTTGACGAAGTAAGTGGGGAAGAATGGTTTAGAATACCCGCTCTTCGTAAATCCTACCTCTTGAAATCAGAAGCCAAATTACTTCCATGTCATTTTGAAGTAGAAAGAGAGTTATTCTTAAATTGCATTTTATGTTTCTAGGAACATCTGCCCTGCTGGTTTCATCTTGTGTGTAAATGAGCTCCAATAGTAACAATTTCTGTCATTCTTGTCACTATCTGGAATCAAAGTGACCATAGCGCCTTTTCAAAAATGTATGGTACACAGAACTGTGGTTCCTGCAAAAATGTGAGTCCTATATTTCATTAGGCCAATCAAAGTGTGTGACAAGTGGATATTATCTCTAACACCCAAAATGTCTATAAATCACATATGTAAGAATCTCCCTGTGAATTGTGCAGCTCCAATGAAAATGACCATAAAAACTGAATGCTTTCTAAAGATTTGAGTCTCAAATGCCTATGAAAGCAAATTCTGTAGTGATGACACAAAAAATCAGCTACAGGAAAGGAACAAAATAACTATTTCTGCTTAAAGGTACGGGTGATCTTAGCTTATCAGTGAGTTAACAAAATGAGATTCCATCATGTGGGAATAAGAGGGAAACCCCCAGTTATCTATGGCATTCCTGGTTTGAGCCAGACACTCAATGCGCTGCGTGTGCTTGGGGTGTGCTCAGGCATGGGCCTGTGTATGTGTGAATGCACATGTGTGGGTACATATTTTGTCATTACAATAATCTATTGCAGTAAGCTCCTCTTACATGCATCTTTCTCTATGCCTAGCATCTACAATGATTATTTACAAATGGAAACAAAATCATAGCACTCACTTACTTTAAAGTCCTTGGAGATCCTCCCATCCCCTTAATTTGGAAATCCACAAAATTCTTAACAACCCAAAGGCTCCATCTGAGCTGCGCTGAGTCTACCTCTGGATCTTCCCTGGGTGCCACCTATCCCCCGATAACTATTATCTCAATAGACTGGCCTTCTTCCACTTCTTTGGACTTGCCAGTTTTTTTTCTTGTCTCAGGGTCTTTGTACATGCTGTCTAAAATGTACTCGTTTTCAACTTGCTCTTCTTCATGTTTCAATTTAAATTCAAATCTTCATGGAAAAAATCACCCAGTTGTACTGATTTGATTTTTCATAAAATCATAAGCCTGTACTTTGACATACTTTTGTACTGCTTTTAATTATACGGTATTGTAATTGTGAATTCAATGTTTCTCCACAAGTTTCTAAATTCATTTAGACCTGGAAATGTGTCTTTACTATATTCCTACTGCCAGACAAAGCTCCAGAAACATACCAACCGTTCACTTAATACTCAAATAAGACAGATAGATGTAATTTTTATCACTGTGTCTTCTCATATTGAAGGCTCACTCTCTGGTTGTTAGTAAATTGCCCTGTTCTACCTGACCAGCTATTCTGAGAAGCAAAATGAGCATAATCACTTATTTCTAATCAATTGAGGTGAGAACTGCAGGCAGAGGCGTGTGATGAATTGGAGAAAGATCCGGGTGAGAATGGAGAGCATCCAGGCTACCTTTAGGCTTGGTCCCTGACCAGCTCAGTAGTTTTTCACAAGTCAATTTATTTCAGTGCTTATTGCACTTCCTATTTGTAGAATGTGATAATAAAATTTCTTCCACTTCTTTATAAAGTTGTATGGGAAGTATGGTGCTGAAGATGGAAAGTGCAGGAAGTGCACTATATCATGTGATTCTGTAGCACATTTATTTTGTAATTAAGGTCATGCATACATCTACTCTAAACCAAATTAAACTAAAGAGAAGGGGCTCTAATTTTGCAAGTACACCTCCAGAGGTAAGAAACTAGCAATAATAAATAACAAAAATATACCTTGGCTTGTACTTCATCTTTCTAGAAAATAGAAAGCATCATTGATCTGAAGCCCCTACCTTCAAAAAGCCAGAGAATTCTTATTAGTAAGGGTTGGAATAGTAACACCTTAGTAATTATGTAGGCGACATAATCTTTAACAAGTAAATCATTGTATACCTCCTTGAATAACTGCTTAGAACAAACCACTTCTGACAAAAGTTTAGTCACAAAAAAAAAAAAAAAGATATTGGATAGACTTGAAATCTTTCCAGATTCAACAATCTTAGACTAAAATCAAGGTATCTATTATTTTTAGGGGCTAAGAAGGAAAGAGATGGAAATGATTATTAATTATTTGACCTTTAAAGACTTGCTTTATTTATATTGGAGTCAGAAGGAAGATTGGGATGCAAATCACTTATTATTGGACATTTTTCTTCACTGTCTACTCAGTCACGGTTCAGAGCTAATTCATGAGTGAATGTGTATGTTAGTGTGTGTATGTAAGAGGAGTTGTGTTGTACTTCAAACATATGATCTCGCAGCTGACAACAACTGTTTTTTATTTCTTTTAATAATCTGACAAAAATATTGACTGTACAGTAATGCTAACAGCCAAACAGTGAAATGAAAACAGGAGAAGCAATCATTTGCTCTATCTCTTCCATATTATTTGAATATGTTGAATGGTTGAGATTTTAAAATAAGTATTACTGTTAATGAGTTCTTCAGCACAGTTATGGTACCAATCTGTGTGTGTGTGTGTGTGTGTGTGTGTGTGCATACATCTCTGCTTTAAATCCATTTTTTGGTTGAAGAATGGGAAGTTAGTATAATTATCTTTTTTTTTTTTTATCTAGTTCTGTTTGTTTGCTAATTTGTCATTGTTACTTTCTCCTTGGTGTAATCCTCGGATTTTTTCATTATCTGACTCCATCAGACCCTGCGGAGCCATTTCAGATAAAGTATGTGTAGAAGTGTTAAAATATATACTGTCTTAATGGCTGGCACCACAATGCCTTTTCGATGGGGAATCCTTCTCAAGAAAATGCCTTATCAGTTGCCACTCCATTGTTCATCATGTTCTGGACACACTAGAGAAAGGCCAGACAGTTTCTTGAACAGGCCACTTTCTTGCCTCAGGGCCTTTGCATGTGCTGTCTGTTGAGGCTAGAAGATGAGATTATTAGAACAGGAGTTAGCATAAGAAAATGAAATGGAAGAAATAGATACAAAAGTTTACATTAAAAATGAGTGGAGAGGCCCTCCCTGGTGGCGCAGCAGGTTAAAGCGCAGCATTGAGAAGCTAAAACCACTTCCGCATGAGTTCGATTCCTGCCTGCCCCGGAGGAGACCACATGGCGTGGCAGACCTCTCCTGACCCGCCCGCTGCTCCCCTCAGCAGTGTACTTCGTAGATCTGCCTGTTCTGCTCCCCACTCTGTCTCTGGTGAAGCCTCTCACCACCCCTGACCCTCTGGCCTGTACCCCAGCTCTGTATGCACAAATAAATAAATCTTTAAAAAAAAAAAATGAGTGGAGAATCGGGCATTTGTGAGTCACATATATCATTCTTGTGTATTAATTTCCTGGAGGTAATGTAGTAAATACATTAAACTGAAAGGCTTAAAATACTACAAACTTAGTCTCATAGTTCTTTAAGTCAGAGTTCTGAAATCATGGTACCAGCTATCTGTGCTATCTCTGCAAACTCTAGGGGAAGAGCCATGTTTTGACTCCTCTGCTTTCTCTTAACTCTTATCACCTTGGCTTGTGGCCACATCACTCTAATTTCTGCCTCCATGATCCTGTGGCCTCCTCTTCTCATATCTCTCCTTTTTAGTCTCTTTTATCAAAACACTTGACAGTGGATGTATTGTCTGTCTGAATATTTCAGGACTGTCTTCTTATCTCAAAATCATTGATTTAATCCTATTTGCTAACACCCTCATTCCAAATAAGTAACTTTTTTTTTTTTTAATTTTGTGTGTGTGTGTGTGTGTGCATACAGAACTAGGGTACAGGCCAGAGGCTCAGGGGCGGTGAGAGGCTTCACCAGAGACAGAGTGGGGAGCAGAACAGGCAGATAGATGAAGTACACTGCTGAGGGGAGCAGCGAGAGTGTCAGGAGAGGTCTGCCGCGCCATGTGGTCACCTCCAGGGCAGGCGGGAATCGGACTCATGCGGAAGCAGCTTTTAGATTCTCAGTGCAGTGCTTTAACCCGCTGTGCCACCAGGCCATAAGTAACATTTTTGAGTCTAAGAATCAGCATTTGAAAACTTTGAATATTCATTATTCCATTAACTTCAGAATGACTTCCAAAGTATTGAACTGAAATAGGTCTTAGGTTTCTTTTAATAAACTCAGGTTATCCCTGCATTGTAACTTTTAGTATACATATTTATATTCTTTACTTGTTTCTTAGTAGATCAGTTAATATGTCAAAACTTTGTATGTTTTTCAAAGAGATAACTCATGAACTTTGTTAATATTAATGCATTATTTAATTATTTTTAGCCTCCACTTTTAGATATGCTTTCTCTATTATTTCAGTGTTCATTTGCTTTGTTATTGGGTTATTCTTCCCTAGCTTTTTTATATGATGTTGTCTTCATCTATTGATAATCTTTCCTTTTGTGTGATACAAGAATTCAGTTCTAGGTATTTTCTTTTATGATGCAGTTTCTAAGGTTTACTTGAATCTTGAGATAAGAATCATCTAAGAAGGGTTCTTTTGAGTTAGAGGTAGCATAACATTTTGTTTGTTCCTTAGTTTCTACATTAATTTTTGTACTATTATAAGATTATCAGAGAGTATTGTCTCTTATTATTTACTTTTATGAGTTTTTCAGGTTTTTTTATTACCAAACTTTGTGACTGCTCTGTGGATACCTGAAAAATATGTTCTGCTTTCACAGTTGGAAATTAAGCAGTTATTAATTATGCCATTTAGGCTTCTTATATCTTGAATTGCTTTTTAAATTTAATAATTCATAGAATGATAGTAAATCAGAATCTTTTTTCTAATATGATTATTCTTTTACTTGCTTGTTCCTGTTCTATTGACTTTATTAATACTAGACTAATTGGTAAGTATTTATAATTACTAAATATGTTGTGACTTTCATCCTTTGTCTAAGTTGTCTGTGACTCTATCACTAATGAATTTTTCTCTCGATTGTAATAACAAAATATCATTTTTTATCCATGTTTTTCTGTCTATATGCAATTTCATCATATGCCTTTTCCTATATTTCAATTTTCAATCTTGTGAAGGCATTTGAAGTATCTATTATTCAAGTATATGAGGTAGGTCACTTTTATAATTCTAATAATAATCTTTTTTGTTTTTAATAAGCAAATCTATCCATCAATACATTTATTAACATGAAAATTAATTGATCTCAGGTGTGTGTACCATTTTGTTATCTTTATTTTTATTTTTACTTTGTATTTTTTTTACAATGTGCTGGCATTACTGTATAAATATTTTTATTCTTAAAACTTCTGTCTTTATCCTGTATGATTGCCACTATACAGATTTATGTAATGTCTTTAATTCTTAATCTCTTTGAAAGTCTCTGCTAATTCCTTCCTATAAGCAATGACAGAACAAGTATTGTCCCATTTCCAGGCACCATCCAATTTTTGGATGATCATATGTCTTTCAATAGACTTCATATTTTGTGACTTACCCACACAGAATTTAAACAATTTTATAAGTCCTTTCATATACTAAGGAACTTTTATCATTCTCTACTTCCTCCTTTCTAAATTTTGTTAAATTTTTAATGAAGTACAATGCTTTTACATCCTTGTATTTTGATAGTATAGGATTTCTCCCTTTGGGTGTGGTCACGGTAGCTCTCTCACCACCAGAGCACCCATAGTCCTCATCATAGTCCACTGTATTCTCCCCTTCCCCCCGACTCCCACCCCTCCATCTCACCTGCCCTTAAAATAATCCCCCCCCCACCTCTCTAGATACCTTAGATCTATGGCCAATTTTCAAGGGCTGGTTTTCATGTTTATCTTTGACCCTTTGTTTGGTCTCTTTATATTCCACATATAAGGGGCCCCATCCATATTTATCTTTCTCCTTCTGGCTTATTTGACTTAGAATAATCTCTTCCAGTTTCATCCATGTTCCCACCCCTTTTGAGGCTGAGTAGGCTTTCTTGATTTGACAGAAGCCCTGAAGCAAAAGAACAACGAGCCTGCACAAAGCTGTCCATACAGCAGCAGTGGCGTCAGAGGTGGGTCTAGGGCTATGACTCCAGCACAAAAGGCAGCCACTACAGCCTTCCTGGAAGGGTGGGTGTAAAGGCACGCAGCAACACTTGGGTTGATATCACACTTAAACTCCGGGTTACATCACTTCTTTGACACTGGTTAGTGTGGGAAAGACTGTAAAAAGACTGATAGTTCACACAGTCTATCTTTCAGACTTATCTTCTCTTTGTGTTCTGAGTAACAGCTCTGTTGTTGCTATTCTTCTTCCCATGTGAACAAACACAGATCATATGACTTATAAAGGAGGACATTCGTGCCTACTAAGCAGTGTTTTGAAGACAGACACTAAAACTTGACCCAATTTAAAAGACACAGGTCCAAAATATTGTGTTTGTGGTTATCAGAGTAGTTGGTCAGTTATAGCTTCATAAATCAGACTTTTTAAAAAGTAGATTTTTGTCTGTGTATTTTCTTGACCCAAATGCACACAAAGAAACACATCAGTCTTGTAGAATTCTTAGATATATCTGTTTTTCTAATTTTCACTTATTAAGTTCCTAGGACCTTGCACATCACATCCTGGATAAATCCTGCCTTCTCCATATTCTGACTGTGTGACCTTGGGGAAAATTACTGACCCCTTCTCTGTCGCAATTTATTCCTTTGTGAAGTGGAGATAGTAATGGTACCTATTCCATAGAGCTGACAAGTAAATTAAATGGAATGATGTATGAAAAGTATTTTAGAATAGAGTCTGGTCCATCTTTCATTCTGTGTGTGCTAACTCTTATTATTATTATTATTGCTACTTTATCCTTTAGATTGAGGACATTTTCAGGAGTGTGTCTGGAATGCCTTACTAAACCTTCTCTTACATCTTTTGTTTACTTGTATGATCCCTATCTTACTTTCTAGACTGTACCCTCCATGAGAACAGGGGCCCTACTTATCTAATCCACACCCTATTGCAGCTCCTAGTAAACAACTTAGAAATAGTCTCATAATTTTGTTACATTAAAGGATGAATGAGTTATCTAATCAATTGCTCATTCAGGTTCCTTTCTGTATTTCTCAAAATTTTCTGAAGTAAAGCATCATCTTTTTATTCACTTATTATAGTGAAACACTAATTGCCACTTAAACCTTTGAATATACTTTTTTAAATTGTACTTTTATTTATCATTTAGTGGAGAGATATGAATCATACTGACAGGTCAACTCATAATTCTTTCTTCCTAGTCAACATACATGTATCAATATAGATGCCCCATATTTTTCCTCATCAAATTATCTAGACTGTATTACCATTCAATAAGACTAAATTTTAAAAAGATTGTTAGTTACATTAGCTACAAACATTCTATTCTATAAAATAGTCACCAATAACTCTGATATGATATGGATTTACAGATAGTTTTACTTAAGAAACTTCTCATATAGATAATTACTTACTTGGGGTACCTCTCACTCTTTTTAAATTTAGTGTTTCATAAACTAGAATTGAAAGATTTCAAACAGAATGAAAAGGATAATGCCTCAAAATTTTTGATTTCCAGGGAACTGAACTGACTTAAGGGTACAAGTACCGTGATGAGGCATAAGATAGCTAGATGAATTGTCCTTTTCCAGAGGCTTGGCTTCTGTTCAAAATTCAAGGCCCTCTGCAATTAGCTGACTCAATCAGGATTTATATTGCAGAGCAGTTATGCCAATACAAACTGAAGAGGGGTGAGAGTGAAAGAGGACATTTACTCAATCCCCTGCCAGATTCTTCATTTCATTTATTTCTCAAAATTATCTTATAATCCTACAATTACACCTCTTATAGGTGGGAGAAAACTGAGATTCAGGAAGCTGAAATTACTTGTTCAGGGTCCAGATATAAACAACTGACCTTTAGCCATTCTTCACTAGTGATAACTGTCATTAGTTCATCTCAAGTCACATAATTTTGACTCTACTCTTTATTTTTCCCTTCAGTGTGTAGTAGCTCATGTCATAGGGAATGATTCCTCTGTTGTCTCCACTGCTCCTTGACCCTACCCACCCCCAGACTGGTCTCTCTGTTACATCAAACTTCCATGTATGTGTTCTATTCTGGGACTTGTTAGGTGGAAAGCAATTCACAGTAAATTAATTAATGGCTTGTGTTGGTATCTGTATTTTGGTGAGTGTTTAGAGTCCAGAATGTGGAGACCTCTTCTTTCTTAACATTGTTACTCCCATCCTGAGTTTCTCTCTATATGTTCTTTCTACTTCTCAGTCTCTCTTGTTGACTCATACCCCTCAGATGAATCCTTTTCCTCCATTATCCTACTCTAATCCTCCTTTGTGAACTACACAATGTTCACTTCTTAACCAGGCGCCCACTTCTGTGACTTTCACTATCATTTCTATTCAGATGAATCATCTGCATTTTCTGTTGAGTTCAAGACTGGCATTTCCAACACCCAGTTGGACATCCAGTAAATACTTGCTTAGCTTTGGAGCGCTGGTTTTGAGATCCTAGCCAAATACTTATTTGAGGATTTTTAATTCATCTCTGAATTTGTGTGGTCATCTTCAAGTGAATGCCAAATTTAATACTTCCAAATCAACAAGCCCCATCTTGTCTTTCTTTCTAGTTTGATGAATATTATTACACAGTCTCTCAAGTGTAAAGCTTCACAGATGCCTTTGTCTTTCTCTTTTCTTAAACACCCACATCTATTAGATCACCACATTTTTGGATCCTATTCAGCCATTTGAGACCCTTTTGTGCTGGTCCTTCATGAGGATCGTAGTTAATCTTTACCTTTTGCCTGACCCTTTCCTAAATCCTTCTAACTAGTCTTCATCCCTCTACATCCTTCTGGAAGTTTATTAAAACTGACATCAGAGTTATTTTTATATAGATCTGATCTTGTTTCTCATTTACCCAAAAATCTCTAGTTTCACTCCATTGCCTACAGAATAACAATATAATCTTGAATAGACATTTTGTACCCCTCTGAGAATCGGTTCACTTATCTTTCCCAACAGTTCTAATTACCATCCACTATCCTAGAGCCATTCCAGACTAATCAGTAGTCCTGAAGGCCCCACACTTTTCCAAACTTTCTGCCTTTGCTAAGGATATGCTCCTTTGCTTATGATGGCCTTCAATCTTCCCTCCATCACACATCACACTCAGCTCCAATCCACCATCCCCCAGTGCTTTCCCACATTTGATTGCTCCCTCATTTTGTGCCTGTGACTCTTAGTTGAAATAATATAAAATCTATCTTTCCATCATCTTTCAAGCTTTTTCAGCAGAGACCTTTTCATAATTGTTTCTATAATTATATTACCTGAAGTAATTCTATAAAAATTTTAAATTAATCTCAAAATCTCTTATCTCATAGACTAAAAATCTATCAGTATGATATCTCTATTTAAGGTATTCATGTCAAATCAGATGTGTCACTCATATCTTTATATTGTGAAGAATTGTGAAGAAAATTGTGAAGAATTTTGAAGGAGAAGCCAGCACTCCTTGCTTTAAGTACTACTTTTTAGACTCAGGATATTTAAGACACTATCCAGTTGTCAAGCGTAACTGCTTTAATTTAAGTTAGATAAAATTATAGATTTTAGAAAAAATAAAGATTTGTTTTTCAATCATACCAGAAACATTCACGAGCTCAAGAACCAGACTAGTGATTACAGTATTGGGTAGCACTGCTACAGAACATTTTCATCATCCCAGAAAGTTCTTTTCACCAGTGCTCTTCTATTCCCCCTCTCTCCCCTTTGCATGATACACTCAGTCATACCTCCCCCCTTAGGGGAAGCATCTGTTTTTTGTTGGACAATTTTTGTTCTTTATTATCATTGCCTCTGAAAATGTCAATTCGGATGTTTGGACTCTCTCAGAATAAATGAGTGGCAAATACTTTTGAAATACCTTTTATAAACTGATTGATTTCTTCCATGTTCTCAGAAATTCTTCAATTCAGTTTCTTCTCAGCTGAGGTCATGAAAAATGACTTTCTTGCATTTGATAGTTTCCTTAAGGAATTTGATAAATTGCATGCTTTTGTGAAAATATACTATTCATCTTTGTTATAAGTATATGACTCCCACTTCACTTATTCTGGCTCAATTATAAGCATAAACCTGTAAAAGTCAACTTTGCCCACAAGAGGAAGTAATAGCAGATGGCTTAAGAATAGTCTGGGGCAATGGGAGGGGATAGGAAGAAGCAGAAGAAAATGTTTGCTCTCTTACCTTACCCATGTGGTGAGCACACATGTACATACACACTATATCTTACTCCATGAAAATGAGGGCAGTAAAATCCAGATAAAAGCTACAAAATACTCAACTATCAGTTGTCTATTCTAAACGAATATTCTGTCTTTAACATGTAGGACCCCTGAACTTGTTTTTAGAACAATAAAGTAGCACCTTCCATCTCTATACCACATCTCTATCCCATATGTAGTTCACATATTATTGCACATATTGTATTTGTTACCAATCACTTATTTGAATAGAAATTTCTTTGAATAGAATACTGTAATTATTTAAAGCAGGAGAACCCAGTCATCTTTTTATCCACAGAATTAAGTACAATGCTTGGCAAATATTAGAAGGGTCGGTAAACCTGATTCATTCCTGAAGCCCCACGTTGTCTTATCCTCCATATCCCTGGTCACATTCCCCATCACCATCACCAGGACATTCTTTCAGGATAAGAATTTTACAGTATCAACCATTTCTCTTTCCTATGATTAACAACTCTCTGCTGTGCTCAGCATAATCATGTTCACCACCCACTTCCAACCTCACTCCTTGCTGAACAAGACAGTCAAGAACAGTGAGGAAGTCAGAGAACAGAGGAGCCCCATGGCATCTTCCTGATGAGCACTAGCTAGAGTGGATTAGATTTTACTAGTGGATTAGATTCTCAAGAGTGCTTTGCTTCCAAGCAGGGGATACAAAATCAGGGCAAGCACCATCTTTCTGTATCCAAGATGGAAACACAGTGAGCACCTTCCTAAGGCCCAAGAGGATAACTGAGCAGCTAAGAGCTTCAGATCTGGCACCAGGCAAAATTGCTTTTTTTCAACAGATTTTCTCTTTCTAGTAGCCTTATAGCAAGACTGATCAAACTATACTTTTTAAATTGATTACAACTTTTGAAGGCTTGAAAGATTAAAAGACATACCACACTGTTAACAATGGTATGCTAAGCCAGTGGGGCATTACTAATAGGGGTGAGGTGAGCCCAACGGCCCTAAAATTGACCCTGAGGTCTGCTGCCCCACCCTACCAATCATAAGCCACTCTAAAATGGCAGTCTCAAACTGGGAGATGTTTTCAAAATCCTGAAGACAAAAATAATTCATTTAGCTTTGAGATCAGAGTCTAAAAGCTGTGGAAAGAATGTCATATTTTCTTACAGAAAGGAAAGAATTATAGTCTGTTCAGTCTCCAATCAAGACTTTTTGTGACATATGGAACAACTAAGTTCTTTTTTCCTCAGAGGCCAGCTTTCATTAATCACATTTTCAATTCATATAGAAGAAAGTCTGACACATAATTTAAACAAGTGGTTAGACCAAAAATATGTGGTTTTTATTTGGTTAATCAATGATTTAATAGCATAAGATGGATTTTTAAGACCACATTTATTTTCAGTCTTCTTTATCAACATAATTAGATCGATGACCAAACTGACTACACAAAATTGTTCATTAAAATTACCCCCTACACACACACACACCAAAAAAAAAAAAATTGGAAGAAATCAATTCAAATGCCAACAAGTAGACAGAGCCATTTGTGTTATTGAGCTTTGGGAAGTGTTTATATGTTACACAGATATTTTTTTTCAAAAACTTCCTTTTAAAAGGAGAGTATTGATTTTTATTTATTTTTTTTTTTGGATGAAACATATATTTTTCCCCAGGCCCACTCTTTGCATCCTGAATTTATCTGATATATTTTTTTCAATATTCTTTCCTTGTGCTATTAGCATAGCCTACCTCTGTAACTCATAAATAATTACACAAAGCTGTGTTGCAAATGTCTACTGGGACCAGGCAAATGCTCCCCTATATTAGCTTTTTTTCCCCCCTCTTTGCTTGGGACTGTTCCTCCTTCTTTCAGGTTAGAGCTTAATACAAAAAATGCAAAATATAATAGAGCTGCAGTGGAGAATTGAGGATAAGCAAGAAGATCTAAATCTCTGTGAAAAGCATGAGGACTATGCATTTTTATTATGCCCATGTCTAGTTTGCATTGTGCAGTCAGTGTAGGCTATAATTATCAAGCAAGACACTCTGTTTCTATAGACTTTGGACACAAGGAAGCTGGTCACACTAAGGTGTCATGAAAAAGTAAATATCAGATTACTTTGATCCTGATTTGTATATTTCATATCTAAATTGGCATCCTTAACACTCTGACTGCATTTTGCACAGAACATACTGGGAGCTAAATGCCTTGACAGGCTGTTAAAGAATTGACATTGGGAACATATGCTTCAGAGTATTAAGTGATTGCGAACAGCAGATAAGCAGTCAGACTTGAGAGTCCATTTTCCTTTTAAACAGCATAGACGCCAATAGTGGCCGGTCAAGGTTACGTCTTTTACACATTTCGTGTCTGTTTTAAACTACAGCAAATAAGTGCTCCAGACAATGCATACTTAAAATTGACAGTCATGCAGAATTTGGAGAGGGAAAGTAGTGATTGTGCAACTAGATTACAGAGGCGAGTCACATTCCAAAGAATTCACATTTGGTCAGCATCTGGGATAGTTTAAAGCTTATAGAAAAATGGGAATGGATGTTGACAAAGGTAGAATTATACATCAAGTTCAAAGATATTGCAAACAAACCCATATAACCAGTGACATTTTCTTTGAAGACAGGCTTAATGGGAATAGTCAGTGACAAGTCTGCACACCCCTGTGAGTGTCTAGACATTTGGGAGAAAGGACACTGACCAAATGTTCCAATCTCCTCTCTTGCACTTATTGAATCTGGCTGCAATGGCTCAGCCTCTGTCTTAAACAGAATAACTTGTGCTTCCTTTTCTTCTTTCTCCACTGCTACCTACATTTCTAAGTCTAAGCCTATTGACTTAGAAGCATAGGGGTCAGGGATTCATAGACAATCTTTGAGCCATGTATGAGAAACAGAGTCCAGTGATCTTGAGCCATAACTGTTTCCTTCACTTAGCAATGTCATGTCATTCCTGAGCTATCAGGCTTCAGATTTTGAAACAATCATTTAAGGTAGAGAGAGTTGACCTCCACCAGCAAAGTCTCCCAGGCCTTAACACTGTGTACTTTTGAAGGTAGGAGCTTCTCTGGAGTTTCAGAAATCTTTCTTGCCTTCTCTGTCAAAATCCAAAACTAACTTCTAATGAAAGCCAGACACCCCCCCTGGCTTTTTCTCTACCTACCAGCTATTTGGATAGCTGGTGATGACTCAGTGTTTGGTTGATGATTTCCACTGTAAGGCTTATTTGATGTCATATCTCTAGTGTTATCTTTATCTAAATCAAAACTGAATTTTAGTCTTGTGAGAGAGCAATTATTGACATATAGACACACTTTATAAAGAAAGCATAAACATCCATATTATTTAATTAAGTTAAAGTGAGGAGAAATTTGAAAGTGATAATTTTAAGTCCACCTACTATCAACAAATATTCAAAGAATATTCCAGGAAAGCACCTATTATCTAAGCAGATGGCAAGGCCAAGAAATAAGAAAAAGAAATAAGGAAAAAGATTGCCACAGTAAATCAGGCAATCTCATGCCCCACATTTATTAATCTAGACCAAGAGAGAAAGGGTACACTGTCAATGAGGGACTTTTATAAGGTGATGACTACTTCCTTAAATCAGTCTTCCTAATCTGAAAGGTATATGGCCCAAATATGTAACATTTGTGATCAAACATGTATAGTGTTAGTTTCTTCAGTATCACTGTTTGGAGCTTCATGTTTCATGAATTTATGTGCCCAGTTGAATGATATCATTAGTGTAGACATCCAGAGAAAAATCATTAAAAACAAATTTTGTTTACCAGTCTACGTTCCCTGATGACTGAACTCACAGTGGGAAGCTTGGTCAACCTCTGGCATTTGGTCAACCTCTGGCATTATGTTCCCACTGGAAAGTCAGGGACAAAGGCTGGTTCTACCACTGTGATAGTGAATGACTATTTGTCAAGGTTCTCCAGAGAAACAGAGCCAAGAGATATATCTTAAAGTATTGGCTCACAAGAATTTAGAGTCATGCTATGTCCAAAATACAATAAGGCTAAGTTAGCAAGCTGGAGAATCAGGAAGAAGTGCAATTCAAATCCAAAAGCAGTCTACTAAGAAGCAAGGAAGAACCTACATTGCATATGAAATCTGAAAGTTATGTACTGGCAGCCTGGGACTTTGGTAGGTCAGATTTTGTAGCCTTGAGGTCTTCAACTGGTTACGTGAAGACCACCCTTATTATAAGGGGTGATCTACTTAGAACAAAGTCTACAGATGTAAGCATAAGTCTCATCCAAAACCATTTCACAGAAACATTTAGAGTAATGCTGGATTGGTTATGTAGATACTGTACCCCAGCCACATTGATTCATATACTAGGAGAGTGGCTGGGAAAAATCACATACCTCTTTTTGCTTCACATGCTCATTTATAACATGGAATTAATAAAAGTTTGGGTATGTACTTCACAGGATGACTGAGAGAATTAAATAGTTTACTCTTCAGTGACATGTTTAGAACAGTTCTTGCCACAGAGTAAATTTTACCTTATTATATGTTACTGGAACAAAAAGGAAATTTTCAGATATTAAGTCAACTCTGAGATCCAAAGTGGCAAAACTACTTGTCTCAAATTACAAAGTGAGCTGGGATTAGAGATGAGGTTAGAATTCTAATGGCCTAATTACTAGTCCAATGTTCATCATAGAATGTTTTATTCCTGCTTCCCTTACCTGAGTAAGTGCAAAAAAAAAAAAATTGTTATCAGGTGAAGTGTATTATTACTAAATTTAGTATCCCTCAGTGTTTAAGGTGTTTTTTAAATAAGTGTGTAGTAATCACTGTTACAGAAATGTTGTTTGTTTTTATATTTTACTGTTGAAAATAAATACCTCTCCTGTCCATTGGATGATTCATTGAGCCTGAAATTCCTTTAGGCCTCTGCTATTTCATGAATCATTCATGTCCCTTCAGACAGACTGAGCGACCACTCACACCTGATATTTTTAAAGAACCCATCCTCTAAGTTTCACTCAACCTATATCGCTATGAAATTACCAATGCGTAGTCTAATTGCTTTGTTTTACCTTTTTAAAGGTTTAGAACTGCCTCCATTAAAAGCCTGCTAAGAAAAGCACTCTTTTCCTTCAGAAGAACCTTTTCTCATTTTCCATCCAAAAATTACTCAATTTCAAAGTCTACATCAATGCTTACCAGAGTGAGTTCTGCCAAGATCACCTAGTTTATAATTACCAGGAGAACTTGATTTAGGGGGAAAAAAGTAGTATCACAGAATGATTGAATTTGATCTGTAGGGCTGGGATCCAGGAAAACTTGCCTTCTGCAAGTTTTTCATGTTGATTCTTAAGTGTAGGAACTTGAGAATTGCTGCTCTAGATTACCTTGATCTTGGTAATAAACACTGCATCATGGAACTTTAAAGCCGTAGTAATGGCATTTAAAGTTTCTAGGTTGATCCATCTCTGCTTGTTTAATTATGTTGTATTATACATTCCTTCTAGCTGAAAACAATTTGGTTCTTCTGCATTAATGAAGTGTAACTGTGCTTACATAGTGTTTCCTGATTTGAGTTGCTGGGCTAGATATTATTGTCAGACCTGCCTCATCAAAGATCCAAGAAAAGTATCACTTGCTTTTATTGCTAACTCTTAACAGTCATGGTTTATAACATTTAGTGCCAGTTTTTTAATCAACCTGTATAAAGGGTTCCATTTTCAATGGATGTTAAATCTCAGCTGTTTTTCTGCACTGACAATAATTTGCATTCTCAAGAAGTTTTAGTAAATATATTTTTGAAGGAATACTTTCTGTCATGTAGAAATACTTATGTGAGGATTCTGTGAACTTATGCTATGTCAAGGACAGAAATCACTGCATCCTAAGTGAAAATACAAAGACCCCATTCATTTTGGTTTCTGACTCCTATCTGACCAATTATCACTAACATTACTAAGATCAAGGGCAATGTTATTGTTTACTGAACATTTATTGCATGGTAAGGGATTATGCTAAGTACATTTAGCATGAAATGTAAGTAAATAAATTTAATCCTTCAAAAGTCTATAAACTAGATTATTTTTAGTTATTTCCATCTTTTAAAGGAAAAACTGGAGTTTAACTAGGTCATCTCTTCTCCAGAATCACAAAGCTTGTCAGGGCAAGAGTAAGGATTTGAACACAGGACCATCTAACTGCCACACCATTGTTTTCCCCTTAAAACTCAGCAGAATGACTACCTACTTCTGCTCTGTTCACTCTCATCATTCATAAAAAGAGATACAAGAAAAAGAGAAAATGAGGTATGACCTTTGAGAATAGTATCACTTTCCGGATATTTCTAACAACCTGTCACTTGAATATTGGAGGGACACCATTATTGTAAGGCAGATGAGGATGGTGCTGCTGGGACCCAGCTGACCTGAGCTTTAGAATAACTTCTACTACTCATTAAATACATGGTTCTGTGCAAGTCATTTAATATCTTTGGACTCCCTTGAGTCCACTAATTATGCATTAATCAGAGAAGCTGGAATCTCATCTCTTAGACCTGTACAATACTGTGATTTTTTTTTTTTTTTCAGAAATCTTTCAATGACATGTAAGCCCTAAAAGTGTACCCTGGAGAAATTTGCAATTCTAGGGAACATCTTAAGGAAATCGCTCATCTTAAGCAATTCCCATTTCACAGAGTAAACCAATGCTTTAAAATGTTCGATATCACATGGGCAGTTAGTGGTTGAACTGAAGTTTCTCAACAGATCTGAAAAAGGTAGTCCAACCCTTCCATTCCATCCTACTAATCTTCCCCCCTCCCATCTACCATCCTTTGCCTCATAACCTCAGAAACATTATTTTGTTTATTTATGTCAGCCAGATTTATAACTATTTAGCTTTGTTGACTCATCTCTTATCTAGATCCTTCTTTTGTCTTTGTCATTTTGACGTACTTTACTGCACATAATTCCCTTGAACTCTTTCCATTTTGTGGCTAACAGTAACAATTGTGTTTCCTTATGATTCAAGTTTTCCATTGTATGGATAAGCCACATCTTCTTGAGCCAGTCCTGTGTTAGTGGGTACGTAAGTAATTTCCACATTCTAGCTATTGTAAATAGTGCTGCAATAAACACTATAGAACATATATATTTAAGCTGATGTCGTCATGTTCTTAGTATATTTGCACAAAAGTGAAATCACATGGTGTCACCATTTTTAGTTTTATAAGTTAAATCCAGATTGCTTTCCAAAACAACTGCACTAGCTTACATGCGCACCAACAATGTTTTTAGTTTCCTCTTTCTCCACTTCAACAACACTTACTGTTGTGCCATAATGATGGGTATAAGAGATGATATCTCATTATGGTATTGACCTATATCATATTTATTAAAAGTAATGTTGGACATTTTTTTCATATACGTGTGTGTGTCTGTGTGTGTATCTATATACATCTTCTGCTTTGCTGTAATTTTGCATATATATTTTTAAAGATTTATTTATTTATGCATACAGAACTAGGGTACAGGCCAGAGGTACAGGGGTGGTGAGAAGATTCACCAGAGAGAGCGTGAGGAGCAGAACAGGCCAACTTAGGAAATACACTGCTGAGGGGAGCAGTGGGTGGGACAGGAGAGGTCTGCTGCACCATGAAGATCACCTCCTGGGTGAGCAGGGATCGAACTCATGCTGAAGTGGCTTTAGCCTCTTAATGCTGTGCTTTAACCTACTGCGCCATCAAGGAGGGCCAATTTTGTATATTTTTATAGAACTTTAAAACTGGCAAAGGTTAGGAGCCACTGGTTGAAAGAAATAGGCACCCACTTAATCTGTTTGGGTAAAGGATCTTTATCAAACAAAACAATATTTAGGGGTAGTCAGGCACATATTAGCAGAATTCATAGAAACTGAAAAGATGTTACTTGTCTTCTGTCTCCTTTTCCGCAAAGGTGCAGGCTATCTCCATTTCTACTTGAAATTGACTTCCTTTTCCCAATTCCTCATGGCCAATCTAACTACCAGACATTGAGTTCTCTGGGTAGAAATTCCAGATTTCAGATGAGAGGATGTAACTGGCTGAGTGTGGGTTATATATCCACTATCAATTAAATTATCTGGGCCAAATAGATGCGATGGGCTAATCACATACTTGATAGTCCATTCAAGGAAAAATGATTCCGGCTCTGTATGCAGAAATTTTATAATGCTTATGAGAAGTTGAAAATGACTCTAATAGATAATATAGATATGGTTTGACCTAGGAAAATCAATAGCATTTAGTTATTTTCTCTCATGTTATACCTGATCCCTTGATTTTATTTTGTTTTTCTGTTCTCACTGCCCTCTTGTTGCCTCCCATCCTGGTTTTTTCCTGTTTCCATCTTCTTTCATTACATTATTCATAAAATTTCTTGTTTCTTTGAAGTGTTCCAGGCAGGTTTTCAAGAGACAGCAAAACAAATATAATCAAGTGATTCCTACTTAGAGTTAAAAATAAATACATTGTCATTACTTAATGAGTAATTTATTATGTGCCGTATACACGAACAAGGCCTTCGCATATACTATTTGGGGTATTTCTCTCTAGAGTAGCAAAATAAATATTATTAACTTTTTTTTCATCTTAGAAAATTGAGCATGTGATCGAGTAGCTTGCACAAGCTCAGATAACAGGTCAATGTGTGAGCTGGGATTCAGACTCATCCTCCTGAGCCTGTATCACTATGGCTATGCTGATATGGTCATGCAATATTGTCCACAAGTAAGCTGTAGCTGACTAATATTGACTTGCAAGAACCTACTGCTAAGTTTTCAGGAATTTTGAGAACTGATAATTAAACAGCATTATTATGAAAATTTAAACTGTAGAAATTTACAATAAAATTAGTAAATATTCAAAACTCATCACTTTTGGGTTACTCGGTTTTATCATTACATATGTATTTATCTACATCTCTTGTGTATGTGTGATAGAAATGTATCTGTGAATGTCATGTTCATGACTTGAAAGCAAAAATTCTAAGGGTATCTACATTATAGAAAATGTCAAACACCCCACCTAAAGCATTACATTAAAAAAAAAAAAGAGTAAGGAGATAGCTGTATGGCTTATACAAAACTCAACTAGATGCTGATTTAGGCCTCTGGGCCCAGTTTTTTAACCACTGCTTTAAAAAAAATGCTACTGTAGTAGATGAGTCTTAAATTGTCCTGCCAGAGCATTCCTTTGAGAGGAGGCATCTGACACAACCACACATATGGTCAATCATGATTGCCTTCAGGAACCACTAATAACTTGTTGTCCAGACAAAAAAATAAAAAAATTGAATTAGCCCTCGCCAATGGTTGCATATTGTCTAAACTGAGGACTTTTCGGGGTTGGCTGAGGTTTCCCGTCCTGCACAGCCAAGTATTTGTATTGGCAGATAGGGCGTCACCACAGTATCTGCAAAGAGCAGGCTTGACTCCTTGACTGAAGAACCAGTAAGCAGAAAAGAGCTGACCCAAAGAGCAAATTAAAGCCCAGTGGCATTTCTTATGCATACTGCCTTTGCATCTGTTTTAGGATTTGTTTATTCATTAGTTCTTTTTAGGTCAACAGAAACTGAAGAGAAGAGGGTCTTGCAGCTGGAGTGGATAAACATGTGATGGGTGTGTGGGTGGTCATTTAATGTTGCTTCTGGGCTGAAATGATGCTGGTTGTCTGTGAAAGTAGCAATTATCCTCTGTTTGACTGAAATAGTTATTTTTGGTAGCAAGCTATTAAATCCTTTGAGTAAGAATATTTTGGGTGCCCTGTGGTTGGTTAGCTATGTTTAGATCACTTGTTATCCAACTTTGGACAAATCTTCCAGCCTTTCATTTCTCTTTTGTTAAGCTGAGAATGACAGTGTGACATGTCAAAATCTAGATAATGAAAATGAAAAAGGCTTTAAATTTCTTGAAGTTTTAGAATATTATTTCAATTCTTTAATTAAAACTCTTGTACTATTTACTTATTTAAATATCCCAATTATCCCTAATTCATTTTGTGTTTTGAATACTGTGTCATATCAGCCATCTTGCATACAAAATTTTAGCCTGACAGCTCTAGCCTAGTTTCCTAAATGTTTTTCAGTTACGATTTTATGTCCCTATTCAAGTTATGACATAGTTGACATATTGTTTGAAGATGTGAACATTTGGAGTGTTTCTCTTTTGTAGATTACCAAAAAGTTTCTTCATTTTGTCATGTTAGTTTGACAACTAAATAGAATTTATCGAATACTGGGTTATAATATCATTACAGTATCAGTAGGATTAGCTATGTGAAAAACTGAAGAACTCTTGAATGTTCTTGCTCCACGGAGCCAACCACAATAGTTTACATGGAAAGACAATTTTCCCCATAAAAGCTTTTAATAATCAGATTCAAGTAGTGACAAAACTGTAAATGTGAGAAGAATCTGTCTTCACTATCCACTTAACTAACCTCTCTAGAATAACTTTGCCTCTTCATTCACCTAGTGAATACGATATATTGCCATAGCACGGCGCCTACCCTTACCTAGTTTGTCACTCTAGGACATCAAAAGATGTATTGTCCCAAATATATGGTCCTTTTTATTAAAATCATATATATAAATTAATGAAATATGGGGTATAAAAAGAGGTTGGATTCCCCCCCCACCTTCAGATTATTATTATTTTTTTGTATGAAAAGTAAATTGAATGATTACAAAGAACTTTAAATAGGAATGCCTAGAAATAATTACTAATTAATTAACTATTATAAGAAAACGTTTTTATTATTGCAAGAGTAGCAAAGTAAAAGCCAAGAGAAACTTCTGGAGAGTTCTTACAACTAGCTAAAGGATCTGATTTTAGGTAATAGGCAGTACTGAGTCACTAGCTGATTTTAATAAAAATAGTGGAATTATAAAAGCAACATTTTTTTTAAAAGATTTATTTATTTATGCATACAGAGCGGGGGTACAGGCCAGAAGTGCAGGGGTGGTGAGAAGATTCATCAGAGACAGAGTGGGGAGCAGAACAAGCAAATAGATGAAGTACACTGCTGAGGGGAACTGTGAGGGGGGTCAGGAGAGGTCTGCCGCACCAAGTGGGTCACCTCCAGGGTGGGGACTGAGCTCATGTTTAAGTGGCTTTAGTTTCTTAGTGCTGTGCTATAAAAGCAACATTTTAATGAGATTTCCCAGATAACTTGCCCAGGATGAGATGGCAAGTATTCTTTTTCTTGGGTACAAACTCAGCACACTCAGCACCAGAATGAGGAATTGAGGAGTGATACTTGACACCAGCCAGGGAAGGAGGTTGTAATATCCATGTCACCTATGTGTTGGCCCTGGATAGATTAAGGGTACAGATAATGGAGATAGTTTTTCTGCTGCAATAGGATGAGAGTGACTGGAGGAAGGTATGGAAAATATTTTGAAGATAAGCACTAATTTGGTTTTATGAATAAAGGTAACTAATAAGTGGTATTTTCTTTTTTTTTTTTGGAGTCAAGTGATATACTTCACCTTATTATTGATGTGTTAGAACGTGTCACAAAGAGAAGTATTTAAAGACTAGACCTTCCATTTGCAAGCTAAATAATTTGAGATAAAATTTCTAAGGTCTTTGAAAACACATTAACTTACTCATAAAGATTCAAAACATTACAATTATCATTAATATTTAAAGCAGCTACAGTACTGCCTATGGCAAGTGCCCAGGAATGATATTCATTATGTTTAGAGCATGTCCATGAAAATATATCATGAAAAATATTTTACCAATTTTTGTTTCATTAAGTAATTTCCTCAAAAATAAACACCCATAAAACTAATATTCTAATAGTTGGAATTTTCTAGCCTCTTAACCTAAAAATGAATCTGAACTGACTCTAGATAAAAAGTAAACTAAAATGTTTATTCCCAAGACTTTGAAAAAGAGGCATCAATATTTCTTTTTCTGGGAGAAACTAGCAATTATAAAATCTTCCCTCTGTCTCTACCACTCTTTGCCCACCATTTATGAGATCAAAGACTTTTTAAATGAAGGATTTGAAGCCATGGTCTGAGCTGCAGGATGTTGGTACCCAGAGACATTGCAAAATATTTCTCCTCCTATGTCTGCCCTGTGGGTAGTGATTTCTTGGCAATGACCATAAAAATATCAGGTATGTATACACAGGATTTCCTGGTTTGTTTGTAAGAAGTTGTGAGGTTTATTTACTATTAGGTTTTGAAAGATTTCTTAGTAAAAATATGGATCTCTTTATTTGACTGAACTTTTTAATATGTAGGTTCATATCTCCCATCTTCTGGTTTTCTAAAAAAAAAAAAAATATGTTGTGGAAAAAAACACATAACCCTTCATTAAGCACTTTGAAGCAGCAGTCTGTGATATTTCCAAACAAAACATTGCTTTACCAACTTGGTTCATTGTTTCAAAGTCTCCTTTCCATGGAATTCTATCAACTGACATTTGAGACTAAAGCCAGAAAAAGCAAACTTTGGCTAGTTACATAGTTTGTTACTGGTGGCAGAGAAAAACATGAATCAATTTCAATCCAAGAAAAATATCATGAATCATCATATTATTATAACCATATCCCTGTGTACTGAGTGGAGAAACCTATTTGGGCATCCAAAAAGCTCCAAACTGGTTTCTTTTCCAGGCTCCTCCTTGTGTACAAATTTGTCCTCTGAATCCATTGGAAATTGTCAATTTTGGTTACAATATAAAAGTGATAAAGCTGTGATTCATGAACGTGTATTATTAATAACAATGACTTGAATCAGCACCATCATTGTTTCTGTGTTGATTATTCAAACACACCAAAGTCTACTTGTGCTTAAAAAGCAACATCAAGAAGTCTAAAATTTGAAATGCTATTGGAATTATACTATATGGAATTAAACATCAGTTAACTGGTTTTGAAATTTTTCCATTTATGGCATGAAAATTTGAGAAACTTTCTTTTTTCACAACGTAAGTCAAAGGAAACAAACCTTTGCAGATGTTCTACACTAAACTCTCAACTCTCAGCTTTTCAAAGGACACAGAAACTGCACCCGGCAAAGATGCCCTGTCAAAATGATTTAAAAGGAGGGAAGAAACTTGCTGGAGGGGAATTCATACTCCAGATCAATAAAACAATTTTAAGCGGTCTTCTCTGGTGGCCTATGTTGAGACATCTAACAGTCCACACTGCTATTTTTCCAAGATTAAATTTCAAAAAGAGGAAACAACAGAAAACAATCTGCCAGTTTTCTCAACAGTGTCACAACTGGCTGAAGACTTGTTCAAAGTAAAACCGCAGAGTTACAAATTCCTGGGTCTAACAATCTCTTAAATATTAACACTTTTGGGGAAACTTTCAAGTTTCCATGTCACATTTATGACTCCTGGTGGACACGACTTTGTCCAAACACTGGTCCTCATCACCTCTCTTTGCCCTGAAATTCTACCCCATGGGGGAAAACTTGAGATGTCATAGCAACCCCAGTGGCAAGGGGCACAGCATGGAGTTACTATTCTGTGCATTCTCTATACTGTAGGTTAAGGGGGTATTTACAACACAATTCCAAGATAAGATCATAGCATGTGGAATATCATATTTTCTTTCCATTGGGCACTAAGAGTCTTAAAGGTAATCTGACTAGTCCATAGTTCAATTTCCCTCTGTACTTTTCTATCATCAGGAAAACAATGGACAGCCCTAAAAACAATGGAGAAACCACCTAAGAACGGTGGAGAATAGAGCTAGAGAAGAGTCATTGATCAGGGCTCCTGAAAAGATGTGTTTGGAGAGGAAAGAGGAATTCAGAAATAGAAGTCAGTTTCAAATAGTAATTCAAATAATGTAGGGAGCTGTAGGAGGCTTTAAATATCCTTTATATCCCGGATAGTGCTTCCCTCCAGAAAGTAGAAATTTCCCCAGCTTTTTCAAGAGTAAGAGTCCAAGGATCCAGTCACAAAGTACATTTAAAGAAAAGTAGGATCTCTTGGTTTCAGAGCTGAAACAATAATCCTGAAATGTATACTCCTTTCACTGGAAAAGTATTTAAAGTGATTACATTAAACATGTACACAAACACCTAGAAGTGTAAGACATCGCCCTAAAAGTTGATGACTATTAATTGCACTATATCCATTCATTTTACATATTTATGTTTATCAACTCTTCCTATGTCTAACCATCTACCTAGTAATTCATGGAAAGGGAAAATCTATTGGAATAATAGATTAGGGGAAAAATAGTATTAATCATAATTAATGTCTGAGGTTTCTATGATATCAGTTGGTGGTTTTGAGTAAATCTGTTATTTGTTCAGAAGTAAAAACATATATAGTAATATAGCACATCCATAACACCTTATTACTGTGTTAAATCCAACTTCAGTAAGCAATTAAATAATAAAATTTATTGAGTGTTTTTCACCTGTTCAGATCTATACTCAGCGCTTTACATATATTATGCAATTTAATCCTTATAAAAATTCTAATGAGATAGACTCAATTATATTCCCCACTTTCAATTACTGAGACTAAGACTTAGAAAAACAATTTGGCCAGAGCCTGCTAAGTTGTGCCTGATTTTTTAGGGTTTGTAACTAATTGTTTTAAAATAAGTGATGATATAAATGGTTTCTTTCATTTTCTTTCTTTTTTTTTGAAGATATATTTACTTATGCATACAGAAGTGAGGTGCAAGCCAGAGGTGCAGGGGCGATGAGAGGATTCACCAGAGACAGAGAAGGGAACAGAACAGGCAGATTGTCGAAGTACACTGCTGAGGGGAGCAGTGGGCAGGTCAGGAGAGGTCTGCCACACTGGATCACTTCTGGGGCAGGGATAGAACTTGCACTGAAGCGGTTGCTGCTGACTTGCAGTGCTGTGTCCTTCCCCGTTGTGCCACTAGGGAAGGTCCATCTTTCATTTACTAAAGAGATTCAAAAATAATTAGTTAAGGTTAAAAAATTCAGAGAAAGCAGCCTGATGGGTTCAGTTGTCCACAGGCTTTGGGAAACACATGGCTGGGGTTTGACTCTGGGTAGACAACTTCCTAACTTCATGATTGTCTGCAAATTTGTTGTGATATACACAATTACACATACATATAAACACTCGCACATTCACATTCATACATATGTACACACATACACATATATACATATATATATTCTATTTATGAATGAAATCAAATAATATATATCTTTTTATTTCTGACATATTCCACTTAGCATAATACCCTCAAGGTCCATCCATGTTTCACAAATGGCAAGAGTTCATGTATACACACACACACACATACATGTAGTTGGCCAGAGCCTGCTAAGTATATATAGTTGTACCTGATTTTTTAGGGTTTATACAAATTGTTTTAAAAGAATATGTGTGTGTGTGTGTGTGTAATAATAGTAATAGATTATATATTCATACTACATCTTCTTTAACCGTCCATCCATTGATGAGTGGTTAGGTTGTTCCATATCTTGGGTCCTATAAATAGAGCTGCAATAGAGGTACAATAAAACTTCTCAGTTTAGTTTTTCATGGTTAAGAGTAAATAACCAGAAGGGGAATAGCTGTGTCACATGTTTTTCTCTTTATTTTTTGAGGACTCTCCATACATTTTTTCATAGGGGTTGTACTGATTTAAATTCCCATCACCAGTATATCGGGGTTCTGTTTTGTCCATATCCTTGCCCAATTCACTCCCTCTGGTGAATTGCAATTCAGACCTAGGGACTGGTCAATTTCTGCTGGACAGAGAAGCATACTAACCATTTGTGTGGTTAATAAATAATTTTCTAGTCCCAATGTTGGAACTAAAATATATTGACAAATAGATGGGTAGTAGGTAGGTAGAGAGAGAGAAGAGAGATCTTTACAGAGAACCAAGTCACACAGTAGATTTTTTTAAGGAAACTTAGTATTAATCTTCATGTCCCTAAAAATATGTGTGAAAAAAGGGGGAAAGTCCCACATAAATAGGTATCAACTTGACTTCTTGCCTTCCAGGGAAGATTACAACATATGTTAAATGGATATAATTTTGGACTCCATTTGGAGTGCCCTGTTTACATTTAAGGCTGTGGGGCTCCAACTACTTTTGCAGAAAGCTTGTTATGAGGTGGCAAATGGAAGGGGAAAGTTGCATGTTCTCCAGAACAACTTTCACAGGGTCCCTGTGCTCTTTGCTAGTACCTGATGGTCACATTTGAACCAAGGAGTCAAGAAAAGCTGAGAGCAGTCTGTATAAGAATTCAGCTGATAAGAAGTGATAAAAAGTCTCCTGCCTTTGGGATATATGGCATACCAGTGAGTCTTCCCTTAAATGTTTCTCTCCTTCTTTCTTCCTCCATCCTTCCCTTCTCTCTTTTTCCTCACCCTCCCTCCTTCTTCCCCCTTTTCTTCGTCTTCCCTCCCTCTCTTCCTGCTTGCCTGCCTGCCTTAACTTTTGTTAATGTGTAGTTTTCTATTCTTTGCCATGAAGTAATTCCTAATCAAGATAACCCCAGTAGACACAATATTAGGACTGTTAAAACATGACTTTACAAGATACCTGGGCCATTTGACTCACTGATGCCTGAAATTCCATGTTAGATATTTGCTGTTTTCATGTCACTTTTAATTTGTCATGCATTTTATTTTTACTCATTCAAATATAATATTTCTGGAATAATCATAATGCCTGAGAGTCCATAAACCATATATGTCTTCAGGTTTCTATCAGAATGTTCTTTGTGAACAGGATTCTATACAGAAGACAAAAAATAATATGGTTGAAAGTTGGGTTTAAGCCAACAATTACTATACTTGTTGCTAAATTCCCGTAGCATTGCTGTTTTTGCAGTTCCAATTCTCATATTCATGGAGGATAACTCAGAGAGTCTCTTTTTGGTATGTTGTACCTGGGAGGAGATTGGGCTAGCCATTTCATATATACTAAGAGAGAGATTTCTCATAATAAAATCTCTCTCTTAGTACCCTATGATGTTGGCATTATCAATATTCTACAAATAAACACTAGGAGAACCAAAAATTTATGGACATAGCTCAGAAAACATTGAATTCGATAGCTCTGTCTAAACCAACCTCTATGTTTCAGCCAGGGATATGACAACGGAGGGGTGAGGAGAGTAGGGGACATGGATTAAAAGGCCAAAGGATGGCACAGGTTTAAAATCTCAGTGTTGGGCCCTCCCTGGGGGTGCAGTGGGTTAAAGCACAGCACTCAAGAAGCTAAAGCCACTTCAGCATGAATTCGATCCCCAGCCACAGAGGGGACCCACATGGTATAGCAGACCTCTCCTGACCTGCCTGCTGTTCCCCTCAGCAGTGTACTTTGACAGTCTCCTTTCTGCTCCCCACTGTGTCTCTAGTGAAGCCTCTCACTGCCCTTGCACCTCTGGCTTGTATCTCAGTCCAGTATGAATAAATAAATTCATCTTAAAAAAAAAATTCAGTGCTATCAAGCAATTGCTAGCCACTGTGACATGAGGGCATGAGTTTGATCCCGGCCAGGGAGCTGACCCACATGGTCCAGCAGACCTCTTCTCTCTCACCAGCTGCTCCCCTTAGCAATGTATTTCAGTTAATCTACTTGTTCTGCTCCCAACTCTGTCTCTGGTAAATCCTCTCACCCCCCCCTCCTCTAGCCTACACCCCAGTTCTTGTATGAATTAATATATAGAAATAAATCTTTTAAAAAATAAAAAAGTTAAAGTTGAATGCATATGGAGATATTTAGACAATTGCCTAGGGATGCCTTTGAAAGGAAATTAATTACTTTTAAACATTTATGACTTATGATAATATATGCTATACTGACTGTGAGAAGTATATCTTTTTATTACATAAAGATATAGATAACAATTACCTATGTCAATCACTCTATAGTCTGTTTCCAATAATGCTCTGTAAATAGTCACAAGAAGATGCAGTTTTGAAGAATTTTTACCCATAAATATGTTCATACTAACAGTGAAGGAGGAATTTAATAATTAAAAAAAAGGGCTTAGAAAAGATAAAATTTACTTAAGATGTTAGTTTATGTGATTTGTTGTTTTCATAAAGTCAGAATAAACTGTCCCATAATTTTAACTGGAAGATGCTGTCGCTTTAACAAGATTGCAAGTGGTAACTAATTAAGGGCAAAAATTCGGTTGAAGATTTTTAGCTTTATTTAGTAGGACATCTCTCTAATGTTACTAGTTGAAAATCCATTCTGCCTTTTATGTGTGAAGTGATATGCACTTTTAATTTACTTCTTTTGGAACACTGCTTTCAAAATAAATTGTCCATTTTTGATAAATATCCTTCAAAATTACACTCTTATGTATGAAGTCCTTTAAAAATGAAAATAAAATGATCTTTCTTGCAAAAGTACCTAGGAGAAAAAAATTCTGTATTTTAAGAAGATAATTGTTACTTTATCACTCATTTGCACAACCTAATTTACTACACTATGAAACATGAGCATATAAAGAAGTTTTTTCCCAACTCTAGTTAGTAAAAGAATGAATGAGAATTTTGTTTATGTTCACTGTTGAATTTTGAATATATTCTAATCTTGCTTTAGAAAATTCATAATAAACAATCAGCAATGCATGCGAAATCTAGAGTAGCCCTGATTTTGCACAGTTCTGTAAGTTTACACAGATCAAAGCCAGGATTGGGACCTATAGGCTATGTGGTTTATAACGCCTGTGGGAGCAGGGGACTGGTGCAGTCTGGCAACCCAGTTATTTTGCTAAAGCCTAAGAGACCATCTGTCCATAGGAGACAGTTTCAAACACAGCAAAAGGACTGAAGTAAAATGGAAACTTAGAAGTAAAACTTACAAGGAATAAAGAAGTATGAGTTGCTCTCGCGCATATCCTTTACTCTTCTGGGTTTGGATTTCAAGAAAAATGACTCAGGTGGTAAGAGTTGTTATTTGTCATTTTTTGTGGTAACCAACTCAGGAACTATAAAGAAAGGTCTTTCCTGGGGCGATTCTCTTTTTTGAATTGAATGGTATGAATAATCTGTTTAAACATGTTAGGTATTTTACTTAGGTATAGGCTACAGTTGCAATTACTTTCTTTTGTTACTTGAAAGCCTATATAAAAGCATTGTTCATTCTCTTTGAGTCAAATTTTAGCACTTCTATATTATTATAAGACCATGATATCTCCATCTTGCTTGGATAAGATAGCTAATGTAAATATTTTACCAAAAAATTACAAATATATTACTAATAGTTGTATTCCTTGTAATATGTGACTATGGGGACATCTACAGATGTAACATATTTGTCAGATGATCTTCCAAAGCTCCATTTAAGAATTCAAAGAAGAATTAACTGTTGTTTATAAGGTAAATAATCATGGTTACAAAATTAACATTTGCATATAATTATTTAAATAATCTATTGTTACTATATTGGTTGGTGTTGACCACCATTTTTGTAGGCAAGTTTCCAGAACTTATCAACTATAACATTCTGATGGACTTTTTTAATAATGATAAACATACTTTTCTCATGCTACATCACTTATTCTATTGATTGCATTGGCAATTTTAGTGCCTCAAGAATGCTAAGTCACACAAAAAAGTTTTAGAAGGGACAAAAGCAAATGAAGCCCCTTTTGTTTGTGAAACAAATTTACCACTATGAAAGAAAATTGACTAATATAAAATTAGAGGAACTATAATATTCAGATTTTTTTCGAAATAACAAAATCTAACATGTTTGGAAGCAAGAAAGTTGGGCAAAGAGCTAATCTGTTCAAGGGACAATTACTGTAATATTAATATATCTAAACTCTAATGCAGGGTATGAGAATTCTACATCTTATATTAGCAGTACCTTTCTGGAAGATTTTATAAATATAGGAAATAAAACAAAAGAAAATTCAAAATATATTTGGCACTATATGTTGGAATTTATAAGGGCAATTTTTTTCTCACCTTTATTTATTTGTCTTGTCAAACAAAGAATAGACTAAGAGTTTTAGAAATTATATGACATTTCCCCCTTTGGAAAAGCAATGTAGCTTTATAAATGTAGTAAATTTCTGTTAGCAGGCAGACTTCAGGGCTACCCCAGAAACCCCAAACCTGCTTGATCTAAATAAATTCTGCCATCTGCAGCATGAAGACAAAATATATTCTTAGAGTATAAGAATAGAAAAGAAATAGAAAAGAACTTTAATAGAATTAGTGTACAATAGAGAGAAGAAAGAATAATAGTTTCCCAATAAAACACCCTAAGTTACCCTCTTGGGTGAATGCCCAAGCAAACACTATTGGCCTAAAGCCTCGCTGAGGTTCAAAACTTTGCCACAAGTCTCAGCCACCTTCTGGCGGGAATCCACAGGAAGTGGGGAAAGAGACTAGCCATGTCTGGAAGGAAAAGAGCAAAATTAAGTACAAGTCAAGGTAACAGTTACCATTAAAAACCTCACCTCACATCTCTCACCTACATCTCTTCCAAGTGTCTCTTCCCATGTCCCTCATGTATCTGGTACAAGTCCAAGGCCAAGAAGCAAGTGCAGCATCTTCTTCACATGTCTCTCTAATCCACCTGCATCTCCCAAGTCCTTCCTAGCTTCCTATTGCTGCTCACCCCCTCCTCTCATTAGGTGGGCCAGGAACATGGAACCTCCCCTTTTAGATTATACTGTTACATTTTCTCTCATTGAGGATACAAAATTATAATTTCCAAGTTGGTTTCTGCCTTATAATAATTTACTCCATATATAGTTAAAGTATTCATAGGAATATACTTTTCAAGTGACTCTTCCTATTCTACCACAGTTGCTTTTAGAATATTTTGTTTCTGGCATATATAAACATAGCTATTAAATTGATTAAACAATGTAAAAGCAACAAACAGATTTGCTTCATTTTAACAGGAACTTAAAGGCTTTTCTTAGGGGGTTGTATGCTAAAATCTGAAGGAGAGTTCTAGGGCTACAGTCCTAACAAAAAAGCATAAGATTTTAATCATTAATCTACATTTTGAGGTAGTAAAAATAAATCTACTATTAAAGTAATATTTGATTTCACATTAGTCATTACTTAGTTACTCAGAGTTGTAAATTAGAGAGGATATCTAATTTATCTTATCCTTTCAATTTTGACAATGAAATATCTATCACTAACTTCATTTCTAAGAAAAAAACCTGAAGGCCACATAAAAATGTGGTCACTAATCAGTAATTCTTACTTAAATAGAAACACAGTTTTACCCTGCAAGGCATCACTGAACTAATCACCTGCAATGTGTAATCTGATATTAAGAATCATAGCACAGAGGTTAATGCGTTTAGGTAACAACAGGGAATTAAACTGTCACTTATTTTAGTGAAGTAGTTTGTCACATACCCACAGAATTCATGATGAAGTTCTGAAAGAATCATGTAGTCCCCACATTTAGAATGAAAGTAATCTTATATACTGTCTATTTCACAGCATTCAATTGTATCAGAAAACTGAAGCCCAAAAAATGAAATCAATGAGCAAGGAGGGACAAAGACAGACTCAGTATTTTTACCTAATCCTTGGAAATCTTATATCTAAAGATTTCTGTCTCCCAAAATATCTCCCACAGATTCAGGAGAAAGTGGAACTAAAGAATTTACATTCCACACACTTGCCATGGGACAGAATGCTTTTATTTGTGGATACCATTGTTCTACAATGTTTTGCAATGTTTTATTCATGTGAAATGATTAAAAATTCATGGTTTGAGGGTCGTGCACGTGATGTTTATACTGTGACTTCTGTGACTGCTCATCACAAGACCTTGCCTGAGTCATATGAGCGAAGAATGTTGCCTTTGACTTTTTTTTATCCTGTGCCTAAAATACAGACAGCATGACCAAAAAAATGTTCAGAAAACCACAATACTGAAGGCAAAACAAAAGATTGAGATTTTGGTAACAGTTCTCTGTTTTATATAAAATGATTCCTGGCTTTTACATATAACATGCATATATAGACACACATACTTGTTATGTATGTGTACACATATATACACACACACATAGATGTTTCATACTTTCTTTTCTCCTCCAGCCAGATGTTTGAAGCAGAACCCACATTGGACATAAGCCCCATGTTGGTGTTTGACATCCTATGTAGTATGTTCAGAAAAGCTGCTTTGGTTTATTTAGCATGATGTCATATTACATGAAACAGCCTTAACATGTGGCTATTCCTGAGGGGATTCATGAGAGAAGTGACAGAATGTACACATGGCTGGAGTTAACATTTGAAGCTAAAAAAATCTAAGTAATAAAGACCAAAATTTTCCATTAAATCAAAAAGTAACCCTGGGGCATATCCAGTTTTCTGATCTTTCGAAGTGTTTGACCATTCCAATATCACTAGCTAAGAGTAAAATTTTACTGTCAGTTAATTGCTTTAATTAGCAATTCCTAACTACTTTTGATAACTTCTATCTCTGGGAATTGAAGGCCACTGTTCATCCTATCTAAGTTTCTAAGAATAGGTACTCTTTATGTACTGATGACTTATGATTTTCTTGGTGTTTTATGATTGTTACTGAATGAGGAAAATATTATGATAGAGAAGGAGATGACCATCAAATCAGGATATAGAACAGGATAATTGACACCTGGGTAGTAACTTATTACTGGCCTATGCTTTACCAAGAAAAATTAACGGTTTTTTTTTTTTGTTTTTTTGTTTTTTTTTTTTTTGGTAATCTAAGAAAGCCTGAATGAAAATATTTTAGAGTTGACTTTAAAAATACCTTAAAGAAGGAAAAATTTAAGTATGTATCCAGCATCATGTAACTTTTGCCTTTAATCATTTGAAGTAATTTGGGGACAAATAGAAAATTCAAGAAATGAATAAGCCCTTGTGTACATAAGGCCTGTCACGACTGTAAGAATTCCAGATGGATAATAATTAGACTATTAGGAAAATATTGCTGATGATGTGATATGAGACTATCTATTTACTCCCTATAATTGATATTGGATGAACTCCTTGTAATCTCTTATTGGGTACATATCTTAATTCACATCATTAAATCCAAGAATTTACTTGCATCCAGGCTGGGCTTATTTTTCTCGCTGGTACTTCTACATTCTCTTTGAAGAGTGTTCCTTTTTTATATTGCAGAAAATACTTCTTTCCTGCTGCTTCTTGGTCTCATTTAATCCTAGGGCCCATTATTGATAAAATTCCACAGATTTTTGGTCTGAATTGGCCTTAATGTTTACTAATCCTGAAAAAATTTCACAGAGGATGGAATCTTCCATAAAACCCATGTTCGTAACTTTTTTCTAACTTAATCATGACTGATTTCTTACATTCCCTGCCCCCCCACACACACAAAAAGGTTAAGAAAAATGATCAAAACATTCTTGTTGCTTTCATATGCTCTCATAAGGTAGCCTTTCGTTTATAGATAATGTTAAGGTAGGGGAACTTCTGATTTTCTTGAAACCTTGGGATTTTCATTGAACATGTGGATTCCTGTTGTCATTTAGAGACTGTGACTAAAAGGAAGGGAAGCTACATCAACCAGGAGGAGGAGGCAAGGTAGTTAACGTTTGGCAAGAGTTGCACAACAGATTGCACTCTGCTGGCTGGGAGCCAAATGGGCTTGTTCCAGGGCATAAAGACCAATCTGGGTAGATTGCTTGCTTTTTTATGTCAACCTCAATCCTACAGTGTAGTTAGATGCCAAACATCAGGGCTGAGGGACAGTAATACATTTGATAGTATTCAAATTACCACAGCAGTACAAATACCAGGAGCCAGCAAGACAGTGACTATCCTTTATTATCCCACAACCTGGGCCTGGGACTATTGTACAAGTCAGAGAGATAAAGTATCTTTAAACATCACAGTGATTCATGCTTCAGCACCATGGTGTTGTCTCCATGAAAACAAAGTAGAACAAAGCAAAGGCAGCAAATATTGCTTCTTTGAATCATTTCCTATCGAAGATAGCCTAACAAAGTGTTTAGAGAGCAGATGACCAAATACTATCAGTTCTCTGGTTCATTTTTCCATCTTTAATTAGTAGCATTTGAGAAAAAGAGACAAGTTTTGGAAGCACAATAACTTCTATATGGGATATATTAAGGTACATTTTTTAAATTATTCTCTATTTTTTAAATTTTATTTTAATTCTCTTTAAAAGAGAAATAAAAAAGAAATAAAAATATATGCTACATTTTCTCCCCAGAAAGAGAAGAATTTTAACCTGCAAAGATCTTGCTGAGTGATGTATGCCACTCAGGATTTCCTTTTATAGCTGCACTACCTCAAGCCTAAAAGTTATACCATACATTATTACACAAAATTCATTGGTTTACTTTTCTCCTGAGGTCACCTAGTGCCCTGCACTATGCCCTACACTTCCTTTGAACCTATTCATTAGCTTATCATGACAAGAATCAAAAGAAATATATATATCTCCAGGTACATTGACAAGTAAAGGTGAGGTTTGTAAGACTTACTTATAGTATGTGGAGCTCATGAGTCAGTATACGTGTGTGATATTTTGGCTAGCCTGAGATTTCTGTTTGTTATAGTCAAGAAACTGAGAACTATTGATAGAGAATAGACTGAAGCAGCAGGCTAAATGTATCTAGAATCTCACAGCAGGGAATCATGTGGTCCTTCAAGCATGGCCCATTCAATGAGACTGGGAGACTAGGCTGTCCCAAGGTCAGGACAGCTATTCCTGAAACTGGCCTTGGACAGGATTGAGAGGAAATCATTATAGAGTGTGGTATACAAGGTGGTACTGAGCTCAGGGCCCAGCAATTCTCTGCCCACACACATGTCTTCATGCTCTGAGAAGGGCTGTAATAAAGCCTGCTGCATATGATGAGCCTGCTGTCAATATGGCTGCCATAAAGCTCTGGGATTGACCTATGAGACTCCTCTGTCAATACTTGCACATGTGGCTAGGACATTGGGGTGGGAGGAGGTATAAAGAAAAATCCAGATCTGTGGGGGGTGAGCGAAGTGATGATTTCCTCTTACCTAAACTTCAAAGGCTGTGGTGCTGGCTTCTTCATGAGGCCCAGTTAAGAATCAGATCCTCACAGGATGATCTGGCTGAGAAAAGAATGCAACAGATGTTTTTTACATTCCAAAACTGTACTATAAGATCAGAAATCTTACATTGTTCTAGAAAAAGAATGTGCTAACAGGACACAAACAATAGAAAGAGATAAATGCCTTGATATATTTTTTTAAAAAAAATAGAACATCATTCAGGAAGGTCAAATTTTACTTACAAACAAAAGGGAAATATTGGCACAAATGAAAGATTCATCCTACTCTTCATGGTCATCCAGCCAGTCTTTGCACATCATGAGCTCCTGGAAGCTGTGGCTCCCAGAGAAGCCATGCAGGGAAGGAAGCGCTGACTCATGGGAAAACAGAGACAATGACTTGAGATTCCAAACCTCATTCTGTTTAAAGTTTGGTTCAATTTTAAGGCCACAAGAGCAATTCCCTGAGGTTTAAACCCAGGTCTGGACACACTGCTAAAAGGTGAGAATTGGCACTTATGGAAGACATAAGCCAGGAAGCCCCTGTATTTAGTCACCCCTCAACTACCTGGTCCAAGTAATCGGTCTTAAAGCCTATGCACATTGTGTTACCACCCTACTTTTGGTCTGTTCCCTGAATATCCATTCCTGTAAGCCCCTCAGCATCCTTTGTCTGTCTATGAAAAAAGGAAGGCGAAAAATGAGATAGTCTGTAGTTCCATGAAAACTCACAAAGCACATGCAGTCATCCAGCATGATGAAATTTCCAGAACTTGACTTTTGAAAACTAATTCACTGATCTTTCAGAAATCCTAGAAGATATTTAGGGGTACAGATATTTAGTGGTAGGTGTGAGCACATACCTCTGAGGAAAGCTAATGTACATATTAACTAAGAATTTATACAAAATGGTAAAATGATAGGATAGTGAATTATTGGAACATAAGTGCTTTATTTCCAACTGCATGTTACTAGATATTTCACATGCACTTACATGCATGCACCTTATACACACACCTAGCCACTCATAAGAGGCTTTTTAAGTTATATTTTGGAAATCTTGTATTATTCAGTATTATAGTTGTAAGATTGCTCAACTGGCTGCCCTTTGAATCCTTCCACGAATTTTATGCATAGTTGAATTTTTAACTCAGACCCGTCATTCTAGGACTTGGCTGTGTATTTCAGGATAGTGCCAAACATTTTTGAATGAGATAGCATTCTTGTAGGCTTTGTATATTAAATTCTCCTATTACCCACCTTTTTTGTGTTTTGGAGTTTTTTTGCAGATATGTGTTAGATTCCAAATGGAGGCACACTTTGCCAAGAATTTTCCTCATAACATCTTAAAAAGTCTACACATTTGAAGGTAAATATAATACATATGTTCCTGATTTATTCTCACTTTCTTCGTCAAATGTTACTTTCTGCAATGTACTTGATCACGAATAAGCTCTATTAGATTTTTAAAGGTCTTTTTTTTTTCTTCTTAGAGAAGGGAAACCACAGTTGATCAATAACTCAGTTAGTTAGTTATAAAGTCAAAGTTACACAAGGACTTATGAAGATATATTGTTTTACTATTTAACTTTAATAACATTGGCTACAGATATTTGGAAACTCACCAATCACTGTCAGAAAAATGCACATTATTGTTTTTTTTTTCTTTACAGGCTAAAAACAATTTTTTTTGTTTATACAATGTACTTTATCTTTTCATGAAGTGCCTTTTTTTTCTTTAATTTAGTTCTTAGATCTCAAGTTAGGACTCATTGCAAATAACTGTAATGCAACCATCTCATATTTCAATACATCTGCACATAAATACCCTTTACAGAAAACCTCTCAATAAGTAAACCTGAACACCATTATAATACAAAGTTATATCACATAATATCATACCAAGAAATACCTGTTTAAATACTGAACTCCCTAGAGGTAATGGGAGTGCTTCCCTTTCACAGAACCTGCACATAGTAGGACTTGATAAATGTGTTTGTGCCAAAGGAAAAGTGAGTAAAAATAACTGTTCCTTAAAAATATGTTCCTTAAAAATAAGGAATATAGCAAATACTCAGCCTTTCTCAATCACAATGGGATGCCAGCTGAGCAAGGAAGAATACCTCAACAGGATACAGTTCTGCATCCTGCTTTAATCCAAGTTCAGAATGGATTAAAGGTACATGGCTGAGGGCAAGGTGGAGCTGAGAATTTGCGCAGTCACACAGCTGCCTGACCTGTGACCCTCCCACCCAGTGAGTTCCTTTGTTGGAAAGAGGAGCTAGGAGCTGAGTTGGTTATGGGGCTGAACTTGACTTTATTTGAACTTCTGATGTTAACATAGATGTTGTGGTTTAGAAATAGCCATATTTCAATATGTTCAATATCTCAATGTGTAGTATATGTATAGGATCATACAAAAACATATCATATATAAAATCACATACAGCAAATATATATTTGTTGTATATTATTTAAATATTGCATAGTTGTCACATGTTGGTTCAGCTATATATATATAATATTCTCTATATAAATGAGTGTGCATAACATTTATGGTATGTGTGTGTGTATATATATATATATAAGATATATATATACACACTATGTAAATTTCTTTATACATACAGATTTATATTCTTTATAATAGATAATAATAATAATAATAATTCATATTCTTTATAATAGAGGACCATACCATTGCAGTTCATATATTCCTTTTACATTACATTTGATAGGTTCAAAAATTTTTCTTTGCTTATAGTTTACTCAATGAAGCTGGTGATATTCTCTGATAGCTGAGATTTGTTCACACTCATAAATTTATGTGATTTACTAAAGAGTAAAACATGAAGCATCCTGGGGACTTTAAGGAAATGTGAACTCTCCCTCATTGAGAGAATCAAATTTCTAGAATCACAAAAGAATAAAGAAAACTGTTGGAAAGTTACAGTCCCCACCAAAGATTTTTAGTGGATTATTCTTTTTAAGCTGCAAAGACTATGAAATTGAGAACAATATAGGATTTGAGCCCCAAAAATACTTTCCCACATACTACACATTCCTGACTAAAACACAAAGTCATAGATCCAAGGTTCAGGCTTTCAGAATTTAAAACTTTAGATTTCCACAGAATCCATATTCACTTTTACACAAAAATGTGGATTCATAGAAGAGAGTTTGTTAAGGATATATAATATGTAAACAGTTTTTCAGCTACAAACACTTGATTTATAAACATCCATACTTAGAACCATTGCATTCTTACATTTCAGAGTTCCCTTTTCCTTCATGCTAAAGACCCTACTGATTGTAACAGATAATCTCCTACTCCCCACCGTACATACTCAACAGAAGCAAACAAGCAAGATTTGAAAACTTATGGAAAATAAACATGGATAAAAGACATTGGGAAAAGTTTAAACAGAAAAATTTTGCTGTGAGGTAAGGCCTTCAAACAGGAATAACAGAAGAGTTTGAAATGCTAATAGTCTTCCAAACTAAAGTGGATATTAGCTTAATCAAAGTTGTCATTCTCATTAAAATTAGTGGGTGATTTGGTGGCAGGTACACTAAGGTAATAATATCTGATGGAAGCACTTCAGTATTACCTCAATTAAAAGAAAAATAATAAAGTACTAGCTAAACAAAAAATGAAATCAAATTGTTTCTAATGGGCCCTCCCTGCTGGCGCAGCGGGTTAAAAGCACAGCACTAAGAAGCTTAAGCCACTTCCACATGAGTTCGAACCCCGCCTGCCTGGAGGAGATCCACATGGTGTGGCAGACCTCTCCTGACCCGCCCACTGCTCCCTCATTAGTGTACTTGGTCGATCTGCCTGTTCTGCTCCCCACTGTCTCTCTGGTGAATCCTCTCACCCTCCACATCTCTGGCCTATACCCCAGTTCTGTATGAATAAATAAATAAATAAATCTTTTTAAAAAATCGTTTCTAAAAATATATATAAGTGAGGTCAGCTTTGTCTTTAAGTCTTCTCATTATCCCTCCTGCTGAAAGTTACCTAGTTTAAGATTTTTAGCACTTGTCTTTTCCTCCTTATCTTTTTCTCTCTCCTTTCACTTTTCCATGGTCTCTTGCTCCCAGAAGAATTTTTACAGTCCCTACACCACGCTCATAGGATCTGATCCAACGTGACATGGTATGCCTATTCATCTCCAGGTTCTATCTTTGCGATAGACCCATTTTATGTTAGATATTCCCTATAATAAGCCCACAAAGATTTCACGGGCATGACAAAAGTAGACATTGTGTTTTTGAGCCAGAAAAAGGAAGCACTGCATTAACATTTGTGAGAGGCTGTGTCCCTACTGAGGCCCTGGAAAGCACACAAAAGGGAGTCAGTTGTTGTTTTTGTCCTCAGGGATATCACAGCCTTGTTGGGGAGAAGAATATGTAAAAATTGAGTATTTAAAAGTGTTATAGTCATCTTACAGTGTGGTGTGGTGTGAGTAATGCAAAGAAAAGGGACAATTTAAAATTCATTTGGGTAGTGGGAACTAATTCTGATAGGCAGTATTCCTCAGCAGAGTGAATTAATGAGGTCAGTGGTGTGGTAATGAATTGCTAGTGACAGTGGAAGATAATATAGATGAATCAATAGCAAGAAGTGTTGCCTAATTATATGTGCCCTAGGATCTGTGTACCAAAAGTAGCTCCAGTCCATCAATGCAAAGATGTCTAATATCAAAGGCAATGCTGGCAAAAAAAAAAAAAGGTCAATCTCAGATCTCAAAAGACACCCAAGCTAAAAGAGAGACTGAGTATAAGAACAAAGACACAGAAAGAAAAGACACAGCTAAGTACAAAGAAGAAAAGACACAGCTAAGTACAAAATATTGACATTAACATTATCTGTCACCTATGTGATAGATACGTAGATATCTCCATATAGAGGTATCTACAAGGAAGCATCTCTATATAGAGATGTGGATATTCTATATCTGTATCTGTATATATCATATTCATAGCTATTTGAGAGAGAAAGCACAAATAGGATGAATTAAGTATACTAGTGGACTGCTGTGATTCTGCAGGTAGCATAAGACCACCATGCATGGAGTTTTAGCTGGGAGCTAGGAAAAGTAGGATTAAAGAGGCCTTATGAGTTTAGACTTTGAATATGGTGTCCTAGATGAACATATATTTGAGTTTTGGCAAAGAAAATTAGACAAAATATAATAGAAAAGGAAGTTTGAGAAGGACAAACTGACGTAACCTTTTATTATGCAAATAATGACTTTTTAAGTAAAATTTATTTGGCTGTTAATGGGGGTAGTGGAGAAAAAAATTATAGTTTTGTTAATAATTGTAAAAAGGAATGTGAGATAGAAGCAATTACTCAAAAAGAAGTCACAAAAGGATTTCTCATAAAATATTTAGGTAATCAAATTTAAAAAATAGTTTGATTTCATGATCTAGTCACATGATTTTTCAGATATGCTTTCTTTTTAATAAATGAAAACCATTGGAGAAAACAAATTTATTAATTTTAGGAAGTTTTAACATATCGTTACATTTATTCTTCTTTTTCAAGAAAAAGGGTGATTTAAAGTAATGATTTCCACAAAAGAAAAAAAAAGAAAAGATAACCCATTTGAAACTAATGTATATATATATGTATGTATATATATATATACACACACACATACACATAATTATATATAGCCATCTTAAGACAGGAAGAGTGAAGGTAATATTGAATTAAAATTAATCACAAGTAGCATATTATTTTCATATTATATCCAAAGTCTAGAAGATATCATTCAAGTACTAAAATTATTTCTGGGGCCCTCTCTGGAGACACAATGGGTTAAAGCACAGCACTAAGAAGCTGTGTTTGAGTTCGATGAGTTTGATCCCAACCCCAGAGATGACCACATGGTGCGACAGACCTCTTCTGACTCGCCCGCTGTTCCCCTCAGCAGTGTACTTTGTCTGTTGGCCTATTTTGTTCCCCACTCTGCTCTGGTGAAGCCTCTCACTGCCCCTGTACCTCTGGCCTGTACCCCAGTTCTGTATGCACACATAAATAAATATTTTAAAAATATATTATTTCTTAGAAATTTTTCCTCTCTGAGAGTAAAAATTAAGCTGTTTCAAATGTCATTTTATATAGTGCAGAATATCAGTAACATGTCCAAAATACACCTGTGATGAAAATACTGTTTGAATGTTTGTGAGTACATGCAACTACTTCAAAATCATTTTAGAAAAATTCCACTGTCACTGTGATTTCCCAGCAGCAATGGCAGCACCAGTAACCAGATACTGGCTTTTCTGGTTCCAAGGAGCAAAGAATGTTGACAGAAAGCACCACCCCATGATTCATGTGCCAGAACAAGGTTTAAATCATTCTTCAGTAGAAGAATTTCCAAGGTTATGCTTCCCACAAACTTTGTATATGAGGTAGTCTGCTATTCCCATGGTTACCAAAAGGAGAGGGGGGAAATATATTTTACATTTCAGCTACTGTTGAATCCAGAGCACAAAATGACCTTCACCTGAACAATGTCTTCTGAATGGTTTCTGTTTTTCACTTGATTCTGGATATGACTTGTCCTTGAAAGCAATGAAAATATAACCCCAAAACAAACAACATATATCTTCTGCATGCACAATAATTAAAGCGATAGATGTTTCTTCTAACTACATTTTTTTTTAATATTTATTTATTTATATATACAGAACTAGAGTACAGGGGCAGTGAGAGGATTCACTAGAAACAGAGTGGGGAGCAGAACACACAGGTCAACAAAGTACACTGCTGAGGGGAGCAGCGGGTGATACAGGAGGGCTCTGCCATGTTACATGGGTCAAGGCCCTGGCAGGGAAACCATCTCACATTGAAGCAGCTGCGGCTACATTAGCAGTGTTGCTCTTTAACCAGTTGTGCCACCAGGGAGAGCCCATAACCAGATTGTTTTTAAATAATCTGAGGGGATTGGCAACAGGGAAATCACCCAGAAAAAAGTGATAGGAGAATTTTTTTTTTAAGATTTATTTATTTGTGCATACAGAACTGGGGTACAGGCCAGAGGCTCAGGGGCGGCGAGAGGCTTCACCAGAGACAGAGTAGGGAGCAGAACAGGCAGATCGAAGAAGTACACCGCTGAGGGGAGCAGCGGGTGGGTCAGGACAGGTCTGCCACACCATGTGGTCACCTCCGGGGCAAGCAGGAATCCAACTCATGCGGAAGTGGCTTTAGATTCTCAGTGCTGTGCTTTAACCCGCTGGCCACCAGGGAGGGCCAGGAGAAATATTTTTTAAAAGGTGAGATTGAAATGAATAGTTGAGTTGGGTAGTTGGAGTCAGTAGACTAGGTAAATGATTCCCATCTGTTAAAGAGACTAATTTTGTTACCTTAATAATTAATAGGAAATGTTAAAATAAAAGTGGACAAGCCATCTAGATCATGTGGCCCACTGACTCCATCTAAATTCTTTTCCTCAAAACTTAAGAAAGCAAAATAAACAAAAAGATTCATGACATCAAAACACACAACTTGTTTCTGCTTATCTAAATAAATCTGTATCTCATTAGGATCAGAGTCAGCTCATGTCTCATTATCCACTATAAAGATGAGGTGGGTGTTTCCAGAAAAGTTCTTCCCTGCTTTGACCTAGAGGCAACAGCACAAGAGAATCATAAAAGATTCTATTATTTTCTTGTTTCTTCAGTATGTGCACTAGACCCTGTATACAAAGATGAATATAATTCACTCCTTGTTCTTAGTGAGCTTACAGACTTACCAAGGAGCTAAATACCTATTCTGTCTTTTATTGTTATTTTATTTTTAATTTGGTGCTTGTACAGGGAGTGGAGAGTTGGAAGGAAGAAGAATTAATCTCTCTAGAAAATCAGAAAGTACTCTGTAAAGGCTGCCTTGATGGTGTAAGATACGTAAGATTTAAATAGATGGCAGTAGAAGAGCTTATCAAAGTAGATAATGTAGTATCAGCAGAAGCATGTAAATTGGAATTTGAGTCATAATGAATTTAAAGTTTGTGTCACAGAGAATACAGGCCAGAGAAAAGTAGCCATAAATAAAAATGACCATTCTATGGAATGCACTTCAACCCATAGGTAATTGAAAATCATTAAATAATTTGAAAACATTGGTTGATTGTAGTGTTTATGCAAAACTCAAGTCTGACCACTCAAATATCTTGAAACACTGTATAAAGCAAGGGAGAGAGGAAGTTGAAGAGGAGGCAAAGTCCTTGGTCTTTAAGTTCAGAAGGACTGAACTTAATCTCTTCATTCTTTATCTGGGCAGTCAATAACAATATTTCCTCACCCTGTAACTAGCCTAGTCAGCTTTCCCATATTAGGCATATGGATGAGCCCTCTCTAGCATCGATCCTTGTTCCACTGGGCAAGTTTCATTAACAGAACATGTGTTATACAACATCTCTGTATCCTTAGGTATTTAGATAAAGAACCAGGCAACAAGCAGCCTGATATCAGGGGAAATTTTAGTATAGTAGAACAGGAATGTTCTACGCACTTTATTTTTAGACCACTCCCATCTCCACTACAGACATAGCTCTGGCCCTAAACAGCTACTGATATTTCTCTGTTGTTAAGAGGATTCAACATGATAATAAACTACAGCTGAGAGGATGAGTGGGCTGATGTGTGCAGGGGACTGCACCAAGCCGGCAACCTAAAGTCAGTGTTGGCCTTACCTCAGAGATACAGAAAATCCCCACAGCATGCATTTTGATGGGAACTGTATCACCTTCAAAGGGTGAAGATAGATTCTTGAGGGTTCAAAGCATCCAATTTGTGTTAAATATAAAGCACAGAACTACATACAGTATATAAATAGATATGCAGTCCACCTGTACTATTAAATTGTCATTGAGGAAAAGTTTAGACTAAAGGAAAACCAAGACTTAAAAAGCTATTTGGGAGAGCAGTAATGAAAAAGAGATTGCGAAACATAGTCCTGGAAGGAGTTTCAATTTTCCCCATTTAGATCACATGGCAACAAGAGAGTAAGAGAGGGAGAAGTCTATGAGGAATTCCCAATTTGACTATCTCCTGAGCCAAGGCAGAATTGTTTTAGCATCACTCTCACGAGGCTGATGGTACCTGTTCTGAGATCTGACAGCAGAATATAAAATTTCTGGGTCTTGCCAACAAAAAGACAAAGCCTGCAAAGTGGCAGCTGGGGAAGAAGCTGGCTCTGCCAGCTTAGGAGTGTGCATCAAACCTGAGGGTTGGGAGTTCCCAAGACTGTTTTAGAGCTCAGGCTTGTACCAACACACCTGGGGCTCCTCAATATTGTTCTACATAGAGGGAGAGACGTGTGAAGCTGAGCTTACTGTTAAATGCCATCTCACCAAAACATGCCAGTCCCTCCTAATTTAGGGAATATGGAGGTACTCTGGAAGGAAGGGAAGTGCCTTGGCTACTTTGTACTTTCTGTACGCCAGTGGACTAGGGTAGAAGGCTAATCTGGCAATCAAATTCTTCTTAGAGTTATGACATATCCTCTTTGTACCTGAGGGACAAACAGATGGAGAGAACCAGAAGAGGTCCTTGGCCATCCATGACATCACACAGAGAGTCTTCTTTGTTTCTGTTAGAGTTTCTATGTAATTGTTTTGTCCACCCACAACTGCTGGAGTCTTGCCCAGTATCTGACACTTGGGAAGGGGGTGGGATAATGAACAGAGCTAAAAAGGGGAGGTAGGAGATGGCTTGGCTAGGAAGGCATGAAATGTAGAGGTTGGGGGAGAGCCGGAGAGTGGAGTAGATGAGAGAGAGTGCAGGTGGTGGGGGGGTTACAAAGGCCATTTCAGCTAGAGAAAAGGAAAATACGAAGAAAATTGTTCTGAGGACTAATTGACTAGATATGTAATTTTCTCTAATTATGTTGTATGAGAACATTATGCATATTTATATATGCCAGAGACTGTATTTCCCATCCAAGCATGCAAACACATGTAGATCTCATCTTATTATATACGTGTGGGATATTTGGGTATGTAATTTTCTAATTTGATAATTATTTAATGAAGTTCTTCTTTCAAGATCTCTTCCTTTGAATTTCTTTTTGTATTCCTGTTTGTTAAGCAGAAAGTGAGAGGATCCTTCCAAAAATGGAAATGCATGGAAGTAGGCAGTGAAAATTTGATGAGCCTGTCACCTTTACATCTTTAAGGAATTTCTTGTCAAGGGTGAATAATACTCAATATAATTACTTGCTGAAGGATTAGAATATATTTGTTAATTATAAGTTTATACAGGTAAATGTTTATGGACTTGCACTGACAAGCCTCAAGAGAGGTAAAGAAGTTTTAAATCTTGTGGGAGTAGAAACAGGTCCACAAAAGGAAGTAATATTGCTACCCCACGTCATTTCATGTGGAATCAGCTTTGGAATTTATGTTCATGCCTTTTATGGTTAAAACAATGGAGACTTGATTTGCATTTGTAATATGTGCTCAGGTTCATATCCAATTAAATCCAACTAAGCTCACACACCCATGTCATTCTGACAAGATAGAGGTACAGCTGAAACTAAGGTTCCTCTAAGTCATTCAGACCTATATGATATCTGTACCTGCAAATTGTAATGGAGGGTCAGTGATTTTTTACCTTGTGGAATTCAAGAAAGACAACACCTACATTGTCCATAGTTCTGCTATGTTTTAAATCTAAAATATGTAGGCCACAATGAATACCTTTGTAAACAGATTTCAGCCCAATCTGTCTCAAAAGGAATGATTTAATTGTATGAGAGTGCTAATATAGCATGAGAAAAATAATTCTTAGTCATAAATCAAGTATGTACCATCAAAACCACATGCTTTGAAAAATAATGGCTTCCATCTTTATAAGAAAAAAAAAATCATATTACTTGACTATTGCAAGCTATTGTGCCCAAATCATTGGACCTCTCACACTTGGAGGGGAAGCGCCCACCTGTCATTGGTGCATTTCTATCCACAAATATCTACACCTTTTAAAAAGGCACTGCCAAAGTCAATCACTTTCCTAATAGCACAGGGCCTCCAGTTTTAGGTAATGATTCTTCTCTACAAGCTTATGAAGGGGTAGGGATAAAATTTCTTTGTATGAGCTTTGCCTAACAACTTGTGTTTCTAAATATGCTTTTTTTGGCTAGTTGTGATAAGTTCACCACTGTTCTCTATCTAACATATGTGAAGAATCCATAGTGTCATTACTAAATTCAGATTCTGAGTATCTAAGCATAACAAAGCTGAAAAATGTGAGACAACTATGCTTTGTCCAGGCTCAATAAATCTACTCTGTCATTTTCTTTCCAACACTCCTAAAGAATGTTTAGCAATTAAGACCTTTTGTTGACAATTCCTTCAACATGTTTCTTTTTATGAAAGAACAAGAGTTAAAGGAGGTAAGCAAATGCCAAGTTTGGGTTTTTTTCCTGCATTTTTCTTTTATTGTTAGAAGAATTTTGGGTGATTTGTTATTTTCTCCTTTCAAAATTCACTCAATACAAACCCTTTTCTAGTTGCAAAATTTGGTTTTGATGTCCTGCTATGAGCCATTCCTAAGGAAGTACAGAGGAGAAGTCACATGAATGTCAGGCTGTAATTAATCAATCATCTTTCTACCAAGATAAAACCCATTACATGGCAAAATGAAGGTCATTCATTCTCAAGTCAGCTAAAGAAATTAAGATCCTTTTAAAAAGCCATTTAAAAAGGTGGAAATTGTGATATGTGTGGTTTCAAATAAGTGATCACTCATCTCTCAAAATAAATATTTTGATGAATAAGCAATTTTCCAGATAGAAATATATAATTATATATGTTATATTACACATACACACATGAAGAGAGAGACTTGAGGGGTTTATTTTGTAGGAATTTTTTTTTTTAGGTTTGAACGTATAACACTACTACTGACAGGTTTTCTTTCAATTAGTCACACATTTGACCCTCCCTGAGTAAAAGCAAACAATGTGAGTTGTTGATTTTCGCAATATTTTGTCTAAATTGTAAGAGAAGATCAAAAGTCAAAGATAAAACTCAGATTGGAATTGATGTTCTTTTCTAAGATCTGTATCACCATGGCCACTACATATACAAAACCATGAGTCACACATGAATGTTTGACAAATATTTTTTCTCTACCTGTGGAGATAATTGAAAGGGCATTAATAGCTTGTAAAGTATGTCGTGTGTCATGTAAAGTCTTACTAAGTGTTCAAATATTTCACTGTGAAGGAAAAAAATCTAAGAAATATCCCTTTTCTTTTTACCAACAAAGTACGATAGCAAAAACAGAATACCATTGGGAGAAAAACAAGAATCTCATTGTTCTGAATAAATGGACTAGACCTGTAAATGTGGAAGAATTTCAATTTCTATAAGTTGCAAGATGATCTGCAATGTTTCTGATCATTACTGGCACACAAAATACAAGTAAGGCGGTTGGCACCATCTTGTCACTTGCCCATCACCCACTTGAAAACTATTCAGAATTGCTCTAAAGTCAGGAAAATTCCAAGAGAAATTTATAGTAGTAATCTACTCAGCCAACGCTTGTTAAATCTAATTTTTATGATCCTGCTGCAGTGGAGTTTATTTGTTTACTTTTCCAGGAAGCATGACAAAATGTACTCTAGAGAGATGTAGTGCCAGCAAGGCATGGGGCAATTTCTCTCCAAGGAGAGTCCTGGAGCCCTCAGTGGCTTTTCCAGGCTTTGAATGATCTTCCCACACCATTTGTAGAGAGGCAATTAGGTGCACAGCAGACAAGGAGCCTGGGGGCCAGGAGGCTGGCGCCTCCTAGCCCCTGGTGAATCTTTACTCTTTCGGTGTCATCTCATGGTCTCTTCCTCTCACAGACATTGCTCATCCTCTTTCTGATGCCGCCCATATAGCCTCAGTCTCTCAGCTCAGGTGTGCCCACTTTACATGCTCACACCCTGCTCTAGGCATGTGGACCCCGCGCGCATGCTCCCAAGTGCCTTTTGCATTCAAGGCAGCAGGTGATAGCCACAGCAGCCAGCAGGATAAAAACCTGGCCATCACTTATCCTACAGAGATTACCTTGCCATATTAACTCCTATTAATAGTAGCAAATTTTTAGTTGACTGATCTCATGACCCTCATAAAGTAGTCCTTTAAATGGACAACTTCTAAATATTGACATAACCATTAATAACCATGCTTACCAGCTAAAAGAAAACCCTTGAGACACTGAATTCAGACAATTTGGTTATTTGTTAAATTCCCTCACTTCTTATCTTTTATATGGAGGAAGACTAAATATCTTTTCTCAATTTCAAGTCAGTCTTTAAACACAGTGAATCTAACTGTGAAAACTCAGTCATTTAATGGCAACAACTTCTAGAAACCTATTTCTTCATCTACAAAATTAGAAAACTGAATTGATAAATCTCAAAACTCCTTTCCAGAGTTAAAGCTCTTGCTCTAGCAGCAAAAGGAGTACATAAATGCTTCAAGCAAAGTTGGACGGGAAGTTAATATTTGTAATGTTGTATGGAGAGATTAGCTCAGCAATTTCCATTAATAGGAGTCATATGGTGAAATCACCCAGAGCTATTTAGAAACAAATCACTGATTGCTTAGAACTACAGGTAGAGGCAATTTGCTTATTTTATTTTTAAAAAATACAAGGTATTTGAAGGCTATTCTCTCTTTCATGGGATGGGGTAGTAGACATTTGAAGAAGAAAGTTGTGTTTCTGAGATAATTTTGACAAAGGAGTAACCGGAAAGAAGTTAGGGCAAACAAGAACGAGAAATGTTACAAAGATCATAGGGAAAAAGTGGGCTGTGCCTTGGCATGCGATTAAGTCGTTTAAACATCTTGTTTTCTTGTTGATGATATGCTACCTTCCAATTGCACTATTTAAATGATTTTTTAAATTGTATTAAAATAGTGTAATCAGTTGCATTCTTTCTATTTTGAATTTACAATGGGAAAGTTGATAAAAAGCTAGACAAATACTGAAGAGGGAAACCAATCAAATGGAAATTTTCAAAGATTTAAAAAAGCACTCTTAACACATTTTCCTGCGTTGAGTGTGACTGTGTTTGGGTGAAGGGGCCACATGGAGTGATGACAAAAGGAACTATTTTTCATAAGAGGATGGATTTATAAACTATTTATAAACTATTCCTAGAAATGACTGTTGGGTGGTTCATATTTCTATAAATATAAAGGTTCATTCTATTAAAATAGAAATTAATATACTAAATGAATGCTTTAAAAACAACATAACTTTTGTATTTCACATTCATATGATAGACTCTTGAATTCCATTAAAATTTTTTTCATGATTTGTGCCACCCTGCTGGTGCAAGGGGTTAAAGACATGGCACTATCAAGTTATCACCAGCCACTGCAACATGAGTTCCATCTCTGGCCAAGGAGCTGACCCATGTGGCTCAGCAGACCTCTCCTGTTCCACCCACCCTGCTCCCCTCAGCAGTGTATTCCAGTAGATCCACCTGTTCTGCTTCCCACTGTCTCTGGTGAAACTTCTCACCCCCTGCACCTCTGGCCTATGTCCCAGTTCTTGTATGCATAAATAAGTAAAACGAAATCTTTACCTTTTTTTTTTTCATGATTTTATGCAATAATATATTTTGAAGAACTTATTTATCATTATTTTGAATATAAAAATGGTTTAAATCTAAGAAGTTGTAAATTATGCTAGATTCATGTCCTATAAGGATATAATAAGAATTCAATATTCAAGACAAACTAATGTATATAAAATGTTAAGAACTAATAGAAATAACTCATCCCTGGGCTATTCTATTTTTCTGAGAGTATTTTATTAACTTAAGGTGTTTATCTGTTCTGTCAACAAATATATTGTGCTATCAACTTATTGTGGTGAAATAGTTTATTAAAAAATATACATGCTCCTTTGACATGATGAATTTCATAATCGGGGATTGTTTTTACCTTACTATATTCTGTAATTACTGAACACATAGACATTCAATAAGAATTTGTTCAATAGTATGATTATTTCTTTATTTTTTTTAAAGATTTATTTATTTATTCATACATATAGAGCTGGGGTACTGGCCAGAGATGCGGAGGGTGAGAGGATTCACCAGAGACAGAG
>NW_004567103.1:61135751-61156631 GCF_000260355.1 Condylura cristata
CCGATATTTATTTTTAATGTAAACAAAGAGAAAGACCAGACAAATCTTCCCATAGTCTTTAAAATTCTGGATCTTCAGACTTTTTAGTTTTACTTTTGCTCTGCACTTTGAAAAAAGTTATGATTATTAATGACCTATCATTATTCTACATTCTTGTTTGATTTCTCCCAATATAGGATTTTCCTTCAGTTGTGGTCACCAGTTTTTCTTCACCACTACCATTACCCATAGTCTGCTACTATCGTTCATTATGTTACTTGCCCACTATTTGTTCTCTTTCTCCTCTTCTTTTTCACCTCCTTCTTCCTGTATACACCTGATCTATGGTCAGCTTTCAAAGTTCAGTTTCAAAGTTTGTCTTTCTTTGCTTCTTTGTTTTCTCTATATTCTGCCTAGAAGTGAAACTTACTGTTCTCCCTCTGGCTTATTTCACTTAGCATAATACCTTCCAGCTCCAGCCATGTTGTTGCAAATGACATGTATTTATCTTACTGTACTCCACTGTATACAGATTATTACATATTCTACATGTGCAGACACATATTTGTCTTGATCCACTCATCTATTCATTCAGACACTTCTTAATTAAAAACCTAAAATACAAATAACAGCTTGAAAAAAGTTTGAATCTCATATGATAAATGGAATATAGTTATCCATTTTTTTAAAGAACTGTAAAAAATATCCTCAATATAAACTGTAAAATAAGAAAATAAGAAAGGTGTGAACAAAAGATACAAAGCAAAAGGAAGAGAAGCTAATGACTACTACTTATCAGAAAATTTCAAATTAAAAAATAGTGAATTGTCATATGTTTGTTTTATGAAACACACATTGAAATTCTTGAAAATATCAGTTTGGTAACAATGCAGGAAAATGATTACTCATATATGTTTAGTGTGAGTATAAAATAGTACAGCCCATTTTGGGGGAGGGGACTTTCAGTTTCCAATCTATAAAAATTTAAAACATGTGTGTCCTTTGAACCAGCAATTTCACATCTTGGAATTTATCTTAGAAAAATGCTTGTGCAAAGAAGCATATGTTTGAATATTTCTGGCAGTTATTTTGTTAGAAAAAAATTGGAGGCAATCTAAATACCTATTAATAGGTATGGGTTAAGTAAATTTTGATGTCCATTTACAGAAATCTGTACAATCATAAAAATGAGTAAATTGAATGTGTTAATTGACAAGGAAGTATATATGTTACGTGTATATGTTGTGTGTAGTATGTGGGGGGGTTGTAGATAAAATAATCACAAACATGTCCATTCATACTAATGTCTGAGTTGTGTAAGTTACTGCCTATCAACTTCTTAGGTGAGCATGAGGCAGCCAGAGATCTCTTTTACTTTGACATGCTTTTATATTGATTGGTGCTACTATTTGATAAATTTGAAAGCATGATAATTTTAAAATGTGAAATGCTAATGGGAGACATCATATTTTTAGCAAATGACATCATGTTAAACATCGCTTTATATCTTAAGTATTTTAATGAATATAATGGATGCACTTGCTTTAAAAAAATATGAGGGCCTTATGGATTGTTTTGTATACTTTTGGCTGCAAGTGACAAAAGTATTGAATGAGCTGTCTTAAAAAAAAAAAAAAGGCAATTGTTATCTCCCATGACAGTGGGTGAAGGGAGGAAAAGTTCTAGGTTAGTTGATTCAATAGCTAATGGTTGTCATGAAGAATCCAGTTTTCTTCTAGTTGTTTGTTTTTTTATTCTCAATATGATTCTCACCCTTAGTTATTGCAACATAATCTAGAAGAGGATGGAACACATCTTATTGGGTTCTTTCTAAGGAGTGAGGAGTACTTTTCTCAAAAATGTCCCTTTTCACTCTAGAAGACTCCCTTTCCCATTTCACTGAACAGAACAGCATTCCAGACAGAAAAAATGCAATTACTCTTGGAGTAGTCAGTAGAAACGAATATAAACAAATTAGGATTTTCTTAGGAAGAATGGAGGAGTAAATGGGACAGTCAGCCAACAATAACAATTAAAATGAATTTGAAAAGGAATAACCCTTTTCTTGTCTACTCCCTCTAATAAGAACAAATTTTTATTCCTTTAAATATTACTTGGATAATGATTACTCCTGTACCTCTTAAATGATACTGCTATATTTTGATCTATGAATTTAGGATTTATCAATAGAATTTGACATAATTTATTTATATTCTCACTCACTAATGCTGCTTTTATTTGAATATAATTGCATCATATGTTTTGCTTCTTCTGAATATTACATTTGTAACTCTAAGAAAATATCATTAACTCCATATTGTATCAGCTGAAGTATTACTCACTCCCATTAATTCCTTGACTACAAACCTCCCAATTTCTATCCTCTACAATCTGATTTTACCCTATTTTGTTCATAACATTCAGTAAGCATAAGTAAGTTTACATTCCACTGAGTTAGTCATGTTTTCTGTCTTTTGATTTAAATAACTTCTACAAGTTGAAAAGCAACAATAGTATTATATGTATCTATAATTACATACAATGATTGACTGAAATGTCCTTGCATAAGTTTTTGTTTTTTGACATGTTTTCTGTTTGTTGTTAGAATCATTTGTCTATTCTTAATTCTCCCTTTACAGTTTATTTTTTGTTGTTTTGTGATTGCCCCTCCAGTGTGACTCCCCAGAGTTCCTTCCTATTTCCTACTTAACATCTGTCCTGACTCTGTGTGATTTGCTAGGCCCTTCCAGAATTACTTTCAAATGTTCGATTGGCTTGGATACATTATTTATTTGAGTTTTTATCATTCTTTTTCAATGGTCCCTTCTCTTACTTTTCTAAAGATTTCTTCAAAAGCTCCTGAGGAAGTTTGCTTGGAAGTTGAATATCTAAAAAGGGTTTTATTCTGAAGTCATGTTTATTTGTTAGTCCAGGTTGTCTGTATATTATATTCCCATCTTCAAAGGCATTATTTTTTTGTTATCTAACATCCAAAGTGATTGTAACAAGATGGATATGAGCCCTATTCTTTAATTTTGAGCATGTATGCATGTGTTTACATACATAATATTCTCTGAAACCTTTTAGACAACTCTTTGTTTTCTTCAGTGTTCTCAAATTTTACACTGTTTCTAGGCATATCGTTTTCATTTATTTTATGTAGGTGTTATTGAGTCCTTTGAATATCTGTGTCCTGCTACAATAAATGTTCTTATCTTTTAAAAAATAATATGCTTTTCTTCTTATTTTACTATTTTTTTTCTTCCTAAAACTCATTATCATATGCACAATACTCTTGCTGGGTTGTTTTTTTTTTTTAGGTTCTGTTTATTTTCTGGAGAACATTACTTTCTCCTACAAGCACTTTATTTTTTATTCCATAAATAATTTTTAATGTCTAAAATGTTTTTTCTCCTCTGCCCATTATTAATAGCATTCAACTTTTAAAAATACCATATTTTATTTATTTATGCATACAGAACTGGGGTACAGGCCAGAGGTGCAGAGGTGTGAGAGGATTCACCAGACAGAATGGGGAGCAGAACAGGCAGATCATGAAGTACAGTGCTGAAGGGAGCAGCAGGCAGGTCAGGAGAGGCCTTTGGGTCAGGAGAGATTTGCCACGCCATGTGGAACACCTCAGAGGCGGGTAGGAATCGAACTCATGCTGAAGTGGCTTTAGCTTCTTAGTCCTGTGCTTTTACCCGCTGCGCCACCAAAGAGGGCCCACATTCAATTTTTTTATGGAAACAATGTACTCTTTAATGCAGCTAAGGTTGTCATTTAAGGCACATTTTTTTCTTCTGTAACCTGAACTTGATTATTTTTTCCGAGATTAATTAATCACATGATTTCTCTCTCTTTAATACTGCAGAGTTTCCATCTTGCCTTTGTTTCTTGGTGCTTTATCATATTAATGTGATGATATCATATAATAAATAAAACAACATAAAAGTTCACTACAATTCCCTATATAGTCACAGGGATTCTCAACCAGTGATATTGAAAATAAAGATAACTGGCAGGTAATGGGCTCCCATGCCAGGCATTTGATAACTAAAGATCAACCAGGTTGTGTTCAGATCTTAATTTCTCTGTTGTCAGCACAACAGCTTGTATTTACCTTCAATATTACCTGCCATTTCTGACTCCTAATCCTTTCCAGGGTTTTTCAGGAAAGACAAACTACAGACAGGGCCATAATTCTCTACACAGGAACTTGTGGCTGTGTTGTCTGTTGACCAACTTTATTATCCCCCCAGCTTCACCCTGTATTTGTCTCTCTGGAATCTATTAAATTTTCCTGTCTTTTGATATTCGCTCCTCTTCATGTTCAATTATTATGGTATCTTATCTTCTTCAGTCATTATTATTTCAGTTGGGGTTTTAAGGGTGGTGGTACTGGAGAGAAAAACACATGTACTCAATTCATCTTTTGGAGCCAAATGCCACTGATAAGCACTTCAAGATAATTTTCATCTCCATTTTGACATATTTACAGAAAGCACCTTGTCATGAAATATTTATCAAATCTTTGCCACAACTTCATGAGCTAGACTAAATTATCTCTAATTTGCAATTAACAAAAATCAGATGTGTTTAAGATTGACTTCCTCAAAGTTAAAACACTAGTTAGAAACACAAAGCTAAGTATTGTAATTCCAGTACCAGCAACAAACACAACTACATTGAAAGATTACAGCTTTAGAGATGTGCTTTTAGTTGCTGACATATTTTGGGATTTTTGATGTTATCTTGTAAAGAGCCCTTGTCTAGAAGAGCCAGCAGTTCTAAAATCTAGTTTTATTTTTCGTAACCAATTAACCACTTCTTCAAGAACTTTTGTTTCCTCATTATAAAAAAAGACAGAATCAGATGCAATAACATTTCCAAAGTTCTTTCTAGCTTTAAGGGCTGATATTTCTATAAACCTATATATTGCTTAGGACTCCAACTAATATTGTTTAGTACTTAATAAACAATAATGTAGAAGTGTTTTCTGAGCATGTTGTTGTGGATTTAAATATACAATGCCCTGCCCTTAGTGGGATGGGCTTCATCAAGAATTTTCCCAGGGCACCAAATTATGTGTAATAATATTTAATAGTGAGGACTCTTGCCTAATTGGGACAGTCATGCTCACTTAATTGAGATGCCTCTAGGTGATTTTATGGTATATCTATAGAACTTGAGGTGGCCAGAGCCTGCTGCTTCTTTGGGCTTCTTCAAATAATTCTGTTAATGCCACGTCAGCAGTAGCATAAAGAAAAGAGACTATTCTCTCCAGAAAAATGATCTCATTTATATGAGAAGAACCAATTCTCTCAGGGATACGATTATTCTTCAGTTTTCTAATAAGGATCAGCAGGGAAAGAGCACTGCGCCTTCCATGTAGATCTCCCATTGAAAGTCTGACCTACTGTATTGATTACACAACAACAATATGTACCACAGGAGACAGAGTTGCATGGTACTTGCCAGAGAGAATCTTAGTCTACAATAAAAATTGAAAAAAGAAGCAGGAGCTGAATCTGAGGCTTAATGTCAAACATGTACATACACTTATATACCCAATTATTGGTCAAATGTCAGAAAAAAAAAGCAAAGGGTCAAAGATTCTTTGCAATCTCCATAAATTCATCAGGTGCTGAATGTAACATTTATGGAAATGCTATGATAGAGATCTTTATTACTTGATATTTAATTTTTTTTCTCAGTCTCTGTTTTTGATACATTGTTAATATAGTCCTTTGGGTGGAGATTTTGGTTTCATCTGATGTGTATTTATATGCTGTAACAGTGAACAAGATGGAAAAGAATCAACATATCTCCTGAGTGGTTGAACACTATACATACAATTTGTTCTTAATCCAATCCCAAATCACATGCCCCATATAATCACTGCAATTGCCAAAAGCAAACTCATGCTGCTTAATTTATTTTTTTAAGGGGGTGGCATTTTAAATTATTCATTTCATTTAACAAAGTTAAAGGTGTAAGTTTAATTATTACTTTTCAGCAGTTTATATTATACTTGGACTCAGTAATACCATCGTGATTTCTTCCACCCAAAGCAGGAATGTGCCATGTCCTTATTTTAACAACCCCCCCCCCATTCAATCCAGGTGCTCACCTACACTATTATTAGAGAAGTATTCTACAACTCACAGTTAATGTGGAGAGTTACTTCTCTCTCCTTTTCTCTCTGAGGTTCTCTTGCTGGGCAAGAGACAAATGGAGGTGAAGCAATCTAATAAACTTAAGTCAGTGGATTTTAGCACCATAAAGAACTGAATGACCCTGTAGCAAGGACAGACATTTATTTAGGACACAGCTTTACACTGCTTTCCTTCCCTTTGGTTCATCCTCACCCCTATGTCTGCCCTATACTAAGTAGTGAGTTGACATTTTCATTACAACACAACTCCATAATTTTGGATATTATGAAATATTCACTAAACGTTTAAAAAACCTATGATTTTGATTTTAAAAATCCTAATTCCCTTGTTAAAATGTAAACTCATTTAAAATTTTAAATAATTACTTTTTAAAAATCATTAGCTTATGATACAGCAAATGTGTCATTTTAAATTAAAATACTTTAAGTGCCATCGGGAGTTTATCTGCAATTTTGAAAGTAGCAATTATCCCAATTTTATATTCAGTACTGTGTTCCCAGTAGATATTCAATAAATTACCATAGTGAACGACTAGGCAACTATTCTAAATGATTTTATAAAATATCACTATTTTGGTCCATTCTATGATTATTATATTTTTAATAACTTCAAGTATTAGATGAATTGTTTGAGCTCAGGATTGATATCTGTTTCTGCATGACTGTATATTATTATATTTATTTTTCTAAAGGTCATCTTTTGACCAACCAAATTACTAAGAATCTCTGCTTACTCTGAAATTCAGATTTACTGTATTCATTTATAAGGTCAAATTTGTGCCACCATATGACAGGTACAAGAATTTCGTCAGTTGTAGGCTCTGCTTATACCTGGGACAAGCATTCCACAGAAGAGTTTTAAATATAATTCTGGACTTCTGAAGAACCTGAATAGGAAAAAGAAAAACTTTGTCTGTGCACGTGTTATAATGAGGAAAGCAAAGTGAGGAAGACTGCTCGAAGTGCATAAATGCTTCCATAATAAATCTGTTATTTCTTCAGACCTCAGTTACAAATTCTTTACAGTGGATTCTCAGGATTCAACCTCTCCAGCTTTATAATAAGATACTAGTGTTTTTGTTCCCCATGTAGTTCTCCTAAAGGCAACTTATAAACTTCTAGTGAACTCCTAGACCAATAATGTCACAAAAGTCATTTTCAGGTTTAGGAAGTACCTAGTTATACTTGGAATGCTTGCTATTTGGAAATTGTGGCCCTCTAACTCTAAAATCCCCTCCACTGGATTGCACAAAGGAAGGTCTGACTCTGGCTTAACGCTAATACCATAAGGTTTTGGGAAATTAATATGCAGTTAAAGTACATCGCATGTCAAGTTTAACCCTAAAGCATAGCAATGTCCCATTTATTTACAAAAACTATGATCACATAAGATGCATTTTGTTCAATATAGAGAGGAGTAAGTTACTCCTTCAGGATGCAGAATACTGTGGGTGGCCTCTAGGGCTCCAGTGTCATCAATACCAGCTTTTCTGGACTTGTAGAGGTTGTTCTGCCCTCTCTCACCTAAGTGTGTAGAGGCAAGCAAGAAATTATAGAAGTGACAGATGAATGTTAACTTCCTAGTGACTAGGATTTAAAAAAATTAAGTCATTATCCACAAGCACAAGAAGCTAAAGGTTAAGTGATTTGTCCACAGGGCTCATTCACAGGAAGTAAACAGTCAAAGTCTGAAACCAGGTCTCTGGAACTTTATGGTCCAAGTTCTCCTTCAGTCCACTACATATAATTTCCACTTAAGGAGAACATGACAAAAAAAGATGTGTGCTAGATTCCCTGGCACAGAAAATACTCTAACATCATATGCATAGAACTTGATGGAAAACTACCTGAAATGTGACCTATTTTTGAAACACCAAAGCCATTCCAAACAACTGCATGCTATAGTGTAATTGTATTCCTTCCCTTATAAATTGTCTGGAATGTGGGCAAGTCGAATCATCCACACATATGTTCACGAGAAGTAAACAGGCTTATTTACTTTCCACAGTAGGTTCTCATTTTGTTATCTCTTATAGAGGTGTATTCTTGAAAGAAAAATAATGATTTGGTCATGTGATCTTTGTCAAAATCTTGTGTAAACACTTTCATAATGGAAAAGAACCAACTTAGAAGTAATCAAAAGCAAAGTTATTTTTCTTGACAGAAACAAAGGACTTGCCTAAAAAAGAATTCCAGTTCACTTTCAACTATCAGAGCTACTTTATAATTTGTAGCACTAGATCTTTAGGGAAGAATATAAACAATAACAAAAAGTGATGCCTGAACTTCTAAAGTTGTTTCAAGTTTACATCTGAGACAACATAAAACAGATTTTTAATATTACTTGAACTTATTTTCCATTAAAATGTCTTTATTATAAAAGTGATCATATAATAAAATTCCCAGGTAGTGACTTTCAACTGTAGTTTTTCATGTATGTTGAAGTATTGAAGGTTTTTTTTTTCTCCAATAAACTGGCAACAAACTTATTTTGAAAAATTCATACCTTAATAATGTAAAATTTGCCAAATTATTTGTCAAGAAGAATTCCATTTATAGTATCATAATTTTGGTCCACCAAGAAAGTTCTTGAGTAAATTGCCTCATTTATACCACAAACCCCTACTTTACAGTAAAAGATAGAAGATAGTACTACAAAAACTCAGCAGAGAACTCATTCTGGGAAAGACAGTGAGTGGTTCTAAGGACAAGAATATTCATTTGGTTTTAACCTTGTTTCTCTTCTTTGAAAGAAGCAGGCAAAAAGTAAGAACAAATGAGAGTATTATATTTTTAGGAACTTTGAAAAAATAATTTGTTTATTCCTCCCATCTATAAATATTACCATTTGGAAAATTGAAATTATATTCAAAAATATCTAATTTATGGTAACAGATTTATGTTACCATATTAATAAGCAATGATTCTTGCTACATGAAACAGTTCCTTCATGCACTCCTAAAATCTTCCTTGTTACTTTATTGTACTTTACCTCTTATTTAGTACTGAGTGAAAATGAAGGTCCTTATTAGGGGCAGATGGATAGTATATCACCATCTTTTAAATAGGAAACTTTCATAGGCTTGATATCTAACTAAGCATTTTCTTTTCTAAAATGAATATCTCAATTTCATTTGATTTTACGAATATTAGTCAAAGGGATACCTGGTTAACACTTAATTGTGTTTGCTTCTGATCATTCCTTCAATGTACTGTTTTATTGTAATCTGGGAAACCATGTACTGGCCTACTTTACCACTTAACACTGTTTAATCCCTTAATTACTATTTCCAGAGGAATAGTCACCAAGGAAATATTTATTAGTGGTAAGGATGGTGCTGGTTTCAGATAATTCTGTCCTACTGCTGTTAACAATGATTCTCTGATAAGAGCTCCCTGCATAATGAACATGTACTGTGTGATCCAACCAAGGACCTATTTTTTCAAGTGACTTGTTTTTTATTCCTATTTTTACTTGAATATTTTAGGGCAGACATGTTATATCTTTTGCATACCTCCACTTTTTCCTTTTTAAATTATTAACTTTCATCTAGTACATGAAGTACAATGTAAAACAAGCAGAGGAAAAATAACTCACTAGAGAGCTCTTCATTTTATGCTGCTCTTAGAAATGCGGAGAGGACTTAGAAGTAGAGCTGGTGGGTGGCCCTCCCTGGTGGCGCAGTGGGTTAGGAAATAGCACAGCAAGCTAGCCCAGCCACTTCAGGGAGAGTTCAGTCCCCTGCCAGAGGTGTTCCATAGCAGAACTTTCCTGTCTCACCCAGTGCTCCCCTCAACAGTGTACTTCGTTGATCTGCCTGTTCTACTCCCTGCTCTATCTCTGATGCATCCTCTCACTGCCCCTGCACCTTTGGCTTGTACCCCAGCTCTGTATGCATTAATAAATAAAGCTTAAAAAAATAATAAGAAGTGGCCCTCCCTGGTGGCGCAGCGGGTTAAAGCACAGCACTAAGAAGCTGAAACCACTTCCGCATGAGTTCAATTCCTGCCTGCCTGGGAGGTGACACATGGTGTGGCAGACCTCTCCTGACCCGCCCGCTGCTCCCCTCAGCAGTGTACTTCGTCGATCTGCCTGTTCTGTTCCCCACTCTGTCTCTGGTGAAGTCTTTCGCCACCCCTGAGTCTCTGGCCTGTACCCCAGTTCTGTATGCACAAATAAATAAATCTAAAAAAAAAAAAAATCAAAAAAAAGAAGAAGTGGAGCTGGAGTGTCTTATTCCTAGAACCCCAATTCTCCCACCCAAAGTCCTCTACAAATAGGATTTGGCGCTTGGGTAGGTTCTGGAACTTCCTGTGGAAGAGAATGGAATGGACTGTTCCTACACATAAGGAACCTAAAAATCTCCTTTCTGGATCCACTAGAAGGAACCACCATAGCAGTAAGAGACTACATTTCCTACAAATCTGTGACCCCACATATGTTCTGTTGATTGAATTTTCTTGAGAGGTAAAAAAGCAGCCTAAGCTTAAGGAAACTATGTTGAGAACATACAACAAAAAAATACATCATGGAGGGGGGAGGGATGGTAACCAACTGTATAAATTACTTTATTAAATGTAAATGGGTTAATAACTCCAGTGAAAACCAAGATTATCAGAATCGCAAATAAATGGGAACCAATTTATTGTATGTTATCAATATGAAACAAACTTTATATATGTAGTCTCAAATAATTGGAAAGTAAATGATAGAAAAATGTACACCTTGCAAACACTAATCATTATAATAAAACTGGGTGACTATATTTAAATCAGAAAAGTAGTTTTTGAATAAGAGGTACTATCCAAGATAAAAAGTTTATTGTGTAATAATTAAAACAAACTAAATTAAATGGAAAAATAGACAAATTCATCACTGGAGACTTTAATAAACTACTTTTAGGAATTGATATGTAGATTTAAAAAATAGCAAAATATTTTTTAAATGTAGGGATCATTTATAATTTCATGGTATAAGCAAAATTTTGTTCTCCAAATTGTAACCTCATTGTTTTTACTCCTATGTAATTTTATTTTAAAAAAAAAGGCTAGCAAATGTGCTTGTATTCCAAATTTCCTTGGCAAAATGGATTTACAGTTTAATGTTCTGTTTATATTTCAGTGCAACATGGTTTTCTTCATAGAAGCAAGTATCTTGGGCGGTTTGTGTGAGAACAGTGGCTATTAAGGGCCTAAAATTATCCATAAAATTTCACCTCTCAGGGACTTATATTGTTACCCTTCCACCCAGACATTTTGAACTATTACATAAAGGCATTTTTCTGGTTAGGATAATCATTCCCCAATTTTCTTTATTCATTAACGCAAGAATATTTAAGGCCCTGCAGTACTGTCAGCATTAATCATCTTGGGAGACTTGAAGAAGCCTAGGTCCCTGGATTATCCCAATAGGTAAACTCCAGAGAACTGAAATAAATTTTGTTTTTTGTTTTTCCCCACACTTTTTTTTTTTAAAGATTTATTTATTTATGCATACAGAACTGGGGTAAGGCCAGAGGTGCAGGGTCAGCAAGAGGATTTACCAGACAGAGAATGGGGAGTAGAACAGGGGAGCAGCAGGCGGGTCAGGAGAGGTCTGCCACGCCATGTGGGTCACCTCTGGGGCAGGCGGGGATCAAACTCATGCTTAAGTGGCGTTAGCTTCTTAGTGCTGTGTTTTAACCTGCTGTGCCACCAGGGAGAACTCTTTAATTTCCAGGTCCTCTGAGAAGTATAGGCCAACTAGCACTGAACTGTTGAGAATGCAAAGTGAAAACACTGAAAAAGAATAAAGTGATGACTTCATATCTATATAGGTATGGATATATGTATACATATATGTGCACACACATACACATATGGAAAGCACCATTTTTGGAAAGTTTATAAGATAATTGAGCAACAGTAATTAGGGTTTTTTTTTTTTTTGGACAATGAATCAACATTGAAACATTTCCATTGTACAATTGTACATTATAATAAATAAGTCTCTATAGGATGCTAATATATGCTTTCCTTTGAAATTTTTTTTAAACTTCATTGTTTTTAATAGAAATACATATTTTCCCAGGTATTTTTTCTCAGTATGGCCAAGTTTTAAAGACATTACAAAATTTGTTTTCAAATGTCTATTTTCAGTGTATATGAAATGCCATAAGTGCCCTGGTGCCAATGTGTTAAGGGTTTTGAGTGACCTTGACTAATATTAATCCAGACTGACAGATGTGGGACTTGATGATATTGGGTACCTCTGAGAGAAATTCTTTGATAGATTGCATAGCATTGCTGTGACAATGGAAAAGCAATATGGGACATTTTCAGAGGGATCATGGAGACTATAAGCCAGAACTAAGTGTACTGGCACAAATCCTCAGTAAATATTTAAGATCAATGACTACATACAATATGCTGATGACAGCTTTCTGTTCTGAGTTAAAATTAAAGTTAATTATATTATTTGTATATCAGGACTTCCTCTTTGTTTTTAAAGCACAGGACACGTTCTCTCTCCCTCCCCCCAACATACACATAACTTATAGATCCTGTTAGTCACCAGACATTGCATCATAGTGCTTACACATTCACTTAACCTATGGACAGTCTGCAGTAGTTTGGTGACAATGATGTGACCTACAAAAAAGAGTTAGATAAGGTTCAGAATCAAGTTGTGATGAGTCATTTGACCTCCACTTACCTGGCCCTGTCAGTCACAATCACATACAACAGCACTCAGTAAGTAGTGGTATTATAAAAAGCAGTGCCTTTCAGGGACCGTTCCTAGGAGACTGAAATAGAGAAAGAGGGCACAGAAGATCCTCCAAAATGAAAGATGTTTATAAAAGACAAGATTCTCATTGACTAGAGATAAAAATGTGCTTTTATTCTCCCTTCATGTTTGCGAAGATTAGTGATTATAAGACCTTATCTAGACCTGCTAATTTCATTACGTTAGCTATTCTTCAGAACAATTTTGAATATATTAGGTGTATTTTACAATATGTCCTCTCACCCCGAACAGGTACCCTTTGAAAGAAATAAGATTTGGGTTTTTAATTTATAACCTGATTATTAAGAAAAGTTAACTGCAAAGATCTTTTAGAATAAAAGCATGAATTATTTTAAATAACTAAAGCAAATGAAATACTTTTGTTGTTATTTCTGCAACAAAAAGAAATAAAGCATTAATATAGTTACTTTTTCTTAGTTTTTAAGACTTTTATAGCAAGATATAAATGAATTGCTAAGTAGTACCTCTCCAACTGAAGACATACTCTGAAGTACTGAATCAGCTGTGCTGAAGTCAAATCAATTGTGTCAAAGAGAAGTCATTTTCCCCCTAAAAACTGAACTAGAGCAGTGATTCTCAATGTGGGTAAGGAATCACTACTTTTTATGGATCATTCAAGCTCTAATATAACTTCTAAATACTCATCATTTAAATAAATATTACAAAGTAACAGAACTAGACATCTTGTTATAACTTTGCACCAAAATTGCTGCTGCTTGGATTGCCAACAAGCATATGAAAAGATGTTCAACATCACTTGTAATTAGGGAGATGCAAATTAAAACCACAGTGAGATACCACCTCACACCAGTGAGAATGGCCCATCTTAAAACAACTAGCAACAACAAATGTTGGTGAGGATATGGAGAAAAAGGAACTCTCCTGCACTGCTGGTGGGAATGCAAACTAGTAGAACCACAATAGAAAACTGGAGGTTTCTCAAACTGCTAAAAATGGAGCTTCCATAGGACCCAACAATCCTACTCCTAGGTATCTACCCAAAAGATACAAAAACACTGATTCAAAAAGATACATGTGCCCCCATGTTTACTGCTGCTTTATTTACAATAAGAAAGATATGGAAATAATCCAAATGTCCAAAAGTAGATGACTGGATTAAAAAGATGAGGTACATAGACACAATGGAATATTACTCAGCAATCAAAAAAGATAAACACATGCCTTTTGCGGCAACATGGATGGAGCTGGAAGGGATCATGTTAAGTGAAATAAGTGAGAAAGAAATGGAAAAATACCAATGGTTTCACTCATAGCAGGAGTACAAAGGACCAGGGGAAAAAAATAATAATAATAATGAACAACTATATACCAGAGACATTTTACAGGGGTGGAATGGGGGATGGATCAAAAACGGTGTGGGTGGGAAATGCACTGGACTATGGTCAGGGCACACGGGTGATTTGTTGATGGGAAGCCTACCAGGATTACAGCTGAGATGGAAAAATGCACAAAATGTTGTAAAAATAAACTATTATATTATTAAAAATAAATTGCTGCTGCTTGACCACTAATTCTGGGTACAGTCTCCCGGAGAGTATCTGTGGACATTTTTCTTGATGATTGGTTTTATTTACATGAGTACTAGCCCTCTACCCAAACATAATTTGAAAGCTAATGATCTAAAAAGCAATATCTGAAAACTGAGTTTAAATGCTTTAAAATCTACTGCTTTGCTTTGCCCAAGTAAATGAGTCCTTTCATGTTTTGAGTTCAAGGATAATAAACTAATGGCTACTAGATATTTTTGTTAATAAATTTGATCTAACTGGACCTTCTGGTTACAAAAGGGGTTAAGTCTCGGTACTATCAAACATCAGTCACTGAGGCTTAAGTTCAGTCCTGGCTAGCCAAGGAGCTAACCCACATGTCACAGCAGATTTCTCCTGTCTCTACCAAGGTTCCCCTAAGCAGTGTATTTCTGTAGATCCACATCTTCTGTTCACCACTCTGTCTCTGGTTAATCCTCTCAGCCAGTTCTTGTACACATAAATAAATAAAACAAATCTTTATAAAAATTTGATCTGATAATTATCCTCTTATTAAACAAACACTAACCTCAACTAATTTTTGACTTTTTTTTTTGAGCATTCAAGTATAAGTGATGAGAACGCAAAGGGTTTTTTTTTTTAGAAGCCTACTAATACATCTTTTAATTCTTGATAAAAATATGAAATGCTGCTTGACAATACAAAGTCATAGTAACCCAGCTCTGCATAGCTCATCAGTAATGATGGTAATGGAGCTCTGGCGGTCTCTGAAGAACGGTCTAATTTGTGATCGGTAATAAATACTCTTCTGTTTTCTTTGATTATTCTGAAAACACAGAAAAAGGTATAACTTGAATGGACTGTGGCTTTTCAAAGGATACAATTTATGAAGAATTCATTTCTCAAATTTGTTTTATTAGAGAAGTTCCTTAAATGTTTTTCACATTGCATTGACAAAGCAATTTAAAAGCTATTTTGATGTTTAGTAGCTTAAGCAATCAATGAGTCTGATTATTTTAAGCAACCAGCAAGTCTGAATATAATTATGTGCTTATTTTTTGGTTTCTTTTCCTGGAAATACTGAAGTAGAAAGAAATGTCATCAGGAATCGGACACCAAAGTTTACACAAGGCGATTAGAAAGGTTGTGTGATCTATAATACCTAGAGCCAAAATTATGTGGCCTGCCTCTCTAAAGAATTGAACAAATTTTTGTCAAATCTGCTGTAAACAGAGAAAAGGATCAAATGGGCAATGACTTATTATCCAACATCCACAGCTGTGTCATTTCCTGCTGGCTACAGAGTGAGGGCTGAGTCTCCACAGCAGTAGTAAATCATATTAGCAGTCAACATTAATGAGGATAAACAAAACCAAATTCTGTAACCCAGACTGGAGCACCCGGACCAAACAGCTTATTGTACTGCCCCTGACTGAGCAAACAGCCATGATCTAAGTGAATAGCAGGGAAGTGACTCCTCTTCAGGAGAAGAAATTCTTCCCAAATATCAAACTTAAAACACTGAATAGTATGAATCTTCTTTCCTCAATTTCTCTTTCTCAAAATAAAAGCCTCCAATATATTTAATGACATATTTAACCCCAGCTGAGTGACTCTCCCAAAGAAGAAACTTCGGAAGTCCCAAGTATAGAGCAGATTACAGACTTATATCTCGTCCTCAATTTTATATTTAACTTCATTTGAAGCTATTTCATATCCACTATCTTATTAAATTCTCCAAGAATGCCTATGACTCATATCCATATTTCTGACATAATGTCTATGAACGCATCCTGTTTCTTGTTTTTGTGTCACCTCTCTGCTCAGTTGAAGATGCCTATAGGAGACCTGTGCTTTCTCCTCATTGTGCGTTTGCTCCTTCAAACATTTTTCTGCTGGAGTCCGAAGAGAGGCAGGCGACCATGCATAAACTATCAGGATTATGTCTCACGATATTCCACTGTGAACTGGGATGGCCACAAATACACTGAAGCTAGTGGGGGGAGGGGCTACCTGTAGTGTGGTGCTAAAGTATGTTTGAAGGTATAGGTTACAGTGTAGGCAGCTTTAATGTGCACCTTAAACGCGGCAAATATTATTATCCTCCTGTAAGGAAGAAACAGAAAAATAATTGAGTTAGTGTTTGCCCACGGTCAGAGTATGCTTTAGTTGGGTTTGGACTGAAGCTTAATTTTCCTGACTTGTAGTCCAGTGCTCCAAGAAAGAAACAGAGCTATTATTCTATCAGTCCTACACCACCCCTAGATGGCATTTCTCTCCAATTTAACCTCTCTCCACAATTGGAGTCAACCATTTTTGTGTGAGGTGGAATGTAGCATCTTTGGGAGGGGGAATGTCCTCCAATATGAAAAGGGCTAATCAGAGGAAAAAACATTTGGCAACTGGATATGGAATACGTGTGGTTTATTAACCAGTCCATATTAAAATTTTTGCTAGGACTTTTGCAAATGAGCAGCTTCACCAGAGTTCAGTTAGTGTAGAGATAGGTGCAAACTTAGAACTGGAGTCATTCAGTCATTCAAGTAATTATGTTGCTCCTGTTCTTTATATTCTCCTATGTCCTAACTCTCCTTAGAATTAAATACAAATTATATGACCATGTCTCTAGGCACAATTATTGAGCTCCAGCTAATTTTCTTCTGTTCTCCCTCCTATTTTCTCCCTCCTTCAGTAGACTTCAGTCCCTCTGGCCTGCCTTATGTTCCTCAAACCTGCCAAGCTCTTTCCCTGTACGCAACCTTTTCACTCTGTTCCCTTGCCTTCTAACATCCTCCCACTGGAACTTGTCATGGCTGATTTGTCCTCATCATTGAAGACTCAGCCTACTTAGAGAGGCACTGCCAGGCAACTGGGTCTAATCCCCATTCCACTAGTCTTTAACATGTCATGCTGGTTTTTTTTTTTTCTTCATAGAGCTTACCACATACATTCCTATTTCTGCATTTGCTTCCTTCTGTATTGCCTACCTCTTTTGTGGAAAGTGTGACCTGTGAGAACAGCAAATAAGCCTGGTGTGTTTACTGTTATAGCTATTCCTGTAATAGTGCCTAGCATACAGCAAGTATCTATTGAATATATGTTAAACTACATGTGAAATAAATTTTAAGTAATATCCACTACATACAAACACTAGAGACTCGAGGAAAAGGAGAGAATTCTTACCCTAAAGACACTGAAAGCCTAGTGACTCCAGGCAGTTGGTTTCCTACTTTATTACACATCCATTAAAATTCCTTCAGTAACTGGCAGATTCCTGGAGATTCAGGTCACCCGTTTTTCAAAAATAGTCATCCACTCTGCTTCTGGATTATTCCTCGGTAAAGTGATTATGCCTCTCATTTTGCCTGTGACAGACCCTTTTTATAATTGTTGTTTTGCCACAATCACTCGTAGTACTCCCTTTTGCTCTCAAAAGTGTCCAGGCTTATATGATAAATTACATGACCATCCTATTCATTGTCAGTCAAATGCTAATCATTCATAATTATTGCTAGGTAGAGTGGTTTGACCACATAGAATAATCAGTTCAGGAATGTGGAAGGTCAAATAATCTCTAGAAAGGGGCATCTTCCTAATTTAAAAATGTGAGAGGAAAAATGAGATGGATCTATTCTCCCAGTCTAATTAGTGAGTTTACTAATGAGGCCAGACATGTTCAGTGGGTCTGAGAAGTGCAAATAAGATTTCCATGTGAAATATAAAATAGGTCAAGTGTTCTTATTTATGCCAGAAACTATTCTGCAGACTTCACTTGCATCTTCTCTTAATTACTGTTATGACTCCTATTTTACAGATGATGAATTCAAGGCTGAGAGAGAGGTCAAATAACTCATCCAAGGTCACACAGCTAAAAAAGGTGAAGTTGAGGACAGAAATACACAGCAATCTCCTGAACCCATACAACTGTGACCATTGCTTCTTCAACAAACAAGAAAATAATATAAATGGTGTCTGCAGTTATGCTGGTTGGGGGAATATGGTTAAACTATTTTAAGAAGACTAACTTTTAAAATTTATGCTGTAACATGTTGATATGTAACATGTTGATATGTAACATGTTGATATGCGTGCTAATATGTTATATGTTTATACATTATCAAGGGTAATATGGACACAGCGTCTCCAATACTAATTGGGATACCAGACCCTTTTTTTTTTTTTTAGTTTTTTTATTTATTTATGCCTACAGAATTGGGGTATAGGCCAGAGGTGCAGAGGCAATGAGAAGATTCACCAGAGACAGAGAAGGGACCAGAACAAGCAGATGGACAAGTACACTGCTGAGAGGAGCTGCAGTCCTGTCAGGAGAGTCTTGCTGCCCCATGTGGATCACCTGGGGTAGAGGGTTAAACTCGCAGGGAGGGGGCTGCAGCCAGCTTTGCAGTGCTGTGCTTTAATCCGCTTCACCACCAGGAAAGGCCCCGTTATATCAGAGGCTTTTTGTGAGGAAAAGGAAAGATTTGCAAGAGCCAACTTTGGCCTGTGCTGCTTTAGAAACCAGTGAGGCCAGCTATCTTTTTCTCTGGACCAGGCCTCATATATGTAAACACAGTCCTAAACACTGAGTCTGAGTCAGGATCCTCCTTTGGAAGGCTCCAATTTTCTCTCTTCTGAAAAGGAGACCATCTTGGGATCCCTGAGACTTATCATCCCAGCTGCCACTACTTACCTTCATGCTTTTAACCACCTTTCATTTTGTTGTTTCATTCCCACACTGAACTTTCTGGATTTTCATGTAGAATCCTCTATAGGGGAATCTATACATAGTTTTTAGCCAATCTTACTACAACTTAATAACTGAAAACCTGCTGATCATTTTCAGCATAGTAGATGAAGATCTGGAACAGAAAAGAACTGCCATTGGGACAAGAGAAAAAAAAAATAATGGGCCATTTTTACTCCTTTGAAGACTTTTGGGTTGGGCAGGTAGAGGTAAGAATGTAGACTAGGGATAGAGAGTGAGAGGGAGGTAATGAGTTATACCTGCATTTTTCAACTAAAAATATTTGCGTTTTCTGGGATTAGTCTAGGGTAGTTTGCTTCTAGGTAGGTCTGGTATATAAAGATAAAGGAATTAAGGGAAGGTTCAGAACCCTAACCTAATAGTCTCACTGCAAGGGGGCAGCAGACTGTCACTGGTGTTTGGATGCCAAGTGCACTAATGTTAAATTCCAATGTCTTTTCTCATTTTCCACTTTTCTTTCTTCTTTGCTCCCACCCCTTCATCCTACTCCTCAACCATTCTGCTGCCTCCTGGATTATTGAAATTAACAGGTTTTAGTAGTCAGTCTATGGCTGTGAGCCAGGCAAATCGGTTCCCGCCCTGAAAACCTTGATTTAACTACAGTCCAGTGGCCTATATACCTGATGCTAGACATTTTTCTAAAAAAAAAAAAAAGATACAATCACTTAACCCTTCCCCACCCAATATTTGTTGCTGACATTTTATGACTTTTAATCTGGATGAACAATGTTTTGCTTTAATATGTGCTCTTGAGGCTTTTGTAGATCAAGCCACTACTAATACGCTTTTAAAGGAATTGCAGTAAAAATCAATAGGCAGATTCGGTTTCTCACTAGCTTCTAGTCCCACCCATCTGCAAAGCTTCCTTGAGCACCCACCCATCTGCAAAGCTTCCTTGAGCAGTGCCGGAGCCTTTTTCTGGAGATACCGCTCGGTCACCCTAGAGGGCGCACTGCTTACATTTTCCACAAGTAACTAGACAGCCCAGGCTCCCAGGCTCCATAAAAGGGGAGGAGGCGGATCAGTTTCCTTCTCTCATTGAGAAAGAAGAGGATTGGAAGGCCGGGCGTATAAAGCCGCGCAGAGAGCGTGAAACAAAGCAGTCGGAGCAGAATTGGACTTGGGGAGCGCGCTGTGGAGTCAGGCATAAAACTTGAGGGGAGTAACAAGCCGGCTCCTCTAGCTCTCCTCATTTGCGCTGCGCTTCAGGGGTTCCTACCAGCCTTGCGATTTATTTTTATATCTGCTTTATACCTACATACATAGCGAAATATATTTTTTTTTCCTCTAAAGAGAAAATTCCTGTTCCAAGAGAAAATAAGGCAAGATCAATGAAGGAGAGAAGACCCAGTCAGAAATTATCCAGTAAATCTATCATGGATCCTAATCAGAACGTGAAGTGCAAGATAGTAGTGGTGGGAGACAGTCAGTGTGGGAAAACCGCGCTGCTGCACGTCTTCGCCAAAGACTGTTTCCCCGAGGTGAGTGTGGAGGGGCCCGAGGCTTCGAGGAAGGGGCGCCCTGGGGATCTGCTCTTTCGGGGTTGGTTTCCTTTTGCTTTTCCTTCTTCACTCCTTTTCCTATTTTTATAGTCTTATTTCTCAACCATTACTACACCTCCCCAACCCCCCACGGTTAGATTGCCTGGAAAGGGAAAGTGGGC
>NW_004567103.1:61156731-61235469 GCF_000260355.1 Condylura cristata
GAGGGCGACGACGGCGGTGACCACGAGAGGTTTGACAGCGTGTGCCGGGCGCCCGAGGCCATCGAGTGCAGGGCGGCCGCGGAGCCCCACCTCAGCTGGCAGGAGCTCGGCCAGGTGGCCGAGTGCGACGTCGCCCAGGGCTTCGTCTGCAAGAACGAGGACCAGTTTGAGAACGGGCCGTTCGGACTCTGTTACGACTATGAGATCCGGGTCAACTGCTGTCTGCCCATGGATCAGTGTCCCCCGACCTCCGCGACGCCCCCGACCACCGGCGCCCCCACCACCACTTCAACCACGAGCTCCACCCCCACCACGACCACAGGCTCCACCACCTCCCGCCCCCCACCCTCCACGGTTAGATTGCCTGGAAAGGGAAAGTGGGCTGGAAGCATTAGGGGTTGGGACACACCGGCACATTCTATTAGCTTCAGAAACTTGTTCGGTCAAGTGCACAGAACATTTGGGGTGGGAAATTTGGGTCCTAGCTGCTTGGAGAGCCTGGTAGGGAGAATGGGGGCGTTAGATTTGAGGTTTATTTATTTATTTATTATTTAAATCGAGGAATGGGGAGACAATTTTCAGAGGGTGTTCTATGGGTGTCGTGCATTTTAAAATAACCTTTTTGCTTCTCTTCTCCTATCCATTCTGTTTGCTAGAATTACGTCCCAACAGTGTTTGAGAATTACACGGCCAGTTTTGAAATCGACACACAAAGAATAGAGTTGAGCCTGTGGGACACTTCGGGTAAGAGAGTCATCGGACCGCGTGGCGCTTGGGGCGGGTTTCCAGCCTCAGGGGTTTGCGCTGCGGGTGTTGAGACCCCGCGCCTGGCCGCCTCTTAGCAGCCTTCAGGGCGCCTGCATTGCTCTGTTCCCTCCGTTAACTTTGCCTCTTCAGAGGGATTCCCTGGAACCCTGCTGAGTGAGAATTTTTGTCTTTTTCGGATGAGAACCGGGGTCGACAGTGGGGATGGGGAATTGGTCAAATGGGACGAGAAAGACTGTGTGTGTCCGCAGGGTGACCCCCCCCCCCCGATCGGAACCGTTTCCTCGTAGGCGAGGTGCCCGAAACGCCTAGAGGAACGTTTGGGGGAAAGCGTGCGCCGCCTTTGAGCCACCTGCCTGGTGGCGGGCGCCCCTCCAGGATCTACCCTGCTGGTTGGCGGGGAGGCGGGAGTATGGCGGGGTGGTGGGAAACGGGAGAAAATCCCGAAGCGTCGACGCAGTTACGTGCAGACTCTGCATTTGAAGGGAGAGTAACGTGACGCCTACTGTCAGGAATGCGCTGGCGGCGCGGGCTGCACCCAGCCGCGTGGTCGGCCGCCTGTTCTCAGAGCTGCTGGCTGCTTGCGCCGCCAGGGTGCCGACCTACGAGTCAGAGCTCCCAGGCCGGGGTGATCACGCTGCTCCCAACCCTTGCCCCCAGTCACTCCCTCCTGACCCGTCTTGCATCACCCTCCGCCTGCCTGCGAGGCACTGGGCGGAGCTGTTCGCCTTTGACCTTTGCGTCCAGTTGAATTATTGGCGTCTCAGTGAATTATTTTCAAGGGTCTGCGGTTCAATGTCGGGTTATCGCCTTCCCAGGCGCCCACACACTTACTTTGCACTGGGTGGTAGGAAGGGTTGAGTACGCCGCGGGCGCGAAGGCTCCAGGCGCGTGACTATTAGGGGTAGGGTAGGGTCGATCGCGGTGTGATTGGGGTCACCACCTAGTATCCAGGGCCCCGTCCTAGGCACCCGCTGCTCCTGCCAGCGGTTCTCAGGGGCGACGGCTTGACATTTTCGAGAAGAGTATCGCCTCTGGAGGAGGAGGAGCCACCGGGAAGGCCAGGTCCTGAGCTTAAGTCTGAGGGCAGTGGAGGGAGCCAGGCTGCTCCTGGCGAATCGAGCCAAATCCCGGGTGAAACTAGCCAGGAGGAGCGCGCAAGTGCCAACACGCAGGTTTTGCTGTCAGGCGGGGAAACCCAGAGGTGGAGCTGCGCTCACCTGGGAGTGGCCTGGTGGAGGTGCTTCTGGGTTGTAGGAACATCTCACAACCCATGACTTTAACCTCTGGCGCCCCCAGGGAAATAGGGGATTAGAAAGCACTGGGAAGAAACCAGACTGACAGTGCCGCCAGAGTCAGTTCCTGCACAAAGGCAAGCGAGAAGTCTCGCACGAGCGCCTCTCACGGTTGGTGCCAGATGCTCTGAGAGCTGCAGTGAAAAGAGCTGATTCTGTTTCCCCTGGGAGACTCAGGCTCTTTCTCCAGCCTCTCCAAGGGCCGCGATGCCAGGATCTGGCATGTTTTGCACTGGGGAATGCACACACAAACTCACAGCTATAGGGAGGGGTGAAAGGACAGAATTGTAAGGTTGGCCTATTTTAATAGTTCCTATCCTTAGAATTCTTACATAGCCTTGTTCTAATATTCTATTTCCTAGACAAAGCATGGTCTTTTTAAAGTCTAGTGTATGGAGAGCTGGTCTGGAACCAATAATTAGCACCAGTATTTGCCCCTGGTCCCCAATCTACCCAGTCATGGTTGTAACCAATATATGACAAGAAATATTTAGACGTGGTATCTATGAGTGATCCAGTCGTTAACACAAAGCTGTGTTTAGAGCTTACCTACTGGTTACACGGGTTTTTGTGTGCAAATCCCCTACTTCCTTGAGTCTCATTTTCATCTGTAAAAGAATGTAGAGCTAGATGATGTACAGCTCTTTCCTGGCTATCTATTTCTTGGCTTTAGTACCGGGGCAGGTAGTTCTATTGTTTCCCAGGATATTAATTGGCATCAGCTCTTGGTCCCAGTAGACCTGGCATCCAGTGCTGAGGTTTTCACCACAAAGCAAAGCAGTTTCTGAATGGAGCCACTGCTGCTTGGTGGCAGAGGAAAGAAATTCACTTGGGTAGGGAGGGATAAGGGCTAGGTTCTTAGGAATGCTAGGTCATACATCCAGTTTCAATCTTCAAGTCACAGGACCACCTACAGAGATTTTAGATTAGAAGCCCAAAGGACTAAACTGACTTTCTAAAATGATAGAAAAAATGTTGTTTTTTAAAGGCTAGAAAACAAGCCCAATGTGGACAGTTATTTGTGGTCAGTTCTTTCCCCTAGCAAACAAACATCACTTTAAATAATTATAAATGCATAATAAAAACTTGACAGTTTGTAGTTTCTGCACATAACAGTATGTCTTGCACACCGTAGCCACCCAATAAAATCTGTTGAGTAAATAAGTGAATAATTATATGCATAGTTTCCAAGGAGATGGGTGTCCCTGACATTTATTGTATTGAATTACCTGTGCATAAAGAATGGCAACTCTATAAGCCTTGCCTTTCATCAAATTGAAGATCACTTGAAATGAAGTCTGGAGTGAAATAATCACTCGTATTTTTATTTACTGAAACACAAAACCTAAAATATAAAAATATATAAAATATAAAAATTTAGAAAATGATGATTAAGAAAATATCTTGATGCAGAATTATTCAATAATGAAATCCTAGTTCAAGTCTAGATTTATACAGATGGAAAAAAGGCAGAAGAGAATCATCTAGAAACCTGTTTTGTTGTTTGTGAGGCGAAATGTGAGTTAAATCCAGCACCAAGCACAGCTAATATCCTGAGTAGACTGTTCCATTAGAAATGGTTTGTCATTCATGAGTAAAATAGAGCTAGTTGTATCAGCAACTAATTAATCAAGTATCTTCATCATTTACCCTGCTCAAACTTTTCATGAAAAGTTTCAGAATTATTTTTTGACAGCATTTTCTTTGTCCACAAAGATGTTTGTTTAGTTTGGATGGTGCAGATGATTGCATATGCCTAATGCCTTTTGCCACATTTCTTTTTTTCCAGTTACTATCAGTTTACCTTTGGAGAGAAGATCCAAGCCAAGTCTCTAAAGTCCTTCCTATAGGCCAGATTTTCCCTCCTAGACCTTGTGAAAATTAGAGATTGCTATAGGGGGAAAAAATAAGGCACACCTAACTTCTGAGACATATGGATAGAGATGACTTGAAAGGATGGTTTTCACATCCTCTTAGCCTTGTAGTAGAGGTGCAAGTATTTAGGAGACAAGTGCTTCTTCTCTTCCTTTCGTCTGTACTAGGAGATTTGCTCATAAGGAGTTTACTTGCTCCCCCAGAATTAAAGACATTCATACAGAGACATAACTGTCAGCTTAGATGTAGGAAAAACCATCAAGAGGAAGTATGTGAGGTCTTTTTCCACCAAGAGAAGAGGAAATAATTCCCCACTTTTTGAGTCACACTAACTTAACAGTTCTTCCATTCTCCTGTTCTCTCTCATTCCCATCTTCCTGCATGTAGCACCTGACACTCTGTGTTAGGTCTCTAATCTAGATGCAGTACTACAACCACACTCGCTTGGTTTCTTCTTCTTCTTTACTCCCCCACACCCCCACAAAGTAAATAAAATAATTTACTTCAGTCTTGTGAATCTTCTAGAAGGGCAGATTTCTAAAAGGAGTCTTTAGGCATGGATTTCTAATTTTATGATTTTGCTGAGAATATTCCCTTTGCATTGATGAGATGAACATTTTAATTAATATTTGTAGAAATGCTTCTAATTTCAAAGGCAGTCAGTGAACTTTTAGAAAGCCATTGTTTTCAACATTTCAAAGTGATAAGTAAGACCAAACTAGGCCTAATGTCTGCTTCAGAACGAGCCACATTTGCAAAGCATAGAAGTAATTTGTAGCGTGAAGCCAACTGCCTACTAATAATAGAGTCGTCGTCATTTGAGGATCGCCATATCTTTTCCCTAAGTGATTTGATTGCAGTGTAATTTCAGCACATGTGATTTAGGGAGTAATAATCATTTATGCCAGCTTTTAACCAAGGCAAGTTAATGCACGTTTTATTTAAGGCATATTATTAGTTTTAAAATTCTCAATTCAGCCGCTAAAATTCCCCTCAATAACTATGCCATTGCCTCATGAACACTCTTTGGAATCTTGTCAATGATACAAGCTGCTTTTAGAAGCCACGACTGCTAAAGTTAGCACTTTCTGTGTTAGTGTTTAGCATTATTGGCAAAGAATGTAGTATTCTTTAAATATTTAAAGGAAAGGGGAAGAGAAAAATCTTAATTTCTTCATGGCCTGGCTTTGAGGAAAAATGCCTCAACAAACACTTAAATCCATCTTTATTATTTGCTTGTAGATTATGTATCAAATTGGTGGACTAGACTTGGTACAGAGCACTCTGATACAGAGTGCTTCTCAACAGAATAGAAAGGTTTGGAATACTGACAAGATCATCTTCAAAAGAGATCACTATTTACATTTGTTTGTGTGACTTAGCATGTAAATTAACATCTCTAGGCAAGATAAGTAGAAGTGATTATAAAACCAGTACATATTTTTGAAGACTTTCAATGTGGGAGCTCTCAAATGCGAGGCTATGGGTGAGCAGGACTGGAAGCTGCAAAGGGACAAGAACAGCTTCTATTCTCAAGGTCCTCACAGCCTTGTCTTTGTTACAAAGTACTTGTTTGCAGAAAGGTGGAGGCTCTGAAGCTGGATTTATCCAGCAGAAAGATTTTGCAGAGTTGCAGTTACCAGGCAAGCTCAAGCCCTCTGAAGTGATTCATTACTCCTAGAAGCCCAGTTCCTTATCTCTACAAGTTGACTCAGTTCTGCAGAAGTCTTTTAACTTTCTTCCCAATAGGAAACACGCTTGGGTTTAATAGCTGTCAGGGAAAATGAGATTTTGAAAGTTGAACAATTCTAACTTAAATTAGCCTTGTTTAAAAAAGGGAGAGGGGAGAATTTGCAACAAAATGTAGCTACTTTGATGAAACTAGCCAGGGCAAAATTGCAGCAAACCAGTTAGATCATAAAGTAGTGATATCCCTGGGAACTTAGAGTTTCAAACTGGCTTCAACCTGATTTTTTTTTTTTTTCACTGTAAGACTTTAAGAGACATGAAAACAGGTAACTTCAGGCTCAGCTGGTAGCTTTAATAAGCACGACATAAAAGTGCATTTAGAGAATGGCTTACAGTGCAACAAGTTTCATTTAACTATGAATAAAAATATTTATTTTAAAATTTCAAGCCCATTTGATGCTGGGTTTTTTTCCAATCTGATTTCTTGCTAGGTTGCACATTTCAGTGAGACATCCATATTGGTCATTCTGGTGCCTCCTGAGATAGCCAGATGTTTCCTCATTAATCCAGTTCTTTTGCATGTAGATGTGACACCAAGGGCCGATAATTTCTCCAATTTACTCATCATTCTAGGCTGTGGCAGAGGAATTAGTTGTGCCTCAGCCATTTTCTGATGTTATTTAAATGTCTCCTTAGTTACTATATTTTGGCAACTTCACTCAAAGTCACCCTAGGATGTCAGCTGCCTCAGAATTTGTGCTCATCGGTTTTGCAAAATGATTCTGATGAGTTCGTATGTGTAAAGGTGTTCCTCCCCAGACTTATTCCTTGGAATCAAATTCTTTTACTACTATATGAAACTTAAAATCTTCAATGTATAGGATAATGATGTTATTTTTAAAAAACTAGACATCTCTACTCTTATCCCTGAATTTCTGTGCCTTACTATGGTTCCATTTTAAGTAAACTGCTTGATTCTATTTTAAAAAGTATATCAGTGAGTTCAGGGGCTTAAGTATAAAGCTTCATTTAAAGCCTAAGAATAGTAATCATATTTCTCTCTTTTTGACTTTATGTCCAACTATGTACCTATATTGTTCCAGGAAATTAAAAATATTGATTCAGTTTTCCTAGCAACACAACAGTGCCCCCAAATTTCAACCTGCACCTATAGAAGAAACAAGTAAATAGCCTTCCTGGGATGTTTGTTGCTGATTTGTGGGCCTGATGTTTGCAGTGCTGACTACTGAGAAAAAGAGTTCAACAAGTCTTCTGTTAAGCCACGCACAAAGTTCTGCCCAGACTTGATCCACATTCTTGAGATTATTGCTAATATGAAGCTTTCACTCTGAGTAGAGATGGCATGAGGAAATAGAATTTCGTAATACTTGGACAGGTCATACATCTCATGTCAACTGCTGCTTGGTACAGATGTCCTTTTTGGTGGTCACTAAAACTAACAAAAGTTGGCATATTTTCTCAGCTCATATATGCAATAGTCCCAATTTTATTGTTCTTGGTAGGAATTTCTTTGGGGGACACAGGGAAGGTTTTCAAGTTAAAGTAGTTGCATTTATGAAATAATTCTACTTGAGTGAGTTTTCAGTTCTCAAGAACTTGTAAAACCTCTCAGTGTTTGGACTGGTTTCACAAAAGGGTTCCATAAAGCTTCCCTTTTGGGCATGAATCTTCTTACATATACATCTAGTTATGTACATATATGGAGCATTCTATCTTTGTGAACGGATGACTTAAGCAGGCAGGTATGTGTCTACAGACTTAGTTTCTGGGTGAGGCACTTTGTGACTATTGTTGAGCTGGAAATATTGCTCTCACCCAGAATTAATGATCTTGAAGACAAAGATGGGTAATCCTGAAGTTTCAAAAAGCATTGTAGAACTTTGCTGATGTTTACTGAAACTGAGGAACACAGAGAACCCCAAATGAGGACAATTCTGTTAGCACCACAAGAAAGCTCTTTGATCTTTGTGGGTTTTGTTGTTGTTGTTTTGGTTTGTTTTGTTTTTTGCATATGTAATACAGTTGATCCTTTCTACTGTGGAACTTCCTGCAGTGTCCCCCTTGATAGTGGTCTAGTAGGTTCATTAAAAAGGACCCTGGAATCATGCTGGGTGCTCATGTACTATCAGAAAAATACACTATCAGAGAAATGCTGCATTTGAGCATGCCCATGTACATGAGTCCTGTTCCATCTGCTCAGAGTTCAATTTGGCCACCAAAGCTCAGTACCTGACAGATGCAGACAACTGAATCTAGTGCGTTCTTGGAGCTAGAGCATGCTCTGTGCACATCAGCACCTCCTGTGTATAGTGTTTGAAGTCCATACTTTCCCACATAATACAGTGTTCAGCCCTTTTTGTGTGGTGTCTAGTCGCACCCGGAAAGCTTTGCACTTGCACCTTTTCAAATACCTATCAAAGTTGTTTTTTTTTTTTTTTTTTTTTTTCTCTTTGGCTTAACAGAATGTTTTAAAAGTTAGGTGGAAGGATGTAAGAACTAGAGGTGGGTATTTTCCCTGTTTCACAGCTCAATGTTGGCTCCTTTCTTTGGTGTCAGTTGGCTTCTCCCTTCACAGGTGAATTCCTGGAATTCTTCATTCTTTTCTTACCTGGTAAATTACCCTACCTGGCCTGGGATTACACCCCACACTCTCAGCTTTGCTTTCTTTCTTCCCTGGCAGTCCTGCGATAGTCATTGTTAGACTTTTCAGGTAGCCCAGTTATGTGATATCTGAAAATACTGTGTCATTTTTTTCCTTTTATTTACATTGAAAAAAATGTGAACAGTAGCTCTTTAAGGTAACAAAAAAAAAAGCTTTAATTTTACTCTGTCAAAAAATAGAAGGAATAAATGATTTTATTATTTGTAGTGACAAATTTATTTGGTAATTAGTGGCTAAACAGGTGATGCATATAACTAATAGATATGGGGATCAGTTTCATTACTACCTTTGATCACTCTTGTTGATCTGAAAATGCTATTTATTAGTGAAAATAATAGGAGGTATCAGATGACATTCCTAATTGGATCTTGTTAAAGCTCTTAAAAATGTAACTCTACCTAAACAAGCAAATTTTATGTACCATGAACCTTTATATACATATGTGTCTTCGTTCAAATATTAAACTATAAAAGCAAAAGCAGAGATAAATCTGTAATTTCGGTTTAAATTGCAAACTCTTTCATTTTAAAGTCAGGCAAGGTCTAAATTTTGCACATATTTGGATATAACTATAAAGCACAAAAGATTGGTAGATTTATTTTAGTAAGTGGGAGTCTGCTGCTAGGGAAGAGGTTTGGAGACAAATCTAGATCCCCGTGGCCAAAAAAGGATAGAAGATAGAGGAGAGAAACCCAGAAAATAGGCAGATGGAAAGAGAGCATCTGTAGTCATGGATTTTCTTGGCATTCTTCATTTTAATTACTCTATCATAGTGCCTATGTGACTTTCCAATTCTCTTTCCCTAATTTTGGATTTGGAAAAGATGGCTTCCGTTGTTTCTTAGAGTAGCCTTACAGTTGAGATTAGCAGTGAGGCTTCTTGTTTAGTCCACTGTCATGTCCTAAAGGAGGAAGGTGCCCCAGAAACCTGCCTTCTGAAGTTCAGGTCTGATTGAGACAAGAAAATATGTCCACATCATGGTAATTATCGCACCTACAGCGATTTCCAAGAAAGAAGCTTTCCGAAGCCTGCTTAGTTTTCTGATAATCCTAATTGTCACGCCAATATTGTTTTATGTATTTGGGATCAGGTCATCTCTTACTAACTTTAGAGGCCAGAAAAACATCCTCGGGTCTTTGGATTTCTTCTACTGTAGAATCTGGAATTTCTGACTCCCTGTTTAGAAAGAAGTTCATTACTGTTTACAGTAAAAGCTGTGTAAAAGTTAGATTTTGGACACAGAAACAAGAGAGATTACAATTCAGAAGGTCTGGACTTGACATAATAAATATGATGATACTAGTATATCCACATGCCAGATTGCTAAGCTATCTCATTCCTGGTACCTCTCAAACATTTTTAGATTATTTTCTCTCCACCTCAGATTTATTTTGTTAACTGAAAAGGCAGATCCAGCTTGTCATTTTCAGAAACAGCCTCATTCTACTATCCTTAATATTTAAGGTAACTTAATTATTTTTAACTCTATAAACTCCAACCTTTTGGAAAATAGTTTTCAGTTATTTTCTGCTGTATTCGTGTCTTGATTCCAGGTGTGGGGCAGGAGCTGCTATTTTAGTGCCACTTCTTATTTTGCACTTTCCTTCCTGATTCCTAGAATGTTCTTTCTTTGCTTGATAGACACATCTGACTGGAATTTTTTTTTCACTTTACATTTCTATAGCAGTTGTTGCAAAGGCTACTACATTACCAAAGCAGACACAGAAAAGGTTCAATGGTGAATACTAGGGGCTCAGAGTATATTGTGTGAATAGAAGATGATGCACCCTAATTATTCCTGAAAATTTTCATTTTGATAGAAATGTAAAAGATTATTTTAAAACCTTTCATTATTTTCTCCTCTTGGGTTTGACTATGAAAGTTTTGGCTTATTATTTTGTCTTCTAGCTAAAAATGAAAGGTGATATCCAAATTTTGTTTAGATTTAATGTTCTAGTCTGGAATATATATTATATATCCATATGTGAATATACTGAGATACATAAATGATTATCATGTTATATCTATGATATGTCAGTATCCTGAAAATGATGTTTAAAAATACAAATACTACTAGCTAGCTGCATGTACTTCTATAAGTCACACCATTTTCTAATAATCTCATGTAATTGCCCATCCTGGGAATTCTTAAAAGGATAGAAGAGATTTCCTACACAACTAAAGTATTCTTTTGGTTAATTAATTGACTGAATTTTAGTGTTCTCTGAACTTAATTCAGACTAAGTTTCTTGGATCATGTCTGTCACTCTCAGAAACAGGACTGTGTATAATGCATAATTCAACATGACATTTATTAGAGTCTCTATGAAATTTGGGGACAGGTTTAAATAAACAAACCCAAAGCCCATTGACTTATCCTAACTTGTCACTGTGAGGTAGGGCAGTTGTTTACTGTAATTATTTTTGGAGTGACTTTGAGTTCTGATGTCTTCCCCAATGCGTAGCTTCCTTTATTGTACTTGCTAACACTCAGCATTTAAGAAGAGCCATATAATCACAGTCATGTCAGTACTTATGGAGTCCTTATCTGATGCCAGGCACAGCGTGCTTTTATAATACCAGATCAGTACCGTTGTCACTTCATTTCATAAATGAAGGATTGGAGGTGCAGAGGCCTAACGCTAACTTGCCCCCTTCTTCTGTGCTGGAGGTGGGTTTTCAGGGACTGCCACACTTCCCTCCCTCCCCCCCAGGTGCCTTTGAGTTTTGTGCTTGGAACTAAGTAGATTTCAACTTACGATCTTGGCTTTTCTCCTTAAATTCAAATCAGCAACAAAAGAGGCTTCATTTGTCTTCCAGTAGAAAGAAATGCATCACTACCAAATGCATCATTACTTTTGTTTGAGTTAAAGGAGGTGGGAGTGAGGTTCCATGAGGCAGTCAAAGCTTTTAACTCAAAAGGCCAGGGTAATGGATGACAAAGGGGATTTTCATCTAAAAACATTCCCTTGTTTCTTCGCAGGTTCTCCTTACTATGACAACGTCCGGCCCCTTTCTTACCCAGACTCAGACGCAGTGCTGATTTGCTTTGACATCAGTAGACCAGAGACTCTGGACAGTGTCTTAAAAAAGGCAAGTGCTTGGGATTGATGGCATAATTCAGTTGGACTGATATATAAAACAGATACCTGTGATTGGCTGGGAGCTGAAGTATTTGTGACTTATCACACATGCCTTCCTTCCTTCCTCCTCTAGACTGAACCTTAATTTGCAGGTTTATATTTTGCTCCAATAATAGCTGTTTTAATAAAGAAGCTGGTTTCTACAGTGATATTGAGTATTTAAAACAGACACCAAGCTTATATAGGGTCATAGGAGTATGGTTCAGACATATTATGAAGTAAAGTCTGGTAGATATCAGTTATTAAGAAAAACAAAAATTGTAAAACATGTTATAAGTAACACATAACATGATTTTGGAGACAAAGGTGATTGAGGTTCTGTAGGTAAAGGCACTGGAGGAAGCTCTGAATGGAACTGGTGAGAGGACAAGAACCTGCTACAAGGTGGGTCACAAGTTGTGGGGAGGTCAGAGGGAAGGAGGAGCCTCACCTGTCTCTGATGAAGACTTGGGTGGTGACAGGAGGCAAAGATTTGTTCGATGAGTGTGTATTAATCAACTGTCTGTTTTCTCCATCCTGGCCTGAGAACTGTGGTATTTCAAACCCTGAAAGGCTGTATAAACCCTTCATGAAGTACCCTCTCTTCTCCAGACATTAGGATGTAAACCAAGAATGTGTTGGAGAGCAAGGCATAGTCTTTGCATTTTGTGTCTTTATCAGTCTATTTTCCTATCATATTTGCTTGTTTTCTGTGTCATTATTAAATTAGTATTTGAATGTGAAACACCCTTACTAAACATAATAAACACAGGTTAATGAACTATTACCTTCTTAAAAGATCAAAGACACTTTTCCATTCTTTAACTCCTTTCAATTTGGAGTAATTGTATCTAATACAAATAATGCTAAGGTTTGTCAGATATAGGCAGGAATGCACCTTTCCTGTCTTTAATGCCTGTAAACACTTGCTAAACATGCAGAAGTAAGACAAAGTCACCACACAGCTGCAGAACAACACAACATGTCTAGTGCTTGTTTATAGATAAAAGAGATTGCTTATTTACTCAAGTTTTTACTTGATGTACTCCTGGGTTATACATAATTTATGATGAAAAGCCTTGCTCCTGTTTTATTTTGCTTTTGTCTTCTAAAACCAAATGAATAGTGATGTAGGCCTTAGAAATATTAATGGGTGTGTTTTGCATTCATGTGAGGTTAAAGGCTTGTGATAGCCTCTGCTATGTTTCCTCTTGATTAACCGAATCCTTTAAGTCTATGAATATCAAAGAGTTTAGACTAACTTAAAGCAGGGCAGATCTTGTTCTCTTTTTTTACAAATCAACTACCAGTTCTTGTTCCAGAGCCCGCTAGCACATGCTAGTTGCTTCTAAGTAATTTGGAAGGAAGGGAGGAAGGAGAAAGAAAGAGAGGGAAGAAGAGGAGAGATGGAGGAGGGAGAGAGGATGATAAATTAGGTTTTTATGAAAAGTATACATGTTTTTCAATCTCCTGGTATATAATGCAGGCTACATAAGAGTTCATTGCTTAAAGTGCACCTTGGAGATGTCTTTTGTAGGGCCTTTTGAATGACTACTACAGGTAGTATGGCATTTATAGATAGGCCTTCATGATTCCCACTCTTATGTATTCCTTTCTGGAATGCACAGTTATGTCTTAATTACCATTGTGGTTATATCCTAACCACCACAAGAGTTAGTAGAGCATTTAACAGATACTCATGGAGGTGAGCAGGGCAAGTCAGGCACCACTTCCCCCTCTTAGCCCTCTAATCCCTCCTCCTCAATAGCCAGAGGTCTTTTGTGAACACTTAATTTCCCAATTCCTACATTGATGGTGATCTCAGGCTTGAGAAAATACATCCTCAAGGAGCTGTCCAGTCACTCTTTAGAAAGCTACTAGAATTCCTTGCCAGGGACTTCTGGAGGTTCCAATAGTTCTTGTTAGGTCACAAAAATGATTTGCCAAATTAGACTAAATGGAAATATTCAACAACTTCTGTAACTTAAAACTAATTCAAGGAACTTATGAGTCACAGGACTAGATGCCTTCTGAGAGCCCATAAGAAGGGCCTTCGCAAACATCATGGTCTACATAGATTAAACCATCAGTGAATGGATGTTCCTGAAAAAGCATAATACTCTATTTATTCATTGTTTCCAGTCTTGGAAATCTCAGTAGAGTGTCCACCACGTGGTAGCTACTCACCTTCCTTGATGAGATCTATGAGTACACCTGCTTATGCATTGGAAAGTACCAACTCAACATACCCAACCAAGGATATATTCACTCATCAGGGTATATAATTATTCTTAAGGCACTTTTATCTTTCACAGATGCCCAAATGATTAAGAAATTGTTGACAACACTTAAAAAAGAGTCTTGGAGTTAGAACGGATAATGAGTCACAGAGAGGGAAAATGTTTAATAACATAATAAGTATTCCCTTACGAATCCACTTTAAAGAGTAATAGAACTTGCTGTCTATCTAGAAGTTAAATGCCAATTTGCTTCTTTATATAAAATGACATTTGTTTTAAGTCCTTTCTAAGTCCCATTTCCAATGCTGTCAGTAGAGAGATTATTTTCTATTATATGGATGACAGTGTTTTGTTAATTTTTCATTTTCTTTCTCCCCATAGTGGAAAGGTGAGATCCAGGAGTTTTGTCCCAACACCAAAATGCTCTTGGTTGGCTGCAAATCTGATCTTCGGACAGACGTTAGTACATTGGTAGAGCTCTCAAATCACAGGCAGACACCAGTGTCGTATGACCAGGTAGGTGTGTTGTCAATATACAAATGTGGATTTTAAAAAGGGTGACAGAAATGGACTATCATTCATAATAATGAAGAGAAACTGTTTTTCTGAATGTTCAACCAATGCCACCTCCAGGTGTAAAATCCTTACTTACCTACAGCCTAAGTGCCAAATGTCCAGAATGTGGCCATGTGTACACACAGGTTAAAGGAGTCAGCCCTTGGGGATCCTGTGCCTTCTTAGGGAGCCCTTGAACCTCTCCATGGCCTCCCACGGCTCAGATTAATGTTAAGATTGCAGAGTGAACACCAAAATGATATGGGCAAAATTTGTTTGAAATCATGATGTCATGATTTCATGACTACTCACAAAGTTTTCCAACATTCTTTAATGATGTACTATAGACAGATTCATATGTGTGTATGCATAAAGTACAAGTTTGAAAAAAAAATTTTAATGTAAAATGCTTTGCCATTCAATCGTGTAGTCACCTGATATTTGATTACTGAGAGCAAGTGGATTATAGGCTATCATTGTATGTCTCTGCAGCCCCCACTGGGTTTAAAGTGAAACAGATTTAAGAGAAAATGTGGTCAAAATCAGTAATATTCTTTAAGAGACTTAATCTTATTTTACAATCAATGGCAATACAATACTAACATAGACTGTTGCCAGTAAAATAGACTAGTTCATAAAACCATCTTTTAGAAGTTCATCATTTCTGCTGGTATTATCCCCAAGTACTTAGAAATAAGAAAAAATTACTTCAAAAGTTCATTCTTTTGAATTCTACACCAAATACTAAAGAAAGTTCAAGGGGAAATAGAATTGTTTATTAATCATCATTTTAAATGCTGCAGTCCTTTGTTTTGTATTTCTAATTTAAAAAACTCTGGTTAATTAAGTAAGTTCTTTCTGATGCACGGTGTTTATAATAATGTTTGTGTGGCTCATGTTTCAAAAATACTTATTTTTTGTTTGCTGACATTGTGTCATTATATATAACATTTATTGTTCCTTTCCTCAATTTATTTTGACCCTGAGATGGTCACATGCATTTCAAAACTGATTTAAATTCCATCTCCATCTCCTGTTTTTTGTAGTCTATCAATTAGTCTTGAGTGCTCGTTAAGGTTAATAGTGAGGAATTGAGTCATAAGGGGAACAGGTTCTACAGGCCAACCTCCCCTGCCAGAGCCATGTTGAAAATGCAGTGTTTATAGACATGGTCTTCAGCTGACTATTTTTCCAGTAGTAAGAACCTCTAGGTAATTCTATACTTTGTTGTGACCTGTAACACCTAAGTAATATAGTGACTCTCAGTTAAAATTGATAGTGAAGATGAATCACTTCCTTGGGTCCTCTCCTATATCTTTGAATCACCTCATACTAACCTTTGATGATCAGGCCTCTTGTTCATTGAAGAGACAATAAAAACTGGATCAGCCTTTACTAGCACCTCTGAGCAGTCAATCAGTATTTACTGAGGGATGGTAATCGGACACTGGGTGTTGACTGTAAGAATTATGAAATAATACAGTTCAAATTCAGAACTTGACCATTTTGCTGTAATTCTTGGAAAATTAAGCCACATATATATATATCAGAAATGCTTTGCAATGCATTGTTTTTATATAGTATGAGAAGACACTTTATAACTTTCCCCAAAATCCTATTGCTGATTATAATCCGTCTTTTGCTTCTCAGGGGGCAAACATGGCAAAACAGATCGGAGCCGCTACTTACATTGAATGCTCAGCTTTACAGTCAGAAAATAGCGTCAGAGACATTTTTCACGTTGCTACCTTGGCATGTGTAAACAAGACAAATAAAAATGTTAAGCGGAACAAATCACAGAGGGCCACAAAGCGGATTTCACACATGCCCAGCAGACCAGAACTCTCCACAGTTGCTACAGACTTACGAAAGGACAAAGCAAAGAGCTGCACTGTGATGTGAGTCTCTGGTTATCTTTAATGAGGACAAGGAAATCTAATGTAAAAAACACCAACAGCAAAGCAAAAAGGTGAAGTCTGAACAAAGTACACGGCCAAAGTCACGTATGCCTGAGGTTTAGGAGGCATCTGAAAGGGTGCTCATCTTTTTGGAATCCTGTCCTTAAGTTCGACATGTTAGAACAAGTGAGAAGTGAATACATTGAAGAGTTTTGAAGTGTGACTTGAAAAATATGCCAAAAAAGAGAGATTCAAATGGGCTGGAGGTCGATGAGGAAGAATGCAAGTACCTCCCAGAAGAAAAAATTAATCTGAATGGTGCTTGTGTTTTTGTTTTCATTTCAATCTATTCATGGATCTCTACTTTGATTTAATTTTGTGTTTTAATCTCATTTGCAAAAAGTATATATTAATATACCGTCCTCATTGGGGAATTGGCACTGTGACCTTAGCATTTAGTTTTCTAGAGGATGTGATCTAATTTCCTCCTAGCTCGTCATTAAAATGGAAATTGTATCAGGACCCGTGGGATATCCAGAGGAAAAGTCTATGAGGCTTTGAAATCTTGCCTTCTTGAAGATAGCTGAGTGAGATGGTTCTAGAAAAAGGCTTTTGCAGTCTTGCAAGATACGCAGACCAGCACTACAAAGATTGAATAGATCAAATAGGAAAAAAGTGTCGATTTTTATACAGTCTGATGGTTCTGTTCATCATTGTGATTGTCATTTAAAAGTGGTAAATTGCTCAATGTAATACTTTTGTGCGCTATTTAGACAGAGTGTGTGATTTTTTGCCATCGTTGATGAAAATGCAAAGTCAAATAAAAGGTGTCTTGGTTTGACGTCATAGAGTGATCTAAGGGGAAAAATAATGTAGGTACTGTTTTCAGCTGAAGAGATAATGAATGAAGGAATAAAAACAGAAAGCACAGTGTGTGAGTAAAGCTGTCTGGAATTAAGCTACCAAAATACAAAGCAAAAGGTCTATTATTTTGGGATGAAACCCCAAAGTTGGCAGCATCTCATGTTCTGTTGGTTTATTTCACTTTCTTTTTAAATGAACATTGATAAGACAAGGACCCTCTTACCCAAGCTTTAGAGACTCCTTAGAGGAAAATTAGGTAATGTCAGTTCTGACACTATACTAGGGCATTTCTAGAAAGTGATTGTTACACCTCACTTAACCAGATTCAGTAAATGCCTGTGTTCAATACTTGATAGCTGTTGTTACATAAAATAATCAGCATTTAAAATAGTTTACAGATATTTTTTGACCAGATTCTTTCAGAGCTTCTTTCAGAGAAGAAACCAGATCCGACGTGTTTATTGTAGATGCTTGTTGAAAACGAGCTTTCTTTCCAATGATAAAGCTTCATTTTTGAAGTGTTGAAGCTGTGTTCCCATTAAATTGTGGCAGGAGAGGAGGTTAGGATAATTACAACACTCAGTTCTATGTCTTACAAGCACTTTGTTTTGTCTCTGCAAGAAAATACCATTCCAGTCATTTCCCAAAAAATACAGAGGTTTTACCAACATAATATGCTTTGATTGATGCAGCATTATGCTTTGGGCAGTATTACAAAATAGCTGGCAAGTGCTTTCTGTATTTAAATATTGTAAAAAGAAAATAAGTTATAACTGTTATAAAGCAGAACGTCTGTTGCATTTTTTTTTTTTAATGTTGAAGTCACTTTGTATGTTTGGTCAATGTTTCCGCAGTATTTATTAAAACATACCTTTTTTTTTCTTCAAATAAAAATGTAACCATGTCTTTGTCTAAATGTGATCTCGCTTTATTATCTATTTCCTAATTTAATTGTTTAGTTTTATTCTTTAATAGAGATGATTATAGAATATGGCCCAACATTTCCTGTAAAGACTTTGGAATTGATTCTTGACAATAGTATTAGTTATTTGGTGAAAAATAAATCCATGCATATTAAAAGATTTCATGATAATTTCATAGAAGAAAATGGGGCACAGTTGGACTGATTTGTTCATAAACCAAAAACGTTAGCCATACAAAACTTAGAAAAAGGTACGGAATGTGTTTTACTATTTTGTGGAGAAACAGTACTGTGTGGCCGTGAGGCCACAGGTTTTATTCTGATGTGAATTTAGTTCGTATCCCTACCTCGGTCCCTAACCCAGCCATCCACCTTGTGTGCATGTTCATGGTCACAGAGGCCAATTGTGGAGATGACCTAGGTTCCAGCTGTTGAAACAATTAGGGAAAGAGGGAAAAGCAAAATGAAAATAAATGGCCTTGTTTATGTTAGCTACTTCTTACGATAACACAAGATTTCACAAGAAAAACTTCTCCAGTGATCCGAAAGATGTAAAGTAAGTGTGGAATAGCTTAGAACCAAGAGAGGCTTGGTCCTCATCAGCCTAGTTGGGTATCCAACTTTAGCTAAAACTTATACATAAATTTTACATAAATATCCAAAGATATTTTATGTGGGGTTTTAATCTCAGCTCTTTCTACACAGTTTAGTTGTTTCCTATAAAAATTGCATCCTTTTTTTCCCCCCAATGCCCTTAGAAATCTTTGAAATATAGTTACTTGCTTAGAAATATTTCTCAGAAGCATAATCCAAGAAAAATCGGAACAGCTAGGATGAATGAACAAATTGAAGAGCAGTGACCTTATGAGGTAGCCTATTAAAACTTTAAAAAGCACATTTTTTGTAACTCATTCTTGTTGGTAAGTAGTAAAGGATATAAAAGTACTTTCCTAATCTCTGGTATTGAGTTACTTCTAAGCATAATCTAAATCAGGTTTATACAAAACTGGTTTCTCAACAATGACAGGCAGAGAACAAAAAAAAAAAAAAAAAAAAAAAACAGCTGAGGTTCTGCTGACCTTGGCAGTATTTTATAGGTTGTACAGTCATGTTCCCCTCTGGTGAACTGTTCTTTACCAGAGGCTTTAATTTGTTAAATCAAAAAGAAAAAAAAAAAGTTAGTCTTCAGCCCTAGGCATGCATTCCTTTTCTCCTGACTTTTTTTCTACAGCAAACATTTATTCTAAGCATTGTGTGAACATTCCTTTCTATTGATTAATGGTCATGATTAATGCTTTAAGTGCTGCAAGGTAATTTTCAAAATGAGTAAGACTTTGTACCTCGCTTCTATAAGCCTTTTTCGGAAATATTTTTGTGGAAGATTATCATCTTGTAGGTTTTGTGCCTTAAGTGCAAATTTAGAAATAACCCAGGGAATTATATTTTATGAGATAATAATATTCTGTCGGAAGGAATTTAAAAAGATCACCTCATCTCCTAAGCCTTCTGAATCTCAAAGTTGTGTATCCTCTTTTTGATAACATTTTGGCACTTGCATTCTGTTCTAAATCTCCCCTTGTCTATTTCTATCATTCTTCCATTGACCACGTTTATTGAGTACCTTCTATGTGTCTGGCACTTGTCTAGACTTGCCCTAAGTCAATTTATTTCTCACGGTTCTAGAGGCTGGAAATCTTAAGATCAAGGTGTCTGCCAATTAGGCTCCTGGTGAGAACTCTCTGGATTACAGTCACCTTCTTGCTGTGTGGTCACATGACCTTCCTTCAATGTGTGTGTGTGTGTGTGTGTGTGCGCGCGCACGTGTGTGTTCAGAGAGACAGGCAGCAACAGCGACAGAGATCTACTTACAGGTTACTAGTTCCATTGGATTAGAATCTTACATTTATGATCTCATTTAATTTCACTATTTGCTACAAGTATTATCTTCCAATACAGTCACATTGTGCAGTAGGGCTTCAGCCTATGACTTATGACAGAGAGAATTCACTCCACAGTAGGACAATGGGCATTTGACATACATGGTTTTCCATTATTCAACATTACTTGAACTGTATCATAACCAAGAGGTTGTACAGCCATAGTCCTAAAATGTTTCAATGTAAAGATGTCAGCATTAACTGAAGGATTAAAAAATTTTTTTTTATAATGACTGCTGGAAAACTATTCAGTTGTGCTTATATTTTTTCTGGAAAAGAAAGATGTAAAAAGTAGTATATGTTGGCCCTCCCTGGTGGCACAGTGGGTTAAAGCACAGCACTAAGAAGCTAAAGCCACTTCAGTATGTGATGGATCCCCACCCCGGAGGTGATCCACATGGCACAGCAGACCTCTCCTGACCTACCTGCTTCTCCACTCAGCAGTGCACTTTGTCAGTCGGTCTGTTCTGCTCCCCACTCTGTCTCTGGTGAATCCTCTCACCGTTCCTGTACCTCTGGCCTGTACCCCAGTTCTGTATGCATAAATAATCATTTTTAAAAATAGTGTATGTTAATGAAAAAAAGTTCAGCTCCATTTTTCCATTCTCTTGATTACAATTTCCTGATTTTTAAGAACCCAGTTAAAGTGGGAAACAACTTTGTTCACCTTTAGTTTCCCATGGAAGCACCCTCAATAAGGATATTAAAGAGTAGCCAAGAGTTGCTTTCCTTCACAGGGCTCACAAAAGGCTTAGGTAACGAGTGGACAGAGAAAATTTCATTCAATGCAAAGCAAACAGTGGTTTCTGTTGGACTTCGGACTGACCAGTTTCAGGGCAATTTGACTGACCTTGAACAGAATTGAGAGAAGCACTACTTGCACGTGCCAGCAGAACTAAGTGAAAAGAGTTGCTGGAAGTGTTTTTGTGCATTTCTGAAAATTAAATCTTCCCCTCTCCCCTTGCCTATCGAGCTCCCATTGCTCAGGCCCTGCCCTTCATCCATTCATTGTCCAGCTGGGCCATTGTCACTTCTAATCACTTCTTTATTCATCTTCTTCAAATATACCCAAAAGCAAGTCAAGAGCAACCAGTAAACAGAATTTTTTAAAATATCATCAAAAGCTTCAAAAAATCTAGGTATTCTTGCTTATTTTGTGCCCAATTTTGCCCCTGTGTATGAATGTCAACCTCTATATCCCTTGACAACCTCCAGGGTATCTTGAAATGCTCGCGACTCTTAGTGACATAAGGAAAGGATTGTATGTGTGAAGGTATATGTGTGTGTGTGTACATATGCATGCATGTTATATATGTGTGTATATGTATATGGAGGTAAATATATATATATAATTTGGTATGGACATCTTGCTAGACGAGGTCCATTTATTTATTTAATTAACGCCTTGAACTACTGAACACAGGTTCTTTTGGGGTTATTTGAATTTTCTCTAAATCTCTGCGTTAAACAGAGTTCTAAGGATTGTCTCATCCCCCAAGAACCTTATAGGTTAATTAAAGAAGTACCTCAAGGGTAAAACAAAACTGCACAGGAAAAAGGTAGGCAAGAAAAACCACCTGGAATGAGCTTGTCCTCCCTCTACGCCACCCGTGCTTTGTGCTGCTTTGCCACTGTACTCATCTCTACCCCGAGAAAAGGTCAGCATCTGAGAATTCTCATTTCAGTTAACTTATTACACAGGTATAATGATATCATAAAACTATAATAGTATGGCCCTCCCTGGTGGCGCCCTGGGTTAAAGGACTGCACTAAGAAGCTTAAGCCGCTTCCGCATGAGTTCAATCCCCACCTACCCCGGAGGTGACCCACATGGAGTGGCAGACCTCTCCTGACCCGCCCGCTGCTCCCCTCAACAGTGTACTTCATCGATCTGCATGTTCTGCTCCCCATTCTGTTCCTGGTGAATCCTCTCACCCTCCGCATCTCTGACCTGTACCCCGGTTCTGTATAAATAAATAAATAAATCTTTTTTAAAAAAATAAATATATATATATATAATAGTATGGCAGACAATATGGAAGTAGAAAATGTGGACAATGGCTGTCCGCTCTTCTTTATCTTCCCCAGATGCCAATGGTGACTTGTTTAAAATTTTGTTTTCCTTCACTCCCAGACACAGAATTCTTTACTCATTTCTTAACTTCGCTATTAAAAACTCCCTTTTTGTTTTTTTCCTTCTCTTCAACTATCTGCAAACATGACCTGTCTTATGAAACGGTGCCATAATAAATAGATACAAGCAAACCCAGATACTGCGGTATGTTGAGTAATGACTCCTCAAGATTATCTGTTTTCTAATCTTCAAGAACTTTAACTGTTACCTGATATGGTGAAAAGGACTGCATATGTGATCAACATAAAATCATGAGATGGGGGATTATTCTGAATTATCCAGATGGGCTGCATACAAGTTCACAAATTCTTATAAGAAGGCAGATTCCAAGTCAGACTGTGGCTTCATAAAGGGACAGAGAAATAATTTGAAGATTTGCTGCTGGCTTTGAAGGTTGAGGAAGGAGGTCATTAGCCAAAATATGTAGCTGTCCCCTAAAAGCTGGAAAGGTCAAGGAAACATATTCTCCCCTGAAGTCTCCAGAAAGAATGCACCCCCAAAGACTTATTTCAGACTTATGACCTGAAGAGGCTTTGTTGTGACAACTGTGAGGCAATTTGGTACAGGAGCAATAGGAAATATAACTATAATAAATGAAAATCTCTTCCTTCATCCATTAAATTTGGTTCCTTTGCATGACAACACAGTTATCTTTGCTGAGGATGTTACTACCATTGATCCAAGCCACTTGTAAGAATGTGAACAATCTGCACTTTCTCTTGACCCCCCAAAGTTCCTGGGACCATCTCACTCTGTTGGCCTCTGTGTGGATAGTTTGAACAAACGATCCCTCTATTGCCCTTCAGTTCCTTCTGGGTGCATATTTCTAGTCCTGACTCAGGAACAGAGTACCAAAGGGAAACATAGTCAATGATCTCTCATGAAGTAAATCTACAAAAATTTCATTGAATATTTGCTGAGGGCATTTCGAAACCTAGCAGTGGACTTAACTAATGTTGATGCAGTTTGGCCTGGGCATACATCAAAGGCTTCAAGTATCATGAGGCTGTGAATGATCAGAGCACAATGAGGCATGAGAAAATAAATATTATGTTGAAACAGTTTCAGTAGTTTTCTTAGAAGTATAGAAGCCTTATGGGGAAGTGATATCAAAAGCGTGTTATGTGAGAATTTCTTAACATTTTTGAAAAAGTAACTTTATTTTTAAAAATTGATAAAAGTGATAAAACTCCTTTCATTTTATACAGTGTCAGAAAGCCCAAAGGCTTGCTTTGGTATTTATTGGTGAATATATGCCTTCAGTTTAGAAATTTGTATCAAAATTTAACAAAATGTGGAAGCCCAGTTAATATGAAGGATTGGCCTATAGATGGGAGAAGTAAGCTAATGGTAGAGACTCCTGAGCCATCATTTCCCAATGTGTAGGCCACTGCAATTTCCCAATGAGACCCACCCACTGTGCAATTGCCTTTTGATATGACTGGAATACCTGTTTTTTTCCAAATCTGGACATGATACCTCAAGCAAGTGTAGCAGAACTTTTCTGAGAGTTAAAACTATTAAAATGGAATTCATTGCTGGGGGGGTACCTTTTGCTTTTGTGGACTGATTCACTTGTGAGGACAAGAAGTCCTTTTTGAGGACTATCCATGTATTAGACACTGTTTTCTGTGCTGGACATAGAGAAAGATGATTAGACCCAGACCTTGTCCTTAAGGATGGTGGTCTACTGGGTGAGGATGACAAATATAAGTAAAATCAAATTCAGAATAAGCAAGTCAGGGAATATAAACAGACTTTTCCTCTGCTATCATTACTGCTGTTGTACTTTGCTCATATCCTAAACCTCAAGCACAGATTTTTTTGAAGGACAAAAATGATGGGATCAGACTGCAAATGGTTGCTATTTTTTTCTTCCTATGGACAACAATAAACAATTCTCCAATTCTGTAGATGAAAGAAATATATTTTTCTGTTCTCCAAATGTGAACTCATACTTTTCTTAGAATTAAGAGGAAGTGGGCTCAGGTGCTCCCCTGATCTCATGTACAGAATCAGAAGTGTGTTATTTTTCATAATCAATAATGAAAGGGGTGGTATATTTTCTTGATAAAAACATAAGCAGTATGGCATGAATACGTATTGCTAGAGGAAGAAGAGGATACTGGTAGACATGGTAGGACCCATCAATACAAAGAGCACAATAGCATAAACAGCTGGGCTGTTTTAAGAATAGAATTCAGCAATTCAAATCCAAATCCTTAATTCCATAATGAAAGGAAATGTGAGCAATGTCTCCTTCTCATACCAATCCATTTCTATGAGAGATTTTCATAATGTTCACTCCAGATCTGTTAAGCCCACCTCAGGCAGGTCTTAGTCATCCTCTCCATGGACTTAAAAGGAAGATGGTGGGAAATCCTTTTAATGTTTACTTAATTATAAAGAAATGCATGCTTACAGAAAAAGCAATAGGTTGTTGCTATTCTTAAAAGTCATTTAGATTTAATGAGGTAAGCCTTCCAGCTGCCTAGTCTGGATGTGGTTGGTAAAGCAAGATACTGAAATGAAGCTGTCAGCCCAGAGAAACCAAACTGTGTCTAGTGGTCCTTGTATATTGTGGGTAATTTTGTCCCCCTCTGATGTCCTATCACGGTAGAGGAAGAAAAGATCTCTCTGGATAGAATGTTAACTTGTTTCTTTGGCAACTTTACATCACTCAAGAGAAATATTGGTTTGGATTTCAATTATCCTAATGACACAAAACAGGTGGAGAAAAGATGGTAGTGTGTGGGAGTCTTCAGGAAGGATAGTAAGTGATAATCTTTTAGACAGCAGAATCCTGATCTCTGCATTTTTGTATGTATTATTCCCTATGTACCACAATTAGATGGTGAAAAATTTTTTGGTTATTATTTAAATATGGATTTATTCTAATAAAAACACTAGAATTATCAGTGGAATTATTTCTCATAAAGCTGGAATAGGAGAAAACATCATATGGATTCATATTTGTGGTTATTATTTCGAGTTTAGATAGGAGAAGGGATGTGAAAAGTGCTAAGCCTGATCTTGTCCCTGGTACAACAGAGTTTAAAACTGTGGCATCCCATTACTGTCCAGATTGTGTTCTACACCCACATGTGGTTGTGAGGTTCTCTTCTGCCCTCAGTTCACCAGCCTACTCTCTTACCACATTCTCTCTCTCTCCTTAGTCATTGGTTCCATCCTCTTCTGTTCTAGTCCACTCCAGTCTTAGGAACTTTAAATTTTTCTATATCTATGACTCTCACCGTCCCTTAGGCATTAGCCCCTCCAAATGATGAACAAGTTGGCTCCAAAATTTACAATTATCTGGTAAATAAATTATTTGGATAATGCTGTATATGTTAGATATAAACTGTACCCTCCAAAATAAAACAATGCAATATTACTGTATTGCAATAGTTACATTCATTACAATTTATAATTGAATAATGTTCAATTACAATATACAATGCAATATTTACATTCGTTAGTTTGCATGAAAGCTAGCAAAAGAGAGGCAGAACAGGGTACTGCCACATAGCTTTCTGACTTTGACATATGCTGTTCCTTCTGCCAGGAGTATTCCTCTCTTCTTCCCATGATTTCCATGGTTACCTAGTAAAATCATTTTTATCCTTCAAATTTCAATTCAGGTACCTGAGCCAGTCATGTTAGAGACTACTGGCCTTACATGTTGGGTTAGATGTTCCTGCTATCTGGATTTATAGGATTTCCCGTATCATAAGATGTATCCTGTATAAACCATTATTAATAAACGTCTGACTTCTTTCCTGGCACAAACAAAGCTTTCAATACATATATATTTTTTGATGACGAGAAAAGTTGGCATTCTTCTTTAATGTTGCCTGTCAATATTAGTCCACTAAGCAGACAGGAAGAAAACAAATAATAGCTATGCTTTATCTAAAGCCAAGAAACTGAAGCTCACTAAGAACATGTGCTAAGGTATGCATATTGCTGTGGAGAGGAGCATGCAAAGCCAAAGAACATAATTAAGTAAATCTAAGAAAATAATCTAGATATTTTAAAGATGATTTCCAGTGAATACAAGAAAAACATAAACAATTTTGTCATAGAGAATATCCTTGAATGGATGGTACCAATAGGAAGAAAGACTTCAGAAAACTTCACCTTCCAAGAAGTTTTTAATAGGAGTCAGTCAATACAAAATATGACACTGCAATCAGCCCTTCAAACGAGAGAAGGAATGGAAGTATGTAAAGCAGTGTGGCCCTCACAGTAAACAAGCTAAAGAAGAATGAGAACATTCTTAAATATGAAAAACTAACCTCATGACTGTTTTCAAGAAACTCATGTCATTTCAAGATAAGAAAATGAAGTAGCAAGACTTGCTTTTCAGAAGTGACTCAAGGGATAAAATGTTATTGTCCTATTGTCATTATTCAATTATAAAAGAGTAGAGTTGGGCCTCCCAGGTGGTACAGGAATTAAAGTCCAGTTCACTGTAGACTGAGTTCCATCTCCTGCCAGGGACCTGACCCACATGGCACAGCAGACCTCTCTTGTCTTGTCCACTGCCCCCCTCAGTAGGTTATTTCAATGAATCGGCCTATTCTGCCCCCCACTTTGTCTCTGGTGAATCCTCTCATACCTTACACCTCTAGCCTACACCACAGTTCTTGTATGCATAAATAAATACAAATATTTTTTTAAAAAAGAGATAGTAAAGTATAAGAAATAAATATATGTAAATAAAAATATTTCCTTAGGAAATACATATAGACAATATAGACAATGTAGTAGAGTAAAAATTGATCAGAAGAAGAACTTGACAATGGGAAATACTGTCAGAAAGGACACTGAGGAAAGTTCTGGAGCCCAAAAAAGAGATTTCCACTATCTGGAGGGAAGCTGATGAAGTCTTCTCAAATGAAGATTCCTTCTAGCCCTTAGCTACATGATTTGTGGCATCATGACTTCATCACTTGCACACAATGCGATAGATAAATCCAGAGATATGGATTCAAATCCTGGCTCACTCATTTCTTCATTTCTGGATACATATGACTTACAATTTTCTAAGAGATAGATATAATAATAACTACAACAGAAGTTGCTGTGAACATGGTAACATTATTGATTTATTTTCTTCCTTCATTTATTCACTCATTTATTCTTTTATTTGGAAAGAACACTTAGTATGAGAGCTGACCTCTTAACAGATTTTTAAAGTATGTGGTATAGATTGCTGATTTACAGGTGCAATGTTGTAATGCAAATCTTGAGAACTTTTTCATCTACTTCTTTTAGATCTTAGCATGGTGGCACTATTCCAGGAAAGCTCTTCATAACCCCTCCAACAGCATTGCTTTACTAATCAGCACTCTAGGAATACTAGGAATACACTCTTTCTAAGTGTTTATCAGAATGATAACTTTTATTTAAAACTATGACTCTTTGATTAATGTGTATCACTGGTATCTAGTCCAGCATGTAGTACATGTTCAATAAATTTGGGTTGGTGAATGAGTGTTTGAGTGGATAACTATACAAGTGAACAAAGATTAAGAGACATATCATGAAACTTGCCTTTTGGCTGATTGCAATTCTGGCCCAAGTCAACCCTCTTTTTGGACCACAGTTGAAAAATGAAACCATCTGGTATCTCAAGTATCACTGGCCTTGAAGAAGAAGACCAGCCCTCCAGGGTCAACCATTGAAGTCACAGAGAGAATCCCTCCAGATGCAAAACCACCTCAAACCAGACCGACTTCTTTGACTTGTCCATTTTGGCCATCAGCTGCCTTAAAACATTCACAGCATATTTGAGTCTTATTCTACAGTGCATTATTTTTTCCTGTCACCCTTTTTTATACTCTGATGAATCATGTGCCTACTTAACCTAAACCATGCTGGCTCCATAAAATGTTCCTATGCTCTTCTAAGACAGAAGGTGCTCATCTTCTGAGCAATGCCTTACTCTCTCCTGAGAATCCATGGATTTGAAGATGGCTCCTGCCTGCTCACAACGTAGGACTCAACAACGTATTTTAAACTTACAAGACAATAAGACTCTGCTGGAGTAGTTGGTAGAAGAGCATGTTCAAAGGGCAGGTGTGCCCCAACAGAATTACACCAAAGTCTATTTTTGAGATGAATCTTATTTCTGCCGTCTTTTGGAATAAATTATTTTCTGCTTTCTATGGAAAGCACCTATCAGTGCCTAGACTAATAGATGATGGCATATCATTGACTAGGAATATCCTGCTATTGTTCTCATGGGAAAATATTATCATGACTTTTTGAGTTTGCCTGCTTGCTTGTTCAGAAATGCAGATAACTTCTACAGCTGCCAACAAGCTAATCCAGGAGACATTTGGGAATGTTCAGGAGCTGGAAGACATCACAGTACAGTTTCTTCTGTGTTTGTTCCCCACAAGATTTATCTTTCTCTTTGTTCTTCCATCCCCACCAACCCTGCAGACAAACATGCCTCAAACAAGTCTATCCGAAACCACAGGGACCACATCCTTAAGTAACTGATAATTACACAGTAGTGACTATTTTTCTGGCTAGCTTATCTATAATTTCTCATCCTCCCTGATTTTTTTTTTCCTTCACTGTCTCACAGTTGTTGTTCTTTTAACCCAACATAGTTGCTGGTTCTACTTTGTATAGCCCACCATAGTTTTATTTCTCCTGATAAAATTTTCATAGAGATTTAGTGTATTGCTGAGATTAAAGATCTGTGATGTGGTAACATTCATCTGAAGAGGTGGAAAACTATACTTTTAAGACATATACAGTGTTATAAACTAATGCTACCACAATAAAAAAAATTACAAAAATAACTAATTTTTAAAATAGAAGCAATAAAGGCAATGGATTATTTTCCCCCAAATTAATTTTTTTAAATAAGAATAAAGTTAGAAGTCTTGAGGACATGTTTCTTTAAATCTGAATTCTCTTTTGAGCTTTCCCAAATTTTTTCACGTGTGTTGCTACAGGAAAAACTACTAAATTGCAAGATTCTTGAATCAGATGTTACTCATTGATAAGCAAACAATGAAAAGCTTATTAACTTCTCAAATATTGATTGACCTCAGTTGATGGGCATCGACTGTGTTAAATGCTTGATTCTATCTGTGGCATCTTCCCCACATGCTCAAAAATATTATTTCTTTGGGTTGAATGAAAAATATTATGGAGGAATTTCCCAGAAGTGACTTACCTGCAGTTTTCTCTCCTATCTTTCTCATTCTTCATAATATACTTATCCTGATTTGGTAAAAACAATCAGCTGACCTTTCCCCTTTACTGCAATGGTTCCACAGCTTGTTCACGAGCCAAGCCAAATCTTCCCATGGTGGCAATGTTAATATAAAGTAGAATAGAATAAAGTTCTGACTTTTTTTCTTTTTTTCAGGTGTCCAGATCTCTGTATGTAACTAGTGAAGTTAACCCAGATGTAATATTTCATAAAACTCAATTTCTTTTCTCTGCATTAAGTTGATATTTGGTGATTCTGAACAGATTCCGCTATACAACAGCACATATTCTTTTTAAGCCTTCCTGTTACAGAGGAGTTCTACTGAAATCTAGAGTCTTCCCTAAAAACTATATTTTAGATCAAGACATTTTCCAGGTGCCCTTCATTTTGAGAAGATCTTGCTAAGGGTCTATAGAATAGACTCTGGGTTAATAGTGTTGAAATGGTGATACTCAGTTTATGATTTAAAGTGTCTGATGACTTTTGAGAAAAGATGATGTGGACTCTAATTAGATTGCTACTTAATAATGAGTGTGAAGTAGGTCAACTTTGCTAGTGTAGAAAACTTAGCTACAAAGTTTGTACTCATGACCTTTACTTTAGAGATAAATTTACTTCATAGTAAATCCCCATGAACATAATTTTTCTTTTAAGAAAATAAAACCCAGCAAATAAATTTCGCTATAACAACAGTTCCATAGAATACCTATGTTCCTTTCTACCCACCCTCAACCAGACTTTCAGCTTTGCCTACTTTTTTACTTGACTCATTCACCAGTATTAATACCCATATCCTTCACTTTTTATTACATTTATGTACCCATTTAATTTTGGCACTTAGCAGTGAATCAGGAGCTAGATGACAAAACCATTTAGAGCTGCTATAAAGGTCCTATATACTATATCCCCACAATCACCCCATAAGCCTCCCTTATCACCACCACCACATCATCAAGACATAGCGACTTAACTGATTCTGCAGTTTCATATCCAAACATCCCCTTTATATTTCTTTCCTGTTTTCTTTTCCCTTGACATCTGAATTTCACTGAGATATGGAGATTAAACTTAAAAGTAAGAGAACAATAGAAATAGATTTATGAAAGTTCACTCTATAAACCTGAATTTCTTTGTAAGGCCTTCTAAAATGATGTTTGTGTACTCATGTATATCTTGCCATATTCCAAAAAGGACTAGAGGTGATTTGTGAGTTCACAAACAAGATAATAAAATAAATGTATGAAAAAAAATTGGTCAAGGAAAGACATTGAATTGAGATCTGCATTATGTAGATCAGCAATTGCTTTCAAATACACCAAAATTTTGACCTTGATTTTCTAGTAAATAAAAAGAGGAAAATATTAAAATAGCTGTATGCCACAAATGCCACTAAAAGCTATAAAGTTTGAAGAATAATTTGATAGAATAATTTCAAAGAGGATAATCAAAAAATAAATTGCTCTAGTTTTGAGAGTAAAAAAGTATCAGTTCAAAGTTCAATGGACATTTTCTTTTAAAACATATATGCTTTTCAAATCTCTTCTTCCTCCTAAAAATTCTTTTAAATGAACAAAATTGTCCTGAACTTACTATCATCTAATCAAAATTTGGAGAGTGAACCTATATTTCTGGAACTACATGTTAAATAAGCTATGGTTTCTGTCCTCAGTCTAATTGGGAATGCAGATGTATAAACAAAACTCTAGTAGGATAAAAATATGCTGATAGAAAGATGTACAGAATCTCTCAATGTGGTAAATACACAAGACTTGTAAAATCACAGATAATTAGTTCAAATACTCACTTACCCATTTCTCCATCTCAGTTTCTTCTTCTAAGAGGTAAATATAGTAATAACTGTATCACAGATTGTTAATGAACATATTAACTTTTTTTAGATCTTAGCTTGGTCAGACCACCTCAGGAAAGTTCTATTGACCTAGCTGACAGGGTCACTTTCGCCTTTTATAGTTTCATAGCACCATGTGCCCTTCCTTCTTTTAATACTTACGAAAGCTGTATATTGAGGGTCTCTCTGGCTGCCTAAGGGTTAAGTCTTAGGGCTGTCACCTCTGTGGCCTGAATCAGACCTTTGGCCAGGAACTAAGCCACATAATGCAGCAGACCTCTCCTGTCTTGCCTGCTGCTCCCCTTAGCAGTGTACTTCGGTAGTTCTGATTCCCACTCTGGCTCTTGTGAATCCTCTCACCTCTCACACCTCTGGCCTATAACCCAATTCTTCTTTGCAAAAAATAGGTAAATATTTTTTAAACTATATATTTACATTCGTATTTGTGATTCTTTGATTAATATGTGTCCTTGGTAACTAATCCAATGTCTGGAATCTAGTAAATGCTCAATAAATATATGTTGATGAGTCAATAATTGCATGAATGAACAAATGAACTCACAAATGAATACTGAAAAGAGGCTAAATGATATAATGTGGCATATATTTGGCATAGGGTCTGACCTGTTGGATAATGACATAGGCTTGGAAAATTCTCCCATTTTTCCCATGTGAGAAGATCATCATTAGTTCTTCAGAAATGTCTAGAAATTCACTATTTGAAAAATCAGAAAATATTGTATGTATAATATAGAGTTTTTTCCCTATTTCACCAGTGACTTTAATTTTGGCTGTCGTGCATTCCCCAGAAGGTAATCAAAGCCTGATAATAAGTGAGCAGGAAGGATGTGTGTGTTAGTGTGTCTATGTATGTGTTATGTGTTGTCCTATGTGTCTCTTTCATCCTCTCAAACATGGGCTGGGTAACCTAGAATAATTTATATTCCATTCTGTATCTTTTAATGCTGATATGAATAAAAGACTCATCTTCCTTTCTTCTGATGAGGAGGGAAGTTTAGCTCTTAGCATTAGGAGTAGATAATTAAAGCACAAGAGGCTTTTAAAAAATGTACTTTGAGGGCCCTCCCTGGTGGCGCAGTGGGTTAAAGCACAGCACCAAGAAACTAAAGTCACTTCCGCATGAGTTCGGTTCCCGCCTGCCCTGGAGGAGATCCACATGGCACAGCAGACCTCTCCTAACCCGACCACTGCTCCCCTCTGCAGTGTACTTCATCAATCTGCCTGTTCTGCTCTCCAATTTGCCTCTGGCGAATCCTCTCACCGCCCCTGCATCTCTGCCTGTACCCCAATTCTGAATGCATAAATAAATAAATCTTTTAAAAAAATGTACTTTGAATCACATTTAATGTTCAAGTTTATCCCATTATCTCATTTATAGTAATAAGGAGAGACTTTCTCTCTTTGATCCTTTCACACGGTATTATATAAACTGATTTTTTTATTCCCCATATTATGAATAAATGCTATAAAACAGAAACACATACATGATTAGACCAGTTTTAACTTCTTGGTGACAAAGAAAATGTCCAAGTGAATAAAGCAAAAATCTTCATTATTTCCACTTATACATAATTATTTAATCAATGTCTGGACTAACCTGCATTTTTGATGGATGCAGGAACTTTGATTTTATTCATATTCTGACCCAAGTTACAGTGCCTGGCACAGTCTATAAACTCAGTAAATATTTAAAGAATGTATGAGTGAATCGCTGAATGATTGAAAAAATGAAGATATATGCTAGAAATTAAGCAATGCTCTTTTCTGTGTAGGAAAGCTTGCTTGACCAATAGGATGTCAGCATTGTCCCTTTTTTCTTTCTTTTATTTATTTATTTATTTATTTATTTATTTATTTATTTATTTATTTATTTATTTAAGATTTATTTATTTGTGCATACAGAACTGGGGTACAGGCCAGAGGCTCAGAGGCGGTGAGAGGCTTCACCAGAGACAGAGTGGGGAGCAGAACAGGCAGATAGACGAAGTACACTGCTGAGGGGAGCAGCGGGCGGGTCAGGAGAGGTCTGCCACGCCATGTGGTCACCTCCGGGGCAGGCGGGGATCGAACTCATGCGGAAGCGGAAGCGGCTTTAGCTTCTTAATGCTGTGCTTTAACCCATTGTACCACCAGAGAGGGCCTAAATCTGTTTTTAATGGGGTTGTTTTCACTGAAAAGGAGAGATAAAGTTTAGAAAAGGAAAAAGTAGGAATGAGTACCTCATTAGAGCAAACTTTGGAAGTTCAGGTATTTAAAAGCAGATTAAGCAACAGTAGAAAGGAAGCAGATCATACTATGTGTTTTGAATTGTTGAGACAGAAATTAGAAACAACATTTAGCAAAATAAAAACAAAAAGAAAGTTGGAATTTTTGTGCTTATTAAATTTTCAAAGAAATAGGATTACTTAAAATTACATCACATAAAAAGTTGGAATTTCTGTTATTACTAAATTTACAAGGAAACATGATTGCATAAAATGACAACACATGGAAAGTCAAAATTTCAACAAAAGTTATACAATACTGTTACAAAAAGTATGAAAGTAGAACATAGGACTACATGACACTCCATCTTCAACACAAATTTCTCTAGTCAATTCTAAATTTATACCTAAAATTTGTGAACTTTTATTTTAAAATATTTTAAAGTTAAATAATGAATACTAGTGAATGCAGATCATTTCCAGATATTAGAATATTCAAGGTGTTATACACTTATGTATATTTGTTTTATGTTTTACAAATGTTTATAGGTAAATAAGTATATTTATATATTTTAAAATATTTGTATATTATATATTTATACATATTTCCTTATAAAAGCTCAATCAATTAAGCAAAGATTATATCTCTATCCTTTACATTTTTTTAATCCTCCATCATATCCTGAAGTGATGTTAGCTGGTTTTGGCTAGTTCCCAGGACCTTTTACAGGCTTTCATCTACAGAAATTCAATTGCTTCCTGTATGGGTGAACTCCAGAACATAAAACCTGCTCTTCCACTGATTTGGAAGCAAAACCTGTAGCATAGCTTATGCATACCTTTGTGCTGAAAACATGATTATCCTTGTAGTTCTCACACATGAACGTTCTTCACACTCCCATTAACATCATCAAAGCATATATTTCCAGAAAGTACTCTCAGTACACAATTAGTTTTATTTCAGTCTCTGAAGCTTCTTTCATTCTCATGTGTGGTCTTCAAATTTTTCCGTAATTTTAGGACAATATTTATATCTTTTACTTAAAAATATCACACACATTTATATACATATTCAGTGTAGACTATCTAGGCTGATACTTTCTAGAGACTCAAGAAATATACCTTTGCAAACAAAACACTCCTCAGTGATATCTTTGAACTTTCTTATCCATAGCAACAATCAAGCAGATTTGTTCATTTTTCATCTAATTAAAACATCTCTCAATTTCACTCTCCAGATTAGATTCCCGCAGTTAGACAATGACCAAATCTTTATTTCATATATTAAGTAAGTCTTTGCTTCATGTTTAGTAAGTCTGCAAGACTTAGCACATAAGACACTGTTGCTACTTAAATTTCTTTTAGTACACATTTGTTTTGATAGAATACTATATATGCCTTAAATAAAATGATGATAATTAAGATTTATTTGTGCATACAGAACTGGGGTACAGGCCAGAGGTGCAGGGATGGTGAGAGGATTCACCAGAGACAGAGCGGGGAGCAGAACAGTCTGACTGATGAAGTGCACTGCTTAGGGGAGCAGCGGGTGTGTCAGGAGAGATCTGCCACACCATGTGGTCACCTCTGGGGCAAGCGGGAATCCAACTCAGGCGCAAGCGGCTTTTAGATTCTCAGTGCTGTGTTTTAACCCGCTGCGCCACCACGGAGGGCCATAAGTAACATTTTTGAGTCTAAGAATCAGCATTTGAAAACTTTGAATATTTATTATTCCATTAACTTCAGAATGACTTCCAAAGTATTGAACTGAAATAGGTCTTAGGTTTCTTGTAATAAATTCAGGTTACCCCTGCATTGTAACTTTTAGTGGATTAGGAGAGGTCTGCAGCATCAAGTGGTTACCTCAGGGTGGGGATCGAACTCATGCTGAAGTGGCTTTAGCTTCTTAGTTCTGTGCTTTAACCCACTGCACCACCAGGGAGGATCATGATTTTATATTTTTAAGGAAAATGAAAACTTCCACATATATGTCGAAAGGCTTTGGTTGTTAGCAGTCATTATTCATAACCATTATATGCAGATAGTAAGATTGAATGACTTTAAAATCTTTATTTTTAATGTTTCCTTCAATAAATGCATTCTTACTGTGGATTAAAGGAGAAATAAACACTAATTTTTGAGATAGCAGTGAGACAATTACCCTTTAGATCAGTTTTCTCAGACAAGTTGATTTTACTATTTGTAGATAGGCAATTTGAGAATCTTTTCTCTCATGAAGGCATAAATATGTACTGAATGGATGGATGCAAACATTTATGAATAAATGACAGTCTGAGGGTATCCTCAGAGATGGGTAGAAGGCAAACCTTCAGGTAAGATGAGATTGTTTTTCCCTTAAGATGTTAGTCTTAAAAAAAAAAAAAGATGTAGGCCCTCCCTGGTGGTGCAGCGGGTTAAAGCACAACACCAAGAAGCTTAAGCCACTTTCGCATGAGTTTGATCCCCGCCTGCCCCAGAGGTGACCGCATGGTGTGGCAGACCTCTCCTGACCCGCCCCCAGCCTGCTGCTCCCCTCAGCAGTGTACTTGGTCCATTGCCTGTTCTGTTCCTCACTCTGTCTCTGGTGAATCCTCTCACCCTCCACATCTCTGGCCTGTACCCCAGTTCTGTATGAATAAATGAATAAATAAATCTTAAAAAAAATGTAAATCTTCACAATTTTAGCACATCAATAAATAATAAGTTTTCCAAATTTTATAACATAGAGAGTTTCAGTTTTTCTTTATTTAGGAAAAATTATTTAAACTAGTCATCAGCAATTAATTACAATTGTCTTAGAAAAAAAAGTTCCGATGCTTACATTTAACATCCAGCATTGACCAACATGGTCATCTAGTCAAATACATTCACATCAAAAGTAGAGTGTTTGTGTTTTTATTGTTAAAAAATATTAAGCAAACTTGGTGCTTCATGGTAATTGTTGAGATAATAAAAATCAAATGTATTAAAAGTAACAGCCCTTGAATATTGTGTGACAAGTGCTATACATACATATGCTTAGACTTTTAATTTAGGTTTTGGATGGGGAAATCAACACTTGGGGAAGAGAATACATTGTTTAAGTTGCACAGTTTTGTACTTGGTATTTGATCTTAAACCTGCTTAATTCCCAAGCAGTTTGAGGAACTGCACTATTCTGCCTGCTCAAGTCCTGGGAGTGTGTGTGTAGCCTCCCTGGTGGTCTAGGGCTTAAGTCTCAACTCTGTCCCAGCCAGAGCCGGAGTTTGAACACTCGCCAGGGAGCTAACCCACAAATGGCAGTAGACCTCTCCATTCTGGCCTGCTGTTCCCCTCAGCAGTACATTTCAGTAGATCTGTCTCTGGTGAATCCCCTCATTCCCACATTCTGGACTACATGCCAGTCCTTCTACACAAAAATAATAATAATAATAATAAGTGTTGGTATGTGAAATCATGAAAAAAATGAGAAATGAGTGAAATTAAGTAGAATTTGCAATCCTTTCCTGTAAACTGAGTAGAACTCACATTTCCTTCCATTAACAAGAATCACAGGCAAAACTGCAGCTCAAAGATTCTCAGCTTTGGTGAGACAGATTTTTGTGATTCTGGGACTGGAACCAGGCTGATTTCTTCTGAGTTTCACTTTGTCGTCTCCAAGTGACTACAAAAAATAGAGATATTGGCACAGAACTGTGATGAAACTGCATGAATAGTAATAATTTTTGCTCTATAAATAGTAAATGAGAGTGATGCTTTATAATTAGATATTTTATTTTCTGTTACATACTAGAACATGGAAATATAGGGCATTTTCCCCTTTCAGATCAAGTTTATCTTACTTCCACTCACCCTAAATTATCTTTAAGTACTATGAACCTATATGTAGACTTAATGCTAAGTATATTGCTTCTAGCATACACTTAATAAATACTCTATGTATTTATAGTGTATCTGCTCTATACATACACTAATATATGCCATATGTACACTATACTCTAAACTAGAGCAAAGTAAGTTATTAGTGAGTGACTAGAGAGGGAGAGTCATGGATATTTTTTATTTAAAAAAGATGAATGCCATTATTAAATATTAGAACAAAGAGACTGGAATCCAAAGTGGTTGCTTATAGTTTAAAAAAAAAAATAATAAGAAAACGACCCTAACAGTAAGACTATACCAGTGGCTAATGGATTTGACACCATTGTTTCGTTAATTTTTTTTTTTTTTAAACAAGTACTTTCCTTCCTGGTGAAGGGAAAATTTAGTTTGTCTGCTAGGCTGAGGGTATTTCCTTTCTAAGGAATCAAGTTTCTATTTCCAGATGGTTTCTCTGCCCTTAACTCCAAAACAAAAATTTGTTTTTATGGCTATTGATTTTGATTAATGGATACTGTCATGGGAAACCAGTTTCTTTTCTTTGGAAAAAATACAGACCATTGTGATAAGGAACAAGTTTAGTTTTAAAACCTTCATCTACATTAACCACTTGGATTGACAAGGTCTGTTTGTGAATATCCAGGCTCAATGATAGCAGCTTCATATTAAAAATCTTTTAATCTGTCCATGATGTGTTTAGGATACAATGACTGATGAAGAAAAAGCTCATGACCAGAGGTCTAATTTTGATTCTGAAATATAATTAATGCTCTCAGGGTCAGAGTCTTGCCTGGTAGATACCCCATAGATTTATAATGACTGAATGGAGGGAACTAAACAGGGGGAAATCATCTCTGCAAGCCAGCTGGCTTCCCTGCTGACCCCTCCCTAGTTTGGCTCACCCCATTGCATCCCCAAGCCCTGCTGATATCTGCTATCAAGCAGAGCCAGAGGAAATTGATGAAAACAGTGCCAACATCAGTACCTCTGAGGGTTCCCCCTTTGCCAACATTAGTTATAAAGAAGCTGGTTTCATTCGCATTAAAACTATTGATTTTTTTTTTTCCCTCCCTCAGGCCAGCCCTGCATTATGCTTCTTGCAGGATCTGAGGGCTGTGCCTTTCACCAGTATGTTTCCTTTAGAAAAATTCATTTGTGGAATCAAAGAAAAATTCTCTTGGGCCTCTTGTTATCTTGCCAGTCCTGACCTGAAATACAGCTAGAAAATGAAGGCAGCTTTGTAAATAACAAATCTGACTTTCATCATTTTGCACTTCCGGGTAGCCTTCTTGTTCCTTCTTGTTCAAAGAGTCTAAGAAAATCAGGAGATAGTGTTTATTCATTGACTACACCTCACTGTATCTATATTTAAATCTCCTTCTGGTTACGTGGAAATATTACTTATGGCTTCTACATTCTTCTTAGTGGATAAATTTTGTAATGGATGGTTTCTTTCTTAAATAATTTGATCATTCATTTCATTCACATTTATTTGTTCTTGCAATTCTTTCTTTCATTCATCAATTATTACTTATTGTCTACTAACCTACTTTATGCCAGGCTCTGTACTAGTTGGTGAAGCTTGTGTATAGAACAAAATGGAACTTCTTCCTGTCTTCAGGATGCTAATAAAGTAATGAGGCAGAGAGCAAGCAAACAAATGCAATATCAGAGAAAAACACAGGGTATATAAAGTTAGTACAGCAATTTAGATAGCAGAATCTGCAGAGGAAGTGACATTCCAGCTGACACAGGATGGGGCTGGCACACTTAAATTCCTAAAGCCTTCTTTTTGGATATTAGTTGGAGGTAATGAGTAGTAGATACAGGCAAGAGAGGAATTAGGAGGATTTTGTTCAATTTCAAGGGGAAAATGATAGCTTACCTAACAATATGAGAAATTTTGGAATTAACTGATGGTGCTCTCCTTAGCTAATTTCATAGGCACAAAACAATACAAATATAATTTTATGGAGAGATAGCATATTTCTGAAAAAAAGTCAAAAGGATGGAAACTTCTGATTAATTTTGAAAATAAAATAATGAATAGATTGTTAAGAATATGTAGAAAAGAGATTCCGATCCTCCATAATCCCTTTTCCTACCACATCTCTGCTAGCAATGGAGTTATGCTTCCTCACCTTATTCCTTCTGCGTGTGAATGAGTGTGTGTGTTCATGCATGTACATATATAAATAAATACATATATCACATAAACTATTCAGAAAATTAATTTTTAAGTATTTTTATTTTTGCATAGAACTTGGGTGTAGTCCATAGAAGGGGTGGTGAAAGGATTCAGCAGAAACAGAATGGGTAGCAGGGTAAGAAGATTCATGGAAATACACTGCTAAGAGAAGCAGGGGGCGAAACAAGAGAGGTCTGTGATGCCATATGTGGGTCAGCTGCAGGGATCAAGCTCCGGTTTAGCAGTGATAGCTCTGTGGCTTAACCTGTAGGCCACTAGAAAGGCTCCAGAAAATTAATTTTTTATTGACATGAATGTCTTTTTATAGTCATTAACTTTATTTTTAATGTTCAAATGGTGTTGCATAAAACATAGATAAAAGTACAGCATATTAATTCTACATATTTGCAGTGTTTTTTATAGTTTTGGTTTTTTATACTTAGCATCTTAACTCATCCAAAAATTATCATTGTATCATTGTCTGAAGTGAAATCACAATTAATTTTTCCCCTCAATCATTCTGTTTTTCCAACCCTATGAACTGAATAATTTATCTCTTCCTTACTAACCTAACCTAATGTGCCAAGTTCTCTTGTAGATATGTTTTTACAGAGTCTATTTTCTAGTCAAGTGTTTTATTTATCTATTGCTATGGTCACACTACCATGCTTTTAAAAATTGTATGGTACTTTGACATAAACAGAAATGCCCAAAATGGTGGTTAGGATTATAATCTGAGTAAACCAAGTGTGAATCCAATCTCTGGAGAGAATTTATTTATTTTCATGTCATTGATGTTCAGTTCATTCTTACATTAGCATGAAGCCATCAGTTGACTCTCATTTGTATTATAGGTAAGTATTGATTTGGTGTTGATTTTATGAGAAATGCATATTAAACTATTTTTAAGCAAAAATACTGTCATTTAAAAAATACCATTCTTTTAAAAATGATCCACTTCTTAAAAATAATTGACTTTAACACAATAGTGATTTTAGTAGTTACAGTAAAGATGTTTTAGGTAATCTGATGAGTCTGCCGCTTCCACCATGAAATAGCTCTCGCTCAAGTCCATAAGTATAAAGAGCAAATGTCTTAAGTTAGACTTACTAGTCAGCAGACAGACTATGGGCAGTACCTAATGAAAGGGAAGGGTGGGAATTAAACATATTCTTGAATCCCAAAAGAGGGATACAGTCACAGCCCAAATTTCCCAGTCACAAAAGAGGGAGTACAGAATGGAACGTCCACTTGGAGAGATTACAGTTGGCCATGGAACGCTCTGAGGCAGTAAGTTGGAAATAAGCCATGAGCAAACCTCTTGAATAGCTGAAAGAAAACATTTACAAATATTAACATTGTGTTGCTGGAAATATGTCAATGGGCAAAATGTGGCAAAACTTGAGGAACAGATTTTAATTTTGTATGGGCAGTCTGATTAAGGACTGTGGGGGGAGAAAAAAATACCCAGAGGTATGAATTGAATTGTTAAAGTAGATCTTATTGGCACCAAACCAATAAGAGAACTGAGAAACCAAAGAGAAGGATTTGTAAGAGTAAAACAATGAAATTACAAATGGTCTATTTGTGTGGCCACATACTATTCAACAAGCAAAGGCAAGATATATCTAAAACTACAAGGCAGCTATGATCATGACACTTCTCAACTTATAAGATCCTGAATCTCTTTTCATAGTACCTAGAGTCAAGTGAATTTACACAACTTTTATATTGTGAAAAGGAGACTTTTATAGGAGCATTCACTCTCCCTCCTCTCTCTCTCTCTCTCTTTCTCTCTGTCTCTCTCATACACTCCACTGAGTGGTTGCTATAAATTCTGGGAGTATTAACCAGAGGGCATAGTAAGCATAGGAACTAGTTATTCTCCCTTTAGCTTTTTGATCATTCACATAGTCTATTCTATTAGAATTGTCTTCTGTCAGTCCTCCTCCCCTCCTATTTTCCCCACCAGTCTTACTGTCACCACCCTTGTCTAGACCTTGATGATGGTAATAGTGGACTAATTAGTTTTTCTTTATCAGCCTTTCCTCTCCCAATCTATCAACTTCTCCATGAACAGATTTATCGTCTTACATTGCAATCATCACCCTGTCTTCAAAACCTTTAATGGCTTCTTATTTTCTGTAGAATAAAGACGACATTCTTTATCTAAGCCTTTCACAATCTGTTTTCAAACTACTATTCCAACCTTGTGTCGCTAATTACTGTTCCACACACCCTCTAGTGATGCAAAATGATGCACACCTTGCTCCATACACACCCAGCCCTTTCCTGACTTTGTGTTTCGATATATGAAGTTCCTCCAGATTTTCCCCATTCCCTTTTTAAAAACCTTTCCTTCAAATTTCATCTTTTTCTTACCACCTTCTTTAACATTACCCGTGTCAATTGTTACTCTTTTCTATGAACCATTTTAACAATCATAAGTCATTACAAGATACTAGCTCTTGAAATTGTTTAAATGTTGAAAGACAACAGGGCTTAGGAAAGCTGGCATTAAAACTGCAAGCAGTTTTTGGTGTGGTAATTATTCATTTTAGTCAAATATTTCCAGCTATTTTTTCCCCCTGGGAGTATGGTTTTGTAAAAGGGTGGTCCCCAGGAAAAGGGGGAGTTTCAGGTTCCCTGCCCCACCCAGAAGGAGGGTGGAGCTGAGCAGAGAAAAGAAGAAAGTGAAGGAATCTGAGGAGGAAAGAAGCCGGATGGAGAGCCAGAGGAAAGGATGAGGAAGAAAGGCTGAGGAAGCCACACTGAGCAAAGGGAGGCATGTGAAGAAAACATGTTTATTTCTTCGCCTTGGATTGATTGAAAGAGATGTGGGTGAGAGACCTGTGGGGAGCTTGACTGTGGCAGTGTTTAACATTCATTTTGATTTTGCTCTTTTCCTCCCAGACTTATCTGACCATTTCTGACCCTTTTCTATGGATCCCGGCCAGAAGCTGCTTTAGTCTGGTGGGGGGCTTTCAGGCCTTGCTTTGGACCAACCCTTTTTGGGTGGACTTTTGCCCATGAGGGGATGGGTAACTTCAGGTGTTTGATTTAGAAATTATATTCCTTGTCTTCTGTATTGTATACTCACTGTATTAAAGTGCCTTTCCATTAAAGTCTTGTATGTTTTGCCTTGTGGCGGATGGCAGAACCTATTTATAGCAGGCAGATTTGGGAGTTCAAGCATGCCTCTCTCCCTGCCCTGTGACAGTGTGACTGTGCTTACCTGCTCTCTTGGAGTTAGTTTTGGCCACATGACTTATTTTGTCAGTGAATTTTGAATTTAAGTGATATGCGTGCCTTCTGATTATGAACTTTAAGAGTCAATGTACAAGCTTCCAAATTCTTTCCCTCTGTCTAAGCAATCAGCAGTCTATCTAGTAATCGTTGCAACCTTAGCGTGGTCCTGAAAGGTTATATAAAGAGCCACGCCATCATCACATCACTTCTTTTTGGTGAGGTAGAGACAATAAAATCATGATTAGCATATAGCTCACCTGTAATTAACAGATTTCATAAAGAAGAAATTAATCTTTGATATGTAACATGACCTATACTGAATGTACATTTTGTTTGAGAAAAGCCTTCAAAATGCAACTTTAATTCCATAGACCAAATAGGTACCCATCCATGAGTTGGTGGAAATTATGACAGCATTATGCGTTCTTAAGTGTAGATGTTAAATTACTGATGATTGAGCTGAGCCATTTCATTGAGAGTTTTTGAGTGATCATAGGGATGAATCTGAGTTCCAGCCTTTAAGGATTATTTCATGACCCTGTGATGCCTTGCAGAAGACAACATTTGCAAGATATTCTTGGGAGGAAGCTTTCTTTCCTCATCCCCACCAGAGTTAACAGTAACTCGCTGAGGAGGGACTTTGAAGCACCAGTAATATTCTCCTGAAGAATCAGCAGCAGACTAATAGACCCTGGCAGACACTTTGAAGAACAGAGACATTAGCAGAACTATTATAGCAACAGAGGAAAATCATAGCATTTAGTTATTGACAGCGACTCTGAGCCCAAGGGAAATAACCCTTGGGAGTTCCAGAAATGGAGGATATTATGGAATTAGTATATTATGGAACTTGAGTGTCATTTGAATCATGAACTCAAGTCGACCTCATTTATAATCTGATGAAACATGCTCGTTATATAGTGCACTTATTATCTGCAAAGATAATTTATTATTCCCATTAGTTAGTTCTATAAACATAGTTCACTTAATGCAAGATTCTCACCTTTACAAATATATTATTGACTCTTAAATTCAAGGACAGTTTTGCTTAAAGTGGATACTTGATAGGTAATTGTTAATATTGATAATAAAGTTGTGGCAAAAGTTTATTTTGAGAGGAAAAAAAGTATTTTATTTTCATTTGATATAGTATTTATTTCCAGTAATTCAAAAATCTGTGTTTCTTTTTTTAAAGATTTATTTTTATTTATTTATGTATACAAGAAATGGGGTGTAAGACAGAGTTACGATGGGTGAGAGGATTCACCATTTGTAGAGTGGGGAGCAGAACAGGAGGATCTATTGATATACTGCTGAGGGGAGCAGTAGGTGAGACAGGAGAGTTCTGTTCAGCCATGTGGGTCACCTCCCTGGCCGGGGATTCAACTCATGCCACAGTGGCTGATGACAGCTTAATAGTACTAAGACTTTAACACTGCATCACTTGCAAGTCCCCTCAAAAAATCTGAATTTCAATAATAGAAAAGAAATTAGAGGTAAACTTGTCCAGAAGGCCAAAAATGTGCTTAAAATTGCCTTTTCTGAAATGTCAAGAAGACTATCAGAGGTCCTATATTTTTCTAAAGAAGCTATTTCTCTTTTAATCTTCTCTAGTGGATTCAGTAGCTGGATTCACTTGAAGAAAAAGTCTGCTGACAACATAATACTGATGTAGAATTATGATTGAATTGATATATATATATGTATATAAAGCTTTATTTATGTATGCATTTGTATAGAACTGGGGTACAGGCCAGAGGCACAGGGGCAGTGAGAAGATTCACCAGAGACAGATTGGGAAACAGAACAGGCTGACTGATGAAGTTACACTGCTGAAGGGAGCAGCAGGCAGGTGAGGAGAGGTCTGCCAGGCCATGTGAATCTCCTCCTGGGGTAGGGATCGAACTCATGCTGAAGTGGCTTTAGCTTCTTAGTGCTGTGCTTTAACCCGCTGCACCACCAGGAAAGGCCCTAGATTGATATATTTTAACTATCTATTTTATTGAGCTGAAGCAGGTCAAGGAAAGTTAAATCTGAGGAGTATGAAATTCAGAAAATCAGATTTCCTGAAAGCCACCCTGGTGTTATTCTTGTTACTTTTTCCCTTTATTTTAAAAATATGTTATTTGTTTTGTAGTGAAGGAATGGAGGAAGTAACGCAGGCCTGAGCAAAACTAGCCCAGGCAAGCACCCACCCACACCCCCCACCCCCTAGAATAAAGGAGAAAAAACCGGCAAACAAGATAAGGAAATATTGGGGGGGAGGGGTAAGGGAAAAGTCACAAGACCAGATCCCGGCTTGCAAAATGCACACGTAAATGCTGACCCTTAAAACTATAGGTTGCAGAGGGACAATGTACATTTAAATTGATTGGATAATGGGAATGGTGTGGCCCAGGCTGATTGGACCTGAAGCTCCAGGAAATGAGACATTTATTCCTGGAAACCTGTCACTGGGTGGTTGAACTATGACCCAGGCTGTGAGTCCGTTAATCTTTGAATCCATTTGCTAAGTTGAATTTGCGGGGACTCTGAATTTGCGCGGGCTATGACGTATTTAACGGCCAATAAGGGCCTATATATCCCCTGACATTCCTTTGGTCGTGGTCTTGCCGGAACCCTAGGTCCTGCGTGTCCGGCAGGGAACGGCCAGCCCAATAAACTCACCTTTGTGAATTGCATTCTTGTGTGACACTCTGTCTTTCGCGGTAATCGAGTTCTCGGACCCTAACATTAGTCTCAAGGATATCACATTTTATTTACTTCTGCTTTTCAGACGCTTAAAAAGAAAGTCTTTCAGAGATGGGAAAAGAACAATGGGGAGAACTACCTTGGTATGATTGGAGCAGTTCCCAGTCTTAGAATCCTACTGTAGAGGTGAAAGCATTCAGATTTGTCTTTCATATAATGTGCCGCCCCCCTTCCTAGGACCCTTACCAAGGGGAAATCCTACCTCTGTTGAATGACTGGGAAAAGCAACCTTCCAGCTTTGAACAAGTGTAACATCTTTCTAGTTTTGTTGCTCCTTGCACTAATGATATCAGGAACATTTTAACCAGTTTTCTGAGAATACATAAACTAGTGACCGTACTTTTGTTGAGGAAATATAAAAGTTTTAATATGATTTACTATAATTCACAAGTCAATTGTGGGGCTAAATAGTACCTGGCACTTTTATATAGGAAATGAATTCTTCAGTTTTCCACAATCTCCATCATGCCAAATTGCCTCACACATTGTGTGCTTTCTTTGGCCTAGAAAACCTTTCCGAGCACAAACCTTTCAAAATGGACTCTGTAAGCTAAACCAGAAGTATATTATATTGTCATGCTTGACATTTAAATTTATGCACAATTATAGTTTCTTAAGTGGGGATATTAAGTACCTGAAGAATTATACCTGCCGTTTTTGGATTTTTTTTTTTTTTAAGATTTTATGTATTGATGCATACAGAACAAGGGTGCAGGCCAGAGATGCAGGGTTTGAGAGGACTCACCAGAGACAGAGTGGAGAGCAGATCAGGCTGACTAACAGTGAGCAGTGGGCGGGCCAGGAGAAGTCTGCCTCGCTATGTGGGTTAGCTCGGAGCTGGGATCGAACTCATGTAGAAGTGGCTTTAGCTTCTTAGTGCTGTGCTTTAACTCGCAGCACCACCAGGAAGGGCCCAATCTGCTGGTTTGTAATTCCAGCCTTATGGTTCATTTGAAATGAAAGGGAACGAATGGGTTTGTTTAGTGAAACAGAGAAAGAAGAGGAAACGGATGAATTGGGAAGTTTTGCAGCAATATGAATAAAAGGCATCCTTTGAAATGTATATTTTGAGGAAGTGACCGCCACAATGGGGATATTTTTTGTAGTGAGGAGGCAATTGTTTACATTAGCTGATGGGCAGAATAAGACTTAGCATTTCACCTGTAAGGCAAAGGACAGTCATTATGTAGGCTCAAAGAGGAATGTCCAGCTTTTGAGCTACAATTAGATATGGAGATTCGCTCTGTGGGTGCCAGCAGCTTCTCCAAATGCAGATGGACTTCGCCTCTGTCAAGCTAGCTGTCACCTTATGGCAGCTTTCTGGGATGCAGTCTGGAAACACCATATGGGATATAGCCTTTCACATAATCCCATGAAAACTGTTTTTACAGTAATACAGTATGAATATTTCATTTTTCTTCACAGATCCACTTCCAAGGTGTGGAATATTCCTTTTCTTTTAATTTTTTATTCCACTGCTATGTTGGTTCTTGGTTTAAATGGCTTTCATTTAGCTAAATGAATGTTTCCTTATTAAATTTAGGATTTAAATAGAGGGCTTAAAAGTATTTAGTATCATAGTAATAAATAGGATTATTTCTTACTACAAAACAACTGAACAGGTATTTATACAAAAAAAATAGGTCTGACATTTTCTTTGTCAGAATTGGATAGATTTTTAAAAATAGAGTTGGCTAAATTAATTTGGCATTCTGATTTCCTGTAAATGTGGCCTTTCACTAACCCAGCTAAAAAGATAATCTTCAAAGCTTCTTTCCCATTCTATGATTTAATTTTTTAAATCTTAACCATCAGTCACTTCAGGTTATATATTATTTTGAAATCCAGCTTTGTGCCTATTGTTTTGTCTCTTGATATTAGAAGAATCATTTTATCCTTCTAGAGTGAGTGATAGCAGCTGGTTGACAGGACAGAGCATGCTACAGACTGGGGGAAGGGGAGGGGGAAAATACCATATCTAATTAAAGCAGCAGGGAACGTTTTTAGCAAGGCAAATTGTAATCCCTTATTTGGAAACTGGCCAGGGCATTAGGGTTAACAACCCTGCTTGTGAAAAATAGTAATAAAAGATATATCCCAACCAGATACATCCCAAGTGAATATGGGATGTCCAGGAGAACATCTCACTTTAAAAGCTTTCTTACATTTGGTATCCCTAACACCTGCCAAATAACAAGGCAAAAATTCAGTAGCTCTAGAAAGACAGTGTTAACTTAAAAAATGTGCATGTATCTCATTGGACCAGGATTTTTAATGAGAATTCAAACTACTATCTCTGGAGGGTGGAGAGAGTAAATGCCCTTTTAGTAACATGCCTGAAACTTTTTAAAAAGTTTCTTTTAAAGTGACCCTTTCTTACTGGGTCCGAAATCTCAGCTTCATCACTTCCAGTCCTGCGATTTCCAGTGAGCTCCTTGACCTAACTCCCCACTCAGGGTCTCTATTTACAAAATAAGGGACATAGTATCCATTTACTACCTTCTCTAAATAATAGTGAGGATCTAATAGAGCACCACCAAATATGAAAAAGCTCATGATAAAATGAAAGAAAATTTCTAATGCAAACTATTGCTTTTGTTCCTCTGGTATTAGCTAATGCAGTACCCATATTTCAGAAACTTTGAAAAGCACAGGTTGGAAGGATTTAGCTACGAAAAGGCATATAAATTTTTCCAGAACAGATTTAATTTAGCAAACAAATTTTCAATTTGCTGGAACATGCTGTAGACACAGACTCTAGTGTTTTATTAGTTACTTGTTGAACGGGATATATTTCAAAGAGACTCCTATGGGGAAGTTGGGAATTCAACAGGTTTCAGTGGCTGTTTATGGGCTAGCCACATGGACTCATACCTGAAAATTTGGGGAGAGGAGGTCAAAATTTATATGCTAAGAATATAGTGTTTGAAGCTGTAAACAAGTGCTGGTTTGGCAAGTACAAAATTCAGAATCTCAAACACAAAAACAAATGCTGACTATTATTTCTGTGTTTAGAAATGCCAACTATGTTGTCATTTTAGGCTATGTCATAGTTGGCAATATTTCCATCACAGAATTGCACTTCTGGGAAGGTAAATTCTGCTGTAGGACATTTATTGAAATAAGAAAGATCCCGAGGTGTATGGTAAAAGCACTGTCCATAGCTCTGCTTATATTTCTGACTATTTTAAAACAATAAAAATAATGTCTACCAAAATTTTCATTTTAGAATTTTTTCACATACTAGTTTTGAGTTGTAGACATAAACCCTCTTCACTTTAATTCCAATGCCATTCTTAACTGCCAATTCTTTGCTCCAAATGCCATTTTCTATGTAGAAACAGTCCATCTGCACAATACAATGTCAGGGATATTTGATATGGTTTTTGTTGTTAAATTATTTTGCTGTGTTTGGAGAAAAGGAAAAACCCTCAAGAATAACATGTTGAACAGTTGAATTTAGGTGATATGTAAAGAAAAGAAGTTTTTCTGTAGGTATAAAGTAGTGACCTGTGGCCTCATGAATCGTTTTCATTCAAGAGAAGTCACAGCCCAGATGTGACAGATTCATGGGCATGGGCTGGGTATCTGCCTGCCAGACAACATGAGTTTGTACAGCTTTCGCCTCACTCAACCCCTGCTCTCTAGCTAATGTCCAGGGCATTGGTGTCTTGATTCTGGATTGTTTTTCTCAAGTACACCTGGAAAATTCTGATCTTCTTTAGGGGCAGTGCCATTATAGCACTCTCTATAGCAAACCCAAGGCCAGAAGGCTTATCTGGTATCAGTGTCATTCATTTGCAAAGTAGAAACTGAACGGAACACATTATCTTTGAGCTGAAACTGGTCTTTCCAAAAGTACCAGCCTCTTTAAGGAGTGGCATACACTTGAAGGTTGGTTATTAGTTCCAAATGCTGCAGAAGCATCTGCTCTCGACTAGCTAGAAATCATGTTTAATAACAAGAAAATCTACTCTAGCCAAATCCCTGTTGGGAGGGCTCTCGCATGAACAAAAGGCCCCCACTTCCCCTGATTTCCATAACAGATGTAGTATCTGATGCATGACAGCTCAGTACAGCCCTGCACCATTATTCTCCAACATATCCATCTGCAAGAAACTGTGCTTTCATTTTATTAATTGCTCTAGTGGGCTACACGTTATTTTTTGTTGCCCAGAGAGTACTCTGTTTGTGCTTCATGCTACACTGGTCACAATAATAGTTATTTTTGTTAATGTTAAAGGTTATTAGCCTCTTCCTTTGCTTTGCTATGCATATTCCATACCCAATAAACTATTAATGCCTCCCTAGGGGCTTGACAGTTTTACTTAAGTTGGTCTGGTCAGGATCTCCCATCCCTGGTGTTGCTTCTTTGTCTTATGAGTATTCTTGGGCCCAGCCAGTTATGGGTTATTAGCAGGATGCTATAGACTGGATGCAGTATCTAAAGCTTAAATCAGAACAAAACAAAACAAAATGAGAGCAGAGAGCTGATTTTAACAATTGTAAAGTCAACAGTTGCTTTATACTCACGTATACATGAGCACAATCCCAAATAAAAATATTTGCTAATTTGAAAAGACACATGATTTTAATTTGTAATTTGTCCTAAATCAGTGTTCTCCAATAGGTAGAGCTTTAGGTAAATAGTGAGGTTTGTCTCCTGATGCCTCTACTAGACTTTAATAAGCTGGTCACTGAGACTGAAAAGAGTGTGTTAAAGGGAAAAAAATAAAGAAAAGATAGAGTGTAGTAAGAGAAGTGGTAAAAAGAATAAAATAATCATAATAATATAAATTAGCATATTTTCTTTTGTAGTAGAATGTTAATGGATTTGTTTCAGCTTTAAAAATAAAGTAGAATATATGTGTGAATTTTCATGTTTAAAACAACCTGTTTAGAATTTAAAACATCACAACTTGTAAGAAAGAAACTGAATTTGCTGAGTCCAAAAAATCTTGTGTTCAACTTTTTCATGTTGTAAAAAAAAATAAGAAAAAAGGTTTAGCTGCAGCTATGGTTGATAAAGGGAAAGGTCATTAAAACAAATACTTAGGAATTTGAAACAAGGTCAAACACATCAAAATATAAGTTACATATTTGTTGTAGCCAGCCATGTAGAATTTAGGCATGGAACAGCAGAATAAATGAGTCATCTAACTCTTACCAAAATCTTCTAAATGGAGTATCAAAATATCCAAACAAAACATAAATATCCCAAGTGATTTTTATAGCAAAAGTTAAAAATTACAGAGAAAAGAATACATGATTCTATTAATATATCCCTTTTATCATATATTATAAATATATGTAATATAATATTCTTGTGTACTGATTGAAAAAGAAAAAAATAATCAAAGGAATAATAAACAACAGCAGAAGTCATAACACATTTACTTGAAGTCACTGGAAATCTTTCATATCTTCACTGCTTTTTGGACTTTACACATGTCCACTTATGTCATTGATAAGGCTTTAAATGTCATCATCATCATAATAATTCTTCTATTGCCTATTATGGGTTAATGCGTATATATATATATATATATATATATGTATGTATGTATGTATGTATAGGATTGTTTTAAAGCAAACTGGCTAAAAATAAGTCTGCGCAGTGAATCAGTACAATAAAAAAGCATGACATGACTACATACTATCACCTCATTTTTTGGGGGGGTACCAATTGAAAAATTGCCTCAAAAATACTAATGAAAAGAGTTTGTTTATTACACTTTGCCAAATATTAGTCAATGGAAATAAATCCAACTGATTAACTTTTTAAAAATATGCTTTGTTGTATATTTCATTGGCTACTATCAAGAAGAGGAAAGAAATGATTTATAGCTATAAAAGAGAAGATTGTCAGTGTTCTGTGCTCTGTCCCTCACTTCACCCCAGTGCATTTCTCAGCTCAGCTTCTTAACAGGGCAATTTATCCCCCAGCCTCTGTCACTGTCACTGGAATCACAGCTGGCAGCCCTGAGTACTAATCAAAATTACCCTTTGTGAGATTTTGCTTAAAGTCAGGGATGGTTACATGGACTTCTAATATTTAATTTTTGCTTTCTAACCCAAGTTTACCTGCCCCTAACAATTGAGCTCATCCTCAGTGAAAATTTCAGACATCAGAGAGACTCTACTCAGTCCCTGCATTTCACAGATGAGAAAAAGGAGTGTCATTGCATTCATTAAGTAAATTGCTTAAGAAAAATATGAGTTCAGGAATCTGTTTCTGGATTAGTAAAAAGCTTCTGATCATCCAGCTGACAGAATAATAAATATGCTATCATATATGCATAAACTCCTTAGTAACATTCAACACACTCCCATGCAATCCATTAAATTTCATCTTATCACTCTGAAGCTTCAAAGAAGGTCAGCAAGCATCATTATCTCAGCCAACCACAATAAAGATAAAAGGAATGTTTGGGGTCAATTGGAAGAAATTTAGGCAGAATGGAAGAGTGAGACAGAGGTGAGGAGTAGTCTATTTGATGTACTCTGGAGACATTTACTAGCTCCCCACCAAGTTCCAGGCACCACAGCTCTTAAGATGAAAGACATAGTTTCCATTCTTCAGGAGCTGATGGTCTACTGGGGAGGGGGATATGAAAAAGAGGGTTATACCAAATGCTTTGAGATCAGAGGGAGTGGAAGTCTGTGCCTGTAAAATCACACCCAAGTTTGACAGAGGAGGATCGGTTTTTGCTTGGCCCTAGTGGATGAGTTTGAGCTCATCAGTAGGACAGGGGTAAATGCCTTTATCATTCAGAGCACCACATGCAAAAGAAGTCCTGGGACTTAGGGGGCTGATGGGGGTTTCATAAAAAGTTTCTTGAGGGGTTTTTCAGTTATGCTTGAGGGACTTTGAGAGTAGAAAATTTACAATGGAGGCATCACAAGACCAGAAACTGGAGGGTGGGTAAAAACGATTAACATAATTGTTAAACCAGCTATGGAAATGTAAAATGCTTAGGTGTCAACTGCTCTAGGGAGTATCAAACTGCTACAGAAAGTACCCAGAGGTGCAGCCAAGAGATGGAGATATGGAGATTGAGAGTCAATGTAGAGAATCATCAGTCCTTACAAATCAACCTAGTCACACCCGAGAAACAATTAACAACAGCAAGGATTCCACAAAGGAACGAACCCCTTCCCGAACCCCTTCCCAAAAGAACACCACAGGGGTAGTATGATTTCTACTCTGGCAAGAAGCTGTCCTTGTCCCAAGACCACCCGCCTGTGTAGATGCAGGAACACTTTTAGCAAACCTGACCCTTTCACAGGCTGCTCTTCTAAATCCTGTGTCTGTGCAAGCCTCTTATTCTCTTTTCCCTTTTTAATTTTTTGTAGTAAAGCTGCCTTTTTGGATATAACTTAACTTCTCTGCCTTGTTGGGACAGTTGATGGTGGGATAGTTGAGGGGACCTCTGCGGAAACTCTTCTCAGCGTAACACAAGGACCAGGTTCTCTGAACCCATCACTCCTCCAAACTAATATCAGGCTTCTTTGACTATGCTCTGCTCTTCAGCATTATTTTTCATCACAAGCAATACAGTTATCAAGAAAACTTTGGTAGCATGTATGTTAGATGAAGCACAGCAGTAAAATCAACTTAGCAAGTTCAAGGAAGCAGAAGACTAATAACCATGCAGCGCAGCAAAAAAAAAAAAAAAAAAAAAGTGGCCTTGCCTATGAGAAAGGATGCCACTAACATTTCATTAAGTTTGGATTATTTCATGCACCCTCCCTAGCTTTCATTTTTTCCCCTGCTGTAATACAAGCAATTTACCAGCAATTAGCCACACTTGTGGCTAATTATGATATATCTTTTTCCAAAATAGTTGAATAACACATTACTTGGGACCCAGGGACAGTGCTCCTCTCTAAGAGGGAGGAGAGGTGAGCAGAGAGGGAATTCACTGCCTGCAGAAAAGACAGAAGAGAGAATGAGTTTGCCATAGTCAGATGCATGGAGAAAACATGTCTCCTTCTCTCTCTGAAGTAAGTTCCTACTTACCCATACTCTTTTTGCCCTTACCCCTGGAAACCTAGCTTGATAATTTTCTGCCACCTGTCAAGGCCCCATAAGACCTGTCAGTTGCTCTCAACTCACAAAGTTCTTTGGAATAAAAGTGAAAAGTGCACATCTCATTAAGTGGGCAGAAGGCAATTCAAGCAGAGTCAGCGGAAGGAAACGGGATCAGGCACTACATAAATTAATATTATGAAAGGAGGAAATTTCCCTGTTCTTGTTGAGAAGCATTCTGGATTTGCATAGAAAATCCAGTGTTGAAATCCTTTGTTTCAGCAGCACTGTTTCTTGTCCATGCCATTATTTTCTCCCTAGAAAAGGAGGCAAGAAAAACCTGAGGAGGCCATTTTGGGGCTGCCTAGAGGTGGGGTGTACTTGAAAAGAAAACGTAAAAGGGCTTAAGTCCATTCATTTCACCCTTTCATTTTGCTATAAATGGAATCATGGCGTTACTGCCAGTGCTCAGGCCAGGGGAGCTGGCAGAGTGACTGGGCTCTGTGCGCAGCTGAAGCCTTTCACAGGGCGGCTTTTCTCCCGATGTGGGCTGGTAGGAGATTGAGTTGACAGACTAAAAAGGATGGGGAGGGAAGGGATCTGACAACAACTGGAGCAACTACTACCCTTCTCTCCATTAAGGGAACCTTGGCTGGGGGACAAGGAGAATAAATGTCCTCTGGGAAAGTGTCCCAGGTCCTCCTGCTTTGGGTTATCTTTAGTGAACACAGGGGCTCTAGGGTAAGCAGTGGGCATTAGCCCCCTGTGGTCAGCCTTTGAGGGGCTTGAGAAAAGAAAAACTCTGTAAACAGAGCTAGCAGCAGCAAGAAAGTCTGTAGGAACTTGTTGAGACACTATCAGGATGAAAACTTGCTTCACAAAAGCCTGATGAAAGATTATGAAAACTATCTTTTCCCACTGCCGGCACATGCCTGGCACCTAGAGGGTACATCAATGAGCCATGAATAAATGGAGTGAAAAAAAGAATAATGGAGGCCAGTATTTGGGATAGGATCCAATGCTCAAGAATATCCAGCTTCATGTACCACCATGGGCTCTCTTTGGAGTTCCCCCTCCTCTTGAAATAACTGGGTAGGCATGCTGGCATTTTGAAAGGGAAAAAAATGAAAACTCATTTCATATTGCTAACTCATCCTCAGATCTGGTGATGCTTAATGTATCATACCACTAGGATATGGCAAGATCTCACAACAGATTTTATTTATTTTTGATAAGCCATCTTTGAGGAATATTTGATGTGTGGGTGTAGACAAAGCCTGTGAAAGTGGTCAGAAGTTACGCTGACAACTGTTCTTTGCTTTACCTCCTGTCAGCATTGTTTATGTATTTTGCTAGAGAAAGGAGCAGAACATTCCTCCTGGATGTTATTCCTCTACTGGATGTTATTCTAGCAACGTTACTAAGGACCTGGTTAGTGAATTGGTCCCCAGAGGAATGTAAAGCTTCATTTGACAAATTAACAAATTAATTTGTCCTGTAAGAAAAGACAGTGTGAAAACTGAGTGATTGTGATTAGGTCCCCCAAATGGAGGCCCCACACATGATATTGCCCCAAGTAACTTGGTAAATATTCTAGACAATTCCTTTGTAAAATTCCCTGTGAGGGGAATAACTGATGCCCTATGCCACAGGGAGCACAGAGAGGACACTTTAAGCTATAATATGCGTTTTCTGATGGGTGTGGGCTCAACCCCGGCACAATTCCTAATCCAGCTGTGTGGAGCCAACAAGTCTCCTGGAGCCACAAACACCAGAACTGATGACCCTCTTCTCCTGCTAGAAAAAACTCTCACCCAAGTTTGCTTGTAAACTTCTTTCATTGCAGACACTTCTCCACCTTGGCACCCTGACAGCCAGCTATCCTGGTGACACCTCGTAATTACAGTTATCCAGCAAGACGTATTGCAAAATCTGGTGAAAAATCGCTTGAGTTCTGTGAAATTACTGTCACCAGTACATCCACAGCTTCTGTGAGAGAGGGAACTGCAGGTGTTCAGGCCTTCAGGGCATTCAACTACTATTTTTTAAAAAATATGAGTCCAATTTCTGTATTCCAGGTGGAGTTGCAATTCCATGCTGGGAAATTTATGTCCATTCAAGCAGCACTGAAGTTAGGGTAGGAAGGTTAACTTTATAATCAGCTAAATGTGGACTCTCTCAATGATGAATTATTGTAAGAAATGAGTTCAAGGAAGCTCTACTCATTCATTACCAAGAATGCTTCTGGAACATCACTCTCTAAAGGCTCTTCACTTATATTGACAATTTAGATGATATTGGTTTAATTAATGAAATAATAATTCGAATGATAAAATATTATTTTGTTTTTTTTTAAATTTGAATTTAAAGTATTAAGGAACAACCTTTAAAAAAAAACAAAAATATACTTATTCATACTAGAACTGAAGTGTGCACTGGAAGTGCTGGGGTAGGGGGAAAGGGAGAGAGACAGAGTGGGGAGCAGAACAGGCAGATTGATGAAGAACACTGCTAAGGAAAGACATGCTGTGCCATGTCCCTGGCTGGGGATCCAGCTCATGGCTGCGGATCATAGTGCTGGGTTTTTATCCTTTGTGCCACCAGAGAGGGTCTTGAAAGGTTGGGGCCCTCCCTGGTGGTGCATGGGCCCTCCCTGGTGGTGCAATAGGTTGGAGTACAACACTGCAAGCTAGTGGAAGCTGTCTCTGTGTGAGTTCCATCCCCAGCCCTGGAGGTGACCCACATGACGCAGCAGACCTCGCCTGTCTCGTTCGCTGTTCCCCTATCAGTCTACATCATCAATCTGCCTGTTCATCATCAATCTGCCTGTTGTGCTCCCTGCTGTCTCTGGTGAATCCTCTCAATGTCCCTGCACCTCTGGCTTGAACCCCAGTTTTGTATGCATAAATAAATAATTCTTTAAAAAAAAAGATGAAATTTTATATAAAACACACATACATCAAAATATATAGGTGATGCATTTTAAATCAAGTTACATTTTTAAAATTGTCATTGTTGCTCTATCCAACAGTTGAAATAATTAAGCAATCACTGCTATGAATCTATCAAGAGAGCTACTTGTGAATTATCTTTTGCCTGCATATTTCCTTCCTGTAATGGTCTGAGTGTTTGTGTTGCCCCCAGATTCATATGTTAAAATATAACCCTCAACGTGATGATATTGGTTGGTAAGTTTTTTGGAGGTGATCATGGAGCCATCATCAATAGAATTAATGCTCTTATAAATGAGACCTCAGAGAGTCCCTTACCCATGTGAGGTGATAGCAAAAAGCCAGTTGAGGAAATGGGATCTCATCAGACAACTAATCTACCAGCACCAGGGTGTTGAACTTCTGAGCTTCCAGAACTATAAGAAAAAATGACTGCTGTTTATAAGGCAACCAATTTATGACTGTTTTTGTTATGGTACCCTGAACAGAATAAGATACCCCCATATCACTGCATCTACTCTCAGAGACAAGGCTTCTCTGGGAATTGTTCCATTTAATGCAAGTGAAGGAACTCCCTTGACTCAAACCAAGCTTCTTGTAGTACCTTGTCCCCTTGATTATAATGGCCCTGACTCCTACTAGGTCACTGAGAATTCTTCCCTGAACTCTTGACTTAAAACTATATACCATACTCAGATCCTTTTGGTTGCAAATTTGTAGGAGTAAGCTCTGAAATTTCCTGCCTGTGAGAAAGGTGGAAAGCTATGGGGGAAATTGCAGCTTCCTGAAGAGGGAGACTATTCTCCCTTTCACATTCTTCTCTAGATGACAGTTGCCACAAGGAGAAAATAAAAATAGAGAATGGTCAGTTAAATCTGAAATTCACATAAATAATAATTTTCAACATAAACACATTCCATGCCATATTTATAATTTTCTTTTGTCACAGGTACTTCTTCACCTTGTTACCCTGGCAGAGGTTATAGTGGTGACAGAAATTATACTTCAACAGTCAAAGTAACTAGAATCCTATATCTTTTCTGGCAAACTTACTGTAAATATGTTGCTTCCTCACTGTTCATTGACATTCCAGATGTCCTCTTGACATTACAGGGACTATGTTTGGGTTGTTCTACCTGTCAAGGTCTTCTTCCTCTAGATCGACACTGATCAGGCTAAAATTTTCACTGCCTTTGATTTTTGCTTAGATTACATCATTTTTTTTTTGAATCAATGATGAGTATCTTGACCAAATTTCACACTGACCACCTCCACCCTTCTTCCTACCACACACACCCTGTCTTAAGTTTTCTTTTTTCACAGCATATACCTCTGGAATATACTTTACCCTCTTGGTGATTTATTATGTTAGATTTTATTATTTATCTTCTTCTACAAATATGTAAGCTCCATAATAACATGGATCTGATATATCTCAAAGTTCAAAAGAACATAGAGAAAGTAGTACTTAATAAATAATGTCAAATGCATAACAAAAATTGATGTTCTGTCTCTTTAATATCCCTGAGCTTAAAACTTCTCTTTTACCTGAACACATTTGTGTTCCGGAATTTTTTGCAACCAAAAAGACCTGACTTATATGAAACCCTTCCTGTATTTGAGGGGAGTAAGCACCTTTTCCCTTAAGCTCCTTACTCATTCATTCAATTACATATATATATATATATAGATGTTCCTCCATTCTAGATACTATGCTAGATATATGAATAATTAGATCGAGTTGGTTCCTAAACTCACAGTTCACAATAGAACTTGAGCTAACTACTTATGATTTGTTTGCTCAGTTTACTTATCTATAAACAGGAGGTAGGCATAGTGCCGACTACATGATTTTGGGAGGTAGGTAAAAGGAAATGATAGTAGTGTTTGGATATCATACATCAATGAATAGCAACAGCTATTACTAATATTGGCAGTACACATAGAGCTATGTCACCAATAGCTCATGTACTCTAGACTGTGAGCAATGCTTTTTAGAGTTGGGAGAGGAATATCTTGCCTAGCCATATGGAGCATTAGAAGAATGTAGTGAAGAGGTTTGTCAGTTAATAACTTAACATATATTGTGACTATCCAATAATAAAAAAGGCACTAAATGCAAAGATAACACAAAGAATAAAGTGAGTGGCTTCTGGAAACACAGAAGACAGAGACCATCCCAGGCACAAGAATAATGCGCATCAAAGTCAGGAGGATGATAAGGACTTTGCTATTGCCTACATATTATTTGATTGTTGATTAAGATACAAAACAAAGGAGGAGACCAACTTCTAAGGTATTATTGGTATTGAACAAAGAGCTTAAGCTTTTGTCTTGGGGACTGTTGCAGTGAGGAGAGATTCCACAGACTACTGTTTTCAAAAGATCAGTCCAAGGTTGTGTATGAAAGGAGAGATGGCAGCAGAAATGTGACAAGTCAGGAGGTTGTTAGAACAGATACTTAGGGTGTGCCTGATCTGGCTTTGTAAGTTGAACACTATCTGATGTTACTTATTTCTTTGTTGTTACTTATTTCTTCTGATTAATTTCACTTTTTGCACATAAATTCAAAGTTCCTAGGGTTCAGCCTTATTCACTTTCTCTTCTGGTGAAGAGACAATGAACTTGCCACATGGGAATACTTTCCTAGCTGAACATTTATAATGGTTGAGAGTACTCCCCAAACAATGGGGTTTGACTGAGGGTTACCACTTCACACAAACTGAAGCCCGGCTACTTTTGCATTGGGAGCAGTAAACTTACCATCCCAACCCACTCCCCATTCTCTGGTTGACCAGCTCACTTTGGGGTTGTGATTCTGGAGACTAAATAAAGCTCTATGCATATAATTTTCTTCTTTGCTATGCTCTTCTGGACTCATATGTAGACATTATAAATAGAAGTTTTGTTTTGAGTTGTCTTACCAGAGATTAGTTACTGTAAAACCATTTCAAAGACAAGACTGAACTGTGAAGGCAAAGAATGTTTGGGTTGGTTTAGTTTTGCCCAGAATATAGGCAGGTACAGTATCACAGCTTTACTTTGTTTTTGAGAAAAAGTTTTGAATTCCCAACATGGTGTTCTCTCAAAAAATGAATAGAAAACAATAGCTTACAGATGTTATTGTGGGAAGAGGGGAGGATTAAAAAGATAAAGTAGAGCAATTATGTAGCTACACTATATTCAAAAGCTAGAAAACTGTAATTATTTTGTTTATCTTTTGTTTCTAGCTACCTGTGATATGAAACAATAAAACAAAATAAATAAACCAAAGTGACTAGTTCTTAGTCAGACTTATAGTGGTTTTAAGTAATTGAGACTTTGAAAATTATAAGTACATACATAGTAGAAAATATTTGAAGCCATTTTATTTTTATTCCTCAAAACCATAGGCTACAGGAAAATTTAGAGTCAGAACATGAATAAGATCTTCACAATTCCCTCAAAAGAAATTGGAGAATCATTTCAGTGAGACAGAGGATCAAATTGAATGATGTATCAAAAGATTTCGGTGAAACTGAAATTTAGGATTATCTTCTGTAGTTCTATAATTTTCAGAAAGTGTTATTATTTTTTTAGTTTTTTATTGAGGGAATGTTAATTTACAACACTGTATGATTTAGGAGTATAGGTTCACATATCTTTAGATGTTTTTGACCAAACCACACCCTCTAGCAAAGTACTAATTATCCACCATACTTCACTCAGCCATCTCTCCTCTTTGCAATAATTCCTCTCTCCATTACCATAAATTCTGCAGTCATATTTTTAGGATTTGTTTTGTATGTTCATTTATTTTGTTTCTTTATGTTGCACATATGAGTGAAATCATTGTTATTTGTCTTTCTCCTTCTGACTTATTTTTCTCAGTATAGTTTAATCAAGTTCTATATGTATCAAAAAAGGAAAACTTTCATCGTATATTTTTTTATAGCTGCATAGTATTCTAATGTGTATACATAGCACATCTTAATCCACTCTTCTGTTGTTGGGCACTTAGTACAGTAAATAATGCTGGTACAGTAAATAATGCTGCAATGAACAAAAGTTCATAAATCCTTCCCAACTAGTGTTTTTGTATTTGTAGATATCCAGGACTGGAATTTCTGAATCATATGCTAGAATGACTTGTTTTTATATTTTGGGAAATCTTCACACTGTTAGAGTTGAGCCAGTTTATATTCCTTTTTTTAATATTTATTACTTATGCATACAGAACTGGGGTACAGGAGTAGAGAGAGTATTCATCAGAGACAGAGTGGGAAGCAGAACAAGAAGATTGATAAGAGGAGCAGCGGGTGAGTCAGGAGAGGTCTGCTGCTCCAGGTGGGTCAGGTCCCAGGCCGGGGATAGAACTCATGCTGCAGTGGCTTTGGCTAGTTTCCTACAAATGTGCTTCGATCCTATGTATCACCAGGAAGGGCCCTGGACCAATCTATATGCCAACCAACAGTGTACCAGTGTTTCTCTTTATCCACACCTTTGTCAATACTTTTTGTTTCTGGTCTTTCTAAAACAGATAATTCACTGGATATGAGGATGTTAGCTCTTTGTGGTTTTGATTTGCATTTCCCAGATGGTAAGTGATGTTGAATATTTTTTTATGTGCTTGTTGGCCACTTCTTTGTACAAGGGTCTATTTACCTCGTCTGCTTTATTTTTTATTTTCTTCTAATTGAGTCATATGTATTATTTGTAGATCCTATATATTAGTCCTTTGCTGGTTTATGATATGCAATATTTTCTTCCATTCACAGGTGTCTTTTTGTTTCATTGTGCAGAAGCTTTTCAATTTGATATAGTCCCATTGTTTATTTTTGCTTTTGTTTCTTTTGCAATGGGAATGGCCCCAAAGACATGACTGAATCCATTTTAGCAGAGTATTTTGCATATCGTCTCTTATTAGTTTATTGTTCAGGTCTTATATCAAGTCTTTAATACATTTTCAGTTTTTTTTTTTTAATTATTGTTGAGGAAGCCATCTAGTTTCTTTTTTCTTTTTCTTTTCTTTTCTTTTTTTTTTTTTGTATATGGATGCCCAGTTTTCCCTACACCATTCTTTTCTCTACTACAAACTATTGGCTCCTGTCTATACATATGTGGGTTTATTTCTGGACCCTCAATTATATCCCATTATTCTGTATGTCTTTTTCTAGTTCAGTACCACACTATTTTGTAGTATAGTTTTTAGTACAATAACATGTAGCTTTGTAGTATAGTTTGAAATTTAGAATCGTAACACTCTGTTCTTATATTGTCAGCATTCCAATGTTAATTCAGGGATCTTTGTGATTCTATACAAATTTCAGTAATGCTTATTTCTTTGAATAATTCTCTTGAAACAGACAAGGATTTCATTAAATCTGTATATTGCTTTGGTTAAGAAGAAAATTTTAGCAATATTCTTCCAATTCACAAGAAGAGACTATCTTTCCATTGCTCTGTGTCTTCTATTTTTTTTAACAATGTCTTATAATTTTTGTTATGCATGTCTTTCACCTTTAAAAAAAAATGTATTAACAGCCATTTTGTTCTTTTTGATTCACTTTTAAATGCAATTTTCTTGATTTCTTTATTTTCTAGTTTGTCATTTTCATATAGGAACTCGATAGATTTTTGTATATTGATTTTGTTATCTACTACACTGCTTTACTGTTTCTAATAATTTTTTAGGTTAGCCTTTAGGTTTTCTGTGTTTTTTTTTCCATTCCATCTTCATATAGTGATCATTCTACTTCTTTTCCTTTTATATCACCACTTGCCTAATTGCTCTAGGTAGGACTTCTAATAGTATATTAAATAATAGTGTTGAAAATAGACATGGTCTTTATCTTTCCATTCACTGATATAATGAATTACATCAATTGATTTGTTCATGTTTAATCATACATATGTGAAATAAATTCTACTTGGTTATGATATATTACTGAATTCAGTTTGGTAAAATTTTGTTGAAGACTTTGTCCCTCTGTGTTCATCAGGGATAGTGGGTTATAATTCCATCTTTTTTGGCATCCTTGTCTGCTTTTGGTATCAGATTATTGTTGGTCTCCAAGAATGTTTTTGGTGCATTCCTTCTTCAAAATTATGGTTGAGTTTGAGGATTGATATTAGTTTTTCTTTGAAAGTTTGATATAACTCACTAGTAAATCTATTTGGTCATGAGCCTTTGTTTGTTTGGGAGACTTTTGCTTACTATTTCAATTTCCTTCCTTGTAATTAGTCTGTTCATGTGTTTATTTCTCCTTGAATTAGTATTGGCAGCTTGTATGCTTCCAAGAATTTGTCCATTTCTTCTAGGTTATCCAGTTTTTTGGCATAAAGATGTTCATAGTAGTCTCATGATCCTCTGTATTTCTGAGATTTCTATTGTAAATTCTCTTTGATTTCAGACTCTACTGATAATTTTTTTTTTTAGTGAGCCTAGCTAGGTTTTGACAATTTTGTTTTTTCAAAGAAAATAAAAAAAAGTTTTTTAAATTTTATTCATCTTTTGAATTGTCTATTGAGTTCTATTTCATTTATTTCTGACCTAACCCTTATTATTTCCTTCCTTTTCCTGGCTTTTTGGTTTCATTTTTTTTTTATTAAGGTGTTATTTTATTTATTTTAAAACTTGGAAGAACTAAATATTTGAAGGTAGATATAAAGGTTTATGGATATGCTTATATTTTAGTACTTAGCACATTTGAAAATTAGGACTTGGGGGAGAGAAGGAAGAAAATTAATATATCTTGACTATATACTGTGTCTCAGACAAGAAGTTGTTTCTTTTTAATTATGCTGCCTTTTCAATTCTCAAAAGTGCTCTGTGGTAGAAATGTGTAAGGTTTTACATTTTTACAGATAAAAAATTCATTAAAATAAAATTGAGTTTATTTACATAGAAATAAAATAAATAAAATAGAAAGCTAATTTTAGAGGTTGAATTTTTTAAGAGCACAGATTGAAGATTGTCTTGGTCTTCTAAGGAACTGCTTTCCAAATTCTTTCAGATATAACAGACCTAGAAAATAAGTGTTTGGTTTGTATGGCACCAGGCGTGAAGAGAAGATGTTCCTCTCATCCTAGTAAACAAAACAAGCCTCCACAAAACGCCTCCCCCTGCCTCTTTATGACTGGGGGATAAAATTTTGGGGGATCCTGTATCTCATGGGATACCTGCCTGCTTTACCTAGAGTTCTCAATGTTAGCAGTGTTAAAGAACTGGAAAAGTTCTTCCACTTTAATTCCCTAAGTATCTCCCTGCCTCAGGTCCTTTGCAAAAGGCTAAAGTCTCTCTATATTTGCACATTGTAGGGATTTAAAGTGAATATGAAATGGATATTGTTCACACATCATAGGAATAAGTCTACTGATCCAATAGTAAAATAAATTCAAGAAGGTTTTGCAATGATCAGAACCATAATTTATTAGGAATGTGCTTACTAAGAAAATAAAACTGTTTTCCCAATTGCTAATTTTAAAAAAAATGAATGAAAGGAATATGACTTACATTAATTGCATATGCCACTTTCTTAAATTTATTTAAAAATAGAGACAAATATATAAGTAAAATTTTAATATGCATTTTCAGGCACCAACGTATAGACAGCAAAACAGAAAATCTTTTTCACTATGCTGAGTCCTCACCAGCAAGCTGTCAATTTTGCTTTTAATTATAACTTTTAGTATTCTTCATCCAGCCCCTCCTTATTGATTACACAGATGAATTTAATATGATAAATTATGTCTCTTGGAGCTGCATCATTGCTTCCTTCATTCCAAAGGAAGATTTCACCTTAAACTTACATTATGTCATATGTCAATTTATGTTAATTAAAAAAAAGGCAGAAACATGGTGTGTGAATATTTTAGTAAAACATTTTAAAATGTGACTCTGGACATTAAGAAGATTTACATATGAGAAATATATTTTCTGATTATTTTATTAAAGGAGAATTTCATCAAAATCCATACATTTTGCATATTGAGACTGTAACACTAGGAATTCATAACCCAATATGACTCATATTTTTAGTTTAAAAAAAAATGTCATCAATTTCACCAACCCCTCACCAAGAATATTTCCATCAAGTTTAGTATAGCACTGTGAATACATTTATATTCTAGTTAGTGCTGTCATATGGGTTGATGGAAAAGCCTGGATCCTGGATGAATCCTTACCCTGTCTTTTGAATTACTTACCCTTAGTTTTAGTTGCCTTATTTGTCAAATAGAAATCTTCTTTCGAAATACTTAGTGTAGCAAATAATAGGATGTAAATCTTCAATAAATATTATTTCTCTCAAACTGGTTGCTTCAATTTCCTGACTCTGAGAAACAGAAGAAATTGGGTAGCACCATCAGGTACTACCTGGGCGCCTCAGGCTAATCACAGTACAAGTCTTTCTCTCAGCAATTTGACACAGGTTCCATCAATTTATTATTTCAGGCAACCAATTTCATGTCATTCTCAGTTCCTAATTTGTCTTGTTAACATTTTTGTAGCTTGGGTCTTAATTGAGGGCTTTCCAACACATGCTCATACTGCATTTTGCAATTTGGCAGAATCTGAGATATATTCTTCCCAAACCAGGATAATTTCCTCTATCAAAGATTTGGCCTGAGGAAGTTAAGTCTCATGAGTATCAGACTTCCAACAGATAAGACATTTGGAAGGGAAGCTTATGCACACTACAATTTTATTCAACTCAACAGTAAAGTAGTTCAATGAAAATGAATGAACAAAAACAATTTTGTAAAATTGATTGACCAACAAATAATGAATAGTTGCTGAATTTAGGAACATTTTTGAAAATTGGAAAAAAATAAAAAGAACTGGCTTAAAGGCTAGATATACCATTGTGAAAATAATCTTAAGCTAATTAAAGCAAAATTTTTGCTTAGTGAGTTACTGAGAACTGTTAAAGTTAAGATTATTGTCTTTATTTCATTTCTAATATGAGTTTGGTTTCCTCCCAGGTATTTGATTACTTCTCCCTTGTTTCAGCCAATATTAGCTAAATAGTGCCATGCAAATAAACATTCCCATCATAAAAACTTAACAAGTTTGTTTTATCACTTACACTCCATGATCTACATTGGTCCCCTGGAGCTTGGCTCCAAAGAGTAACACAGAAAGTCAAGTGGGACAGAAGACACACCATTATTTAACTGTTTGAAGTGTGGGACTTCCTCACTTATAATGAAAAGAGTGATAAATTGGGAATTAACCATGGACAATTTAATGCCTCACATTGGAAGTATTAATAAGTCATATCAATTTACATCCTATTGACAAAATTAGTCAAGTTGTAACCTGTGGGTAAAGCCAAAGACTGCCGCAGGTGTTGCCTCCTAGAGGGGGTTGCTGGTGAGGATAGGTAGCTGCAGGGGGGTGGAGCAAAGGATAAGAAGTCTCAGAGACTGCAGAAGGGAGTGAAGCTTCATTCAACCTTCAGAATTCAGTGCTTTTGGATCTTCAGCATTTTTGTATCTGTGGATTTTGGCCCCCCAATACTGATCTTCCAGAAGGCTGTTGTGAGTCTCTGAATATAGAGGTCACAGGAGTCAACCACAGAGAGGAAATGTTCGGGGGCTTTGCAAGCTGCCAGGTGAGTGAAACTGTTCCTGGTTTTGCTGCTGTCATAGTCTGTCAGAGAAGGTGAAGATCCCAAGGCAGAGCCTGGCCACTATCTTGAGCTGCAGGAGTGTGACCATTTGTCAGTCATTCAGTTAGTGCAGTTGCTATGTTGAGTGTAGCTTATCTGGTGCCACACTGGGGGCATCTCCACAGCTCTGGAAATGTCTCCTGTTACCTCTTTTGCTTTGAGAATTGGAATTGGGCCTAGAGTCTAGCTGCTGCATACTTCCAGGTCAGAAGAGTCAGTAAGATGCCATCTTGGGCATTGTTTGAGAGAGGAGCTCTGTGTCCTCAGTGCTGGGAAGATACCATCTTAGCTGCTTTTGTTCAGGACTGAAAACAATGGACATTGCTTTGGGTGAGGTGAACGGCCATTTTTGGCCTTAGTAACTGTTTGTTTTTCCCTGGTTTGTTACATAAATCCCATTGTTGTTGTCCCCTGAGCCTGAGTAGACTTGCAACTGTGTATGTGGGTGAAGAATTCAGACGGTGACCGGTAAAATATTCAGGCAGTGTTCTTGGTCAGCTTTAGTGTCCTTTGCTGCCCTGTATCAAAATGACCCAACCTAATTGTAAGGGACTCAAAAATGTAAGCTAATTGAATATTTGGTGAACATTAATATACATCTTATTTCTCTTGAAGTGGCAATTTTTAAATTAGCTCACTAAAGTCAAAATCTTAATTTCCAAGCACATTTACAATTAAAATAATTAAATTTACTTTTTCCAAAAGATACTAAGCATTATCAAAATGTTCTGACTGGTTCATTTAATGAGCTTTGAATCATAATTCTCTAATGCTACCTTATCTACTTTGTAGTGCTTATCTTAAAAAATACATTTTTCTTTATATAGCAGCAAATTCACTGGCAGTCTGATTATATGGTTCACTAGACCTGTGAAAGATCTGTCAAAAAACAAAACAACTCAAACCCAGAGAATTCTTTTTAAGCAAGAGCTTAATAAATTTGTTGCTATATGACTACCTCCAGGAAAAGAGGAAGGTGGAGAAAACCTCTTCCCTTTATATAGGACATACGAGTTATACTTCCAAACAATTGTAATGCACACACACATATAATAAGTTATCAATTGATGATGATCTTAGGGAATAATATGGAATTAAGAAAGTTGACCTTTTATAGTCTTTTATAAAACAATAGCATGTAGCAAACAGGAGTTAACTTTGACCAAATACACACACACACACACATACTTGACAACAGGATACACACACACACACCCATTTGTCCCAAATGGATACAAGAATGTTTATATAAGGGGTGTGTGTGTGTGTTATATGTGAAATAATTATCAAGCTTTATTAATGTTCCTGTTCAAAGTCATTCTTTTGACCTTTTTTCTTTTTCCCACACACCCCCCTTTTGCTTTCTTTGAAAATGTTATTTTCTGAAGTAAGTTCGGTTGATAGAATGGCATTGTACCTGTGTGTGACCTGTTAACTAATATCTCCAGGCTGGCCAGCAGGCACCTAGATAGGATAGAAAAGAGAGTTTGGGGCCTTCTCTGACAGTTTTTCTTTTCTTTTTTTTCTATTCTTGATTCATCCTGTATGACAGACACTATAAATTTTCTCTTAATATCCATCCTCCTTTTTGTCCTTAATGGCAAAACAGACAAGTTTTTAGCCGGGAACATAGGTAATAATCTTTCTTATGGCCAAGACAAGATATGTTGTTTAGTCCAAAGAAAATAAGGGGCATTTTGTGGGACTTTTGAGAAGTGCAGTAAAAGCAACAGAAATTGTCTTTCCTCCTTGTTTGTTGGTTGGAATTCATAAATGGTAGTTAAAGTTTGAGGTTTTTCTCTTGTATCACTAAGTAGATGCCACAGGATCAAGATGGCATGGCGAAACATTAGAGGATTCTGTTAGGATTCCCCGAGTCTGCCCTGTCAGCCTGGTTCACCATCTTCAAACGTGTGTGTGTGTGTAATATACGTCTATATTCACTTAAATCATACTTATTTCAATTTTCTGTCACTCATAGTAAACACAATCCTAACACATATAACATTAATGGCGTTAAACGTGAATCTAGATTTTTTTTGATGTCCATGTTTAAACTTTGAGGCTTTTAAACATGTGGGCCAACAGGTTGATGCCGCTATTTGACTGTGCACACTCTTCTTTTCACTCATCATGTTCCAAGTAAGTAACAGCTGTTTCCACGATTCACTGCCTTGGTTTCCTCTTCTCCCTTAAACTTCTCTACTCAGCTCATCTACCAGCTGCTCCTCCTGGGGCAGGAAGCCAACATTCTCCACCACTCTAGCAGTTCTGAACCAGACACTCTTTGAAACAGGTAGGACAAATCTGGAGAGGGGCTTTTACCTAGGAAGGGTGCATGAGCGGCCAGTGACTCTACAGAAAGGACCCTCTGCTGCCACACTCAACCAGGCTCTCATCACCTTATTTCTTAATAACTTCCATTCATCTGGTCCACACTGCAAGTGGCCTGCAGATTAATCAAGGGGAACACAGAGTAAGCATGCAATAGTTTCCTGATGACTGACTGATGCTCATCTTCTGCTTTTCTAGGAGGAGCCATTAAACCAGCTTTGGGAAGGAAGACAGCTGTCACCCAACTGGTACTGCTCAATCCCTCCTTTGTTTGCCAATCACTTTTTCTCTCTATAACCAGACTGACTGCCTGTACCATGATATCAAGCCCACATTTCTAGGCCATCTAGGATCTAGCAAGTCCATTTGCATACTTGAGGTGTATCTATTGGTACACAGCAAAAGAAGTGAGTTAATTGCAGAGGCAACATGGAAACCCAGGTTTATAAGTTAATAGAGCTAGAGAAACCTAAATTTGAGAAAGAGATCTTGAATACTGACATTTCTCAAGCAACATTGCTTAAGATGGGCATTGTTTGCACTTTCCTTGGTCTGATAATACAGCTAAGAGAGAAGTCTTCTGGAGTAGTCAAAAAACTTAAGATTTTCAGAATGTTGACTGAATTTATGCTTTAAACATTGGCTTGCTATGATTTTGAGTATGCATTTTAATTTTTTTGAAGCTCAGGTTTTTTGTTGTTGTTAAAGGAATATTGATTTATCTATTGTTTGACATGTCATAAAGATTAGGACTAATGCAGTGAATGAAGTGACAGACACATCTTAGGAATTCAATATAAATTAGACATGTACTACAGTTCAGTTGACTCTATCAATTCTCTGCCATGTTCAAGGACCTGTGCTGGGCACCGTGTAGCCTATAGGATGGCAAGCCTGAGGCCTGCTTTTTCATGCATTGCAACCAGCTTCTTCATCTTCCCTTGTCCTACAACTCTCTACTTGACTAAGCACATCCGTGGGTGCCTAGATACTAGTTTCCTCAGATGAGTGCTGGGTCAGGCCAGGGCATTTAAATCTTTTTTCACATGTTTCTGTAATGGGTCTAGTTTCCAGAGTGAATATCTGGACACATTCTATAAAGTAGTCTCCAAGAAAAAAAAAAAAAAAAAAAAAGGAAGAAATACTTGCAGCCTTGCTCTGTGTTTTTCATTGAAACAGATGAATCCATGATGCATGAAAAGGCTGTCAGGCAGGCTGAGGGAGGTTGAATGCTGGTATAAAGCTGGGCATCTGTTACTCCACGCCCCAATGTGAGGTCTGTTCTCCTGGGTGAAGCAAGGCTTGGCCAGACAAGCAGTACCATTGTGAAGTCCTGACAATAGACAACCAAGAAGACTTGGCTGTGAGGAAGAAATCCCACCCCCTTTGAGTTTTAAAGGAAAGGAAGCTGGGGTCCAAAGCCTGCCTTATTAGAGAGAGACAAATCACCCAAACCAATCTTTATTATGAATGCCGAGCTATTGAATTTCCTCAGCTCTGTAAAGCCTATTGATTTTGTGACAGTCAAAGATAAGTTATGCTCATGAAAGCTTTTTTACCCTGCCTTTTCCTTCACAACATATTTTTCAAACATATTGGCACTGGGGATTGTAAGTAAAACTGTTATTGGTTTCTTTCGAATTAAGTGTAGGTCAGTGCTCAATTGAGACGAAGGACCATTTTTATAGTGGTTTCTAGCACAAAACGAATGAGGTAGGAATCTCCAGAGCTGGAGTCACTCTGTTTTGCTATTTCAGTCTCCAGCAGGAATGTTCCAGGCATCTCAGGCATTTCTGGAATTCTGACATTAGCAATGATCCACTTATTCACTCTTTGTCTTCTCTCTACCACACCACTCTCCTCTAATTGACCCTTTCTAATATTCCCTTTCCACCAAGTCATACCATGAAGTCAGTCAACCAAGACATTGAAAAGCAGCATTTGAAAGAAATGCTTGCTTCAAGATGTGTGTGCATGAGTATGTTCTGCATAAAACAAAGTTTTCTTAACTGATGGATGTGCAAATACAATTTTTAAATGTGTAAATACAATTTCTAGAATTTACAAAGCTCTCAAAAATTTATTCAGACTTTTATCATACAAAATATTTTGGTAATGCACATATAAATATGTAAAGCAAAGTAATAATAGCTCTTACAGCTAATGACTTTTAAAGAAAATGTTGCAGTATATCAAAATGAAAATATTATTTATCATGGTTCAGATACCACTGGACATCACAAAAAGCTCATAAGATATATATCAATGAATGTTCAAATACTGAATAAATAGAACTGAATGGTATTTGACATATTTACTAGGCTCCAAGTACTGATTCATACTCACTAGCACATTCACTCATACACTCATTCATTCATTTCTTTATTCATTTAACAAATAGATATTGAGAGCAAAGCACACAGTAGGAATGTTGTTGATTAATCTATTGGTAATTGCAATGAGTTTGATTTTTATTATTTACTGATGAGAAAACTCACCTTCAGATAACTAGAGAAAGACAGAAGTAATAATGACACTCATATTCACTTTTCTCTCATTTTCCCACCTCCCCTAAAGGGAAGACTTTCAGTTTCAGTGGAGTAAGAGCTAAGAAAATATTTTGGGAGAATTTGTAAAAGTAATCCTATCTGTTTCTTTTCTCAGGATCAATAAGCATAGAGTGACTTTTCCCAAAGTTAACAGACCAGAACTCTTTTTTGTCTAAATAAGACACATATTCTGGGAAAAAAGTATAGGGCCATACCAGCTGCCAGCTACAGATCTATTTTTCTCAAGGCACACAATCTACTTGGCAGTAGAGTATAAATGAGAAAGAAGAGGGAAGGAATTACCTCCTTATAAAATCTACATCATTTTCCAATAGTACAAGTTATTTGAAGTGTTCAAGCTTAGCTGTAGAGTCATCAGCAAGCCCATCATTAAAATATACTTCCTTTGGGACAGGCCCATGGTCAGATGGTCAAACTGAACAAAAATATTATCCGGGGATCAGGCATGGCTTTTCAGGAATCCTCTATTAAAACACGTAAGTTCTAAAGGGGACATTGATAACCTGGAGATTTTCTGTGGTAGAGAAGAGAGGAATATTATACAACCTGGATATTTTGGGGAAGGATCGACATAAAGAGGAGCTGTAAGATGAAGTTAGGAGTAGCAGACTTCTGTATGAGAGAGCTGGCGTGCCTCATGAAAAATAAAATCAATGAAAGATGGTAGAAAGCATGGTACATTGTTACCTCATCCTAACAATCCTTCCAAAGAGTGGCACTGTCAGAGAGGGTTTATAAAAGAACTTTCTAATAGTTATACTCATTAGACATTGGATTCAGTCTTTATATTGGAATGATTCCCACAGTTATTAACCTTGAAACATCTATAAAGTGAGGTATCTCTCTTATCTTTTAAAACAATTGTAGTGATGAAAAATTAGCACAAAAATTTCATATGGGATGGGACTGGGGAAACACTATATTACTGCCCCCAACAATATCCTACCACCTGGGAAGGGTGGAAATTACCAAGCTAATGTCATATGATGTGTACATGCCAACTATATAGATCTCATCCTCACCCTATTGACTTTTGACTGGCCAGCTGACTTGCTTAGAACAGTAAAATGTGAGAGGAAGTATTAATTCTATAAAGAGTCATTTATGGTATCATTCTGCTCATTCCTCTACACATTCTCTCTTCCATTATAAAATGTTTACCATGAGTACTCCCCAAATAAGATACCAGCAAGCAGTTCACATTTAGATGAACCCTAAGGGAACAGGACCAAACTGCTAACTTGAGAGCAAAAAATATATCTTTTTGTTAAAAACAACTAGAGTTTTATGTTGACTATTACTACAGCAAAATTTAACTGTTTGAGTGTTTTTTTTTTAAGATGTATTTATTACTAATGTATACAAGAACTGAGGTGTAGGCCAGAGGTGTAGGTGTGTGAGAGGATTCACCAGAGACAGAGTGGGGAGTACACCAGATTGACTGAAATATACTGCTGAGGGAACCAGCAGGCAGGAAAGGAGAGGTCTGCTGTGCCATGGTAGCTCCGCTCCATAGTCAGCCAGTTTCATAATTTCTCTGACTTTTATTTAGAATATAGATATTAACAAGTTGGAACTGCGATTTAGGACTAACCATCCTCATCATTTCTTCTTCAATGTGTCATGACATTGGCTTGGTAAGTAGCATCCTTATCAGGTTGTAATATATTGTTGGGGGCAGTAATCTAATCTTTCTTTAGCCCCATCCCATATCAACTTTTCATCATTACAATTGCTTTAAGGCTGAGTAGAATCTATTTGCTTATGATTGGGAGTTTTGCACCCTCAGTTTTATCCTACTAAAAGTCCTGCTGCTAATTAGAGGTCTCAGCATTACATTAGTGGTTAAGTGGTTGCTCTCTTGCTAGAAACTCTGGTCCAGAGGCAACAGATAGGCGTCTCTGACTTGCCAACCCCAAATATTTAGCTGTGCTCCATAGAAACTAATAAGAAGGAGATGAAAATAAAAGCCTGGGCCCCAAAGGAAGGACATTGTTCTGGGAGCACACTGTCTAAATGGACTTTGTCCTTAAATCAGTCTATTGTTGATTTTACTTTCATCAAGTCCAGTGGCTGGCTACAAAGAAAATCTGGAATATGCTAGATCACTACACAGACTGCAATATCAGAGATTGTGTCAAATCCATAATCTGGAAGTATGCAGATCCTAGAGAACTAAGTGTGAGGAATTCAGATGCAATTCTGAGACATGTCAATAAGGAGTTAAAATCCAAAGCTCAGAATTGGGGGAAAGCCAAGTTGGAAGTTAAAGAGACCTAATTGGATGGAAATCAGAGCTAAGGCTCAGACATGGACGGCTCAGATAAATTTTCCCTGATGGATATCCTCTTATCCTTTCTTATAGCTTTACAGGGCTGTATTTCTTAAAGTGGCATCCCCATTTATATTACCTCAGTGGGATATTTAAGCTTTGACATACTTCTCTGTTGGGTATGAAAGGTGGTGATCCCATAGGACCAGAGGGTTAGTTTGTCATTCTAGTATGTGATTAAAAAAAAGGGTAATAAGAAGGGTAATTTCAAAAGCCTTAACGTGCCTACCCTGTCACATATAAAGAGTCTTTATGTACTTGATATCATTAATAAACTGACACTGTCTCTCCAGAACATGAAAACTTTGAATAATCACTTGAAATGTGAAAGAGTACAGGAAATTTACTTTTGTTTCATTCTCTTTTTGGAGGGAGAAAAGTTGAGTGGAGGAAAGAATTTCCTCATGTAAAGATCTTCTTAACATGAAAAATATCTTTTGGGAAATGAAAGTTTAATTAGACAGACTGGTAAAATCTCTTGTGGGACAGAAGATTCAGTAGGTGAGAACTTTAAGAGACAGCATGCCTGATGAATTATTCAATAGCTAGACTTGCCATCTCTCTTTGCAGATTTACATTTCTGAAAACAAAGGGTCAAAGTACATGGGAAAAGCATTTGAAGTCCCAGCAACCTCTAAGCTGGTAGGAGCAGCCTCCACAATGTATTTGCAGCCGCCTTCCCAGCTTAATTCCTCTTATACATGCTCTAGGCGCAAACCAGACCACGTGAGGTCTCTTGCAAACACCCAGAACACTCTCTACCCCGCCTCCACCCAGCGCCTTGGCTATGCCTGTTTTTTTCTGTCTAGTGTCCTCATGCAGCGAACGGGACAGTTGCAGCCTCCTTCATCTGAATGTGCTGCTTGCCTCTAAATTTCATGTTATCGCGTTCACCTCTCATGACAATTTTGATTATGTACTGTTTATAATAGGATGTGCTTTATCCCTTTCACTAGGGCAGAAGGATTGTATCTGCTACCTCTCTGAACTAAAGCACAAAGGAATGGCTGGGCAATTTTTTTTTAATGAAACAATAATGATAAGAAAAAAATATATAAGAATTAGCTTTTTTGTTTTATCTTACCACCCCCACTTGTTCAATGTCTGATAAATAGTTTTACAAAATGTAGAGATGCTCATAGTAAAAGACTTAAATCTCTAGATCTCTAGGGGGCTTATTGGAAAACAATGGTGACCTACCAGCGGGCCACAGCAAACATTGGTTTCCCTCTTTATGTTATTTTTCTCTTACCTCTATATTTCTAAATTCTTGATGAATAAAGGTTTGATTTTTTCATGCCTTAGCTTTTCCTATTGACCTTCTACTATAAAAAATAACTTGTTTTGCACCATTCTACCTTTGCTACCAATGCTCATTATTCGAAGACAGCATTGGATAAAGTTAAATATTAACTTGGATAGTGTAATAGTGTTGGCATAATTATGATCTATGTGTTATACTCTGGCATTCTATATAAAAATTTTAACCTTTCCTTAAAAGTAAACAATGGTCCACTCTTTCTTATATTCCTCAATTGTTAACCCCCAAGTTCTCCTCCAATTTTTTAAATTCCTTCTCTGTATTTCTAGGCCTATCAGATGTTTAGTCAATGATCTCTGATGGGATAGATTTCTCCTGGGGACTCCTGTCCTGCTTAGTCTAGACTGGCATCTCCTCCTGCACAACTGTCCTGCTGGAACTCCCTGTGCCATCCTCTTTAGAAACCTCTTTCAACTGTCCTGATTTGGAAATCTAGTCTTTTCTTCCTTGGTTAGGTATAAGAATCTCTTGAAAAATTTCTAACAAATTTTGCAGAGAAGATAAAGTTACTAAGACCTGGAAGGGTTCCAAAAAAAAAAAATCTGGTTTTAGCCTCAGGCTCCATTGATACCGGTTTGTATCGACTGCTAGTTGTAAATAGTCTTCAGTCAGAATTTGAAAGTGCTGTTTCATTGTCTTCAAGCTTCTAGTAGTCATTGCTGAGAAATTTAGAGACATAATTCCTAATATTTTGTATCTGAACATTTCTTTTAACTTTGGAAAGGTGTACAATCTTTATTTTGTTCCTATTGATGAGAAATTTCTCGGTGAGGTTTATAATGCAGGCCTATTACTATGTAATATGTTGAGCACTCAGTACAATGCCTAGTAAGCATCCCCCCAAAATAGATATTTTTCAGAAATCTATACATGCCAGATGATTCTATTAGGTTATTCCATTAGAGTATTTTTATTTATTACAAAGATGTTTTGAAATGTAATTAATATCACACAGATGTTTTGAAATGTAAACAACTAGAGAGCATTCACATACCCTTGTTTAGCAGGACATGTTATTGACACTTATATATTTCTAGAAGCTGAATGTAAAGTAGAGATGTACTATTGTGATATGATTGCTTATCTGAAAATGTGAAGACTTGATGCCTGTTGAAATGCCACATTGTTTAACATCAGAGCTTGGTCCTCTGACAGGAGTAGCTGAGGGACTATGCCAGTAAGGAGCTGAAATGGTCAAAAAAAAAAAAAAAACATAAAAATTCTAGAGTTGAGTCTGTGTGTGTCTCTTCTTATAAATTCATGGGTAGGCCTTGACAAGTAAGAATATAGCAGATTGCTAAGCATTAGCAAATATGAAATTTACTTCTAAGAAAATAATGTTCTCAGAGCATTCACTGGAGCTCCGGAGGATGCTAGAGGGACATCCACAAACATGAGATTCAAACATTATGGCTATGTCCAAACCATAATAAATAATTTTTCCAACAAAAATCTGCGTCCCATAAAGGGGTAAAAGGAAAATACTGAACTAATTTGTAAAAAAAAAAAAACAAACTATAAATTAGAGGATATGGAATTATAATTACAGAATGTTCTGATTAACTCACCCATAAAAAAGATGTATGATAAAGGTCACCAAACCTTAACGGGTAATGTAATTCAGATCTGTCAAACACCAGCAATTAATCCACAGGGAAATTATTTAACCTGTTTGAGAGTCAGTCTCACTAATCTTGTGTTCCAGAGCAGGATTTGGGACTGACCATTTGTGGAATAGGAAGAAGACCTTAACATATGGGTCACTACCATTTCACCCTTTGATCAAAAAGTCTCTCACAACTGTTGCTATCAATCATTGATTTCCTCCTTTTTTTTTTTTTCCAAGTTCCTTGTTTCCTTCTTGTACAAAGTGAAATTTTTGACTGACTTTGAAATTTTTCTCTCTTTTTCATTTTCTTCATGGCTAAGTTAAACTAACTTTCCTTGGGGGCACAAAGCTTCACTCTTACATGCTGGTGTGGGAGGGAGGGCAGTTAGGAATGTGTGTGTGTGTGTGTGTGCGTGTGTGTACATAGCATGCTTTGAAATGATCCCTAAGGAAAGAACACAGAAGAGGATTGGTGAGGGTGAGCTGAACATTGTTATAATTATGTTAGTTTTTTTTTTTTTCCCTAACAAATCTTAAATCATTCCTTGCACAGTCTCCCTGATCACAGTCTGTCACATTTCTTTCCATACTCAAACATGACTGACTATAAACACATGTCTTAAATTGAACATGGTTGACAGAAAGAAGCAAAGATTTTCCACATTTATTTATACCTTTGTAAAAGTATATATTCTGTGATTTTAAAAAGTTAGAAATTGAAAAACGTATGACAAAGGAAATAAAAACCAATTATTCCCTGTTTCAACATTAAAGTTAACATCTTTGAACGTTGCACTACATTTAGTGTAACCACAAAGGAATTAGGCATGTGTCTGTGGTATGAAACACTACTAGTAAAACCAGACACTATAGATATACAAATTCTGAATATTTCATAATGTGTAATTTTATATCACTAAATATTATTTGAAAGTCTCATCTCTACTGAATTATACAATATTTCATATCTTAAAAATTTTAAACAACCTTTGTTTTTGGACTATGGTTATTTCTGAAATTCTATTTATAAATTATAGTAATTTTAACCCTGACACTAATCTTTGTATTTTTTTCTGATTGTCCCCTTTGAACAAATTTCAGGGAGTTGAAATATCAGGGTAGAAAGGTATGATTGCTTCTGGCATCATCTATCTATCTATCTATCTATCTATCTATCTATCTATCTATCTATCTATCTATCTATCTATCTATCTATCTATGTTTCTATCTACCTATCATCACTTATGCCTTATTTGACTATCATCCATCAGCTATCATTTATCTTTTATCTTTCCCAACAAGCTATCTATCATTTATCTATCTGCTTTTAAAACTATATATTCTGTACTTTAGAAAAATTGTATTTTTACTCAGGTAACAGAGTGTGAACATACTTTTTCATAAAATATAATTCCAACATAGATACTTTTTTTAAAGAGTTATTTATTTATGCATACAAAACTGGGGTACAGGCCAGAGCTGCAGGGACAGAACAGGTGGGTTGATTGAAGTATGCTGCTGAGGGGGACAGCAGGCAGGAGAGACAGGAGAGGTCTGCCTTTCCATGCAGGTCACCCGTGGGCCCGAGATTGAACACGCTCAGAAGTAGCTGTGGCTCGTTTGCAGTGCTGCACTTTAAGCCACAAGGGAGGGCCACTATTATTTTTTGATATAGCAATTTTCACAGAGTTAAAACACACATGTAATTCAACTATTCTTGTTTTAACTAAAAAAAAAAAAATCTTGCATTGTGAACAAAATTGAATTTTTAAAATGTGTCTATTAAGAATATATGTTCCTCTGTTTTGCTTGTAAATTTTTTGTTCAGTCCTTTGCAAGTTGCTCTACTTGGCGTTTTATATTTTCTATGTGGATTAAAAGGGTGTTCATAGATAAGAATACCCTTTTTAAATTTCTAGCAGCCTCATAGTATGGTAGTATTATCATACTGTAGGGGCAAATATTTTAACTATCTGTAGGTAGAAATCTGGCTGCTTTCAGTACAAACATCTCTGTGCGCATGTTTATATGAACATATACTTTCATTTCTCTATGGAGTAGAATGGTTGGATCACATAATATATATATGTTTATTTTTATAGAATACTAACCTCTTTTTCAAAGTGGTTACAGCATTTTATAGTCTCATGAGCGGAAATTAAGAGTTTTAGCTGCTTCAATTTCTTGCTAATATTTAATTTTAGCTATTTACTTAATTTTAGTCATTTGAATAAGTTTGGAAGATTATTTTACTGTGACTTTGTTTCGCATTTCCTAGTTAGTAATATTATTGGCTATATTGCCTATGTGCTTTTTTTTTTTAAATAATGTAATAGTTTATTTTTATATCATTTTGTGCATTTTTCCATCTCAGTTGTAATCTTCTTGGGTTTCCTATCACCAAATCACCCATGTGCCATCACCATAGTCCAGTGCATTTCCTTTCCATTTCCTTTCCCCCACTGTTTTTGATCCCAATCCCCACTCCACCCCCACAAAATATCTCTGATATATATATGTTCATTATTATTATTATTATTATTTTCTCCCCTGGTCTGTTATACCCCTGCTATGAGTGAAACCATCCAGTATTTTTC
>NW_004567103.1:61235569-61268361 GCF_000260355.1 Condylura cristata
TTATTATTATTATTATTTTCTCCCCTGGTCTGTTATACCCCTGCTATGAGTGAAACCATCCAGTATTTTTCCTTTTCTTCCTTGCTTATTTCACTTAGCATGATCCCTTCCTCCTCCTATGTGCTTATTTACCATATATTTTACTGTATATTTTCTTTGTGAAATGTTTATTCAATTTCCTTGCCCATTTTGAAATTGAATCCAACATGAAATGAAAAGAATAATAATGACCATGTGACCAGAACACTAGTTTCACCATTGAAAATCAGTCAGTGAACTTATCATATGAGCAAACTAAAAAAGAAAAATTATGTGATCACCTTGACACATGCATAAAAAGAGAATTGACAAAATTTAGTATCTTCTTATAATAAAGATACTGTCAGTACACAAGAATAGAGAATTTGCTCAACCTGTGAAAGGATGCCTGCATAAAAACTATAGTAACTTAATACCTGAAGGTGAAAATTTAAATTCTCTCTCCCAAATTGAGAACAAGACAATGATTTTTGAGCTCATCATTTCTATTCAAAATTGTACTGGTGTTCTAGACATTGTAAACAGACAAGATAAGGCAACCAGATTGGAAAGAAAAAACTAAAAATAATTTTATTCACATTTTACATCATTGCTATTGAATGACATCACCTAGAATCTAAAAAAAAAAAAGAAAAAAAACACTACTAGAATAAGTCAAGGATTTCACTAAGTATGAAAAATAAATTGCATACATAAATCAGTTACAATTCTCTATAATAGTAGCAATAATAGGAAATGGAAATTTAAAATGCAACGCAGTTTTAAAAGAGCATAGAACTTATGAAATAATATGAATTAATGTGAGTAAAGCAAGAACAGTATACTGAAACCTGAACCATTGTTGAAAGGAAGGCAGTTATAAACAAATTTAAGAACATACCTCATACAAAAAGCAGATTACCTAATATATTTTTAAAAGATTTATTTATTTATACATACAAGAACTGGGGTATAGGCCAGAGCTGTGGGAGTGAGAAGATTCACCAGAGACAGAGTGGGGAGCAGAATATGCATATCTACTGAAATACACTGCTCAAGGTAGCAGCTGGTGAGACAGGAAAGGTCTGTTGTGTCATGTGGGTCAGCTCCCTGGCTAAAGGGATCAAACTCAAGCTTCAGTAGTTAGGAATGCGTGCTAGTACTTAGATATTAACTGGTGAGCCACCAGGGATGTACCTGAGATTATTCAATATTTTTAAGTTATCAATTGTTCTGGAAATGATCTTTAGACTATAATTAGATATTACAAATCAAATTTCCAGCAAGTATTTTATAGAAATTTGCAAGCTAATTTTAATATCCTATTAAAATATAAAGGTATAAGAATAGCCAAACAACATTGAAAAGAGGACAGTAAAGTTAAAGAAGTAACACTATCTGATTTCAAGACATCGTTGCACTAACTGGAATAATGTAGTATTGATATAAATTGGTAGTCAAATAGATCTGTAGGACAAAATAGAAAGTCCAAAAATACATCCACAAATATATGGAAAAATAATTTTTGGCAAAGGCTGAAAAGCAAGGTAATTCAGCAGAAAACTAACTTTTTCAATAAATGATAAATGAACAATTAGGTCTTTCTATACAAAAATAAAATAGCTTCAATCTATATATCACACCATAAATAAAATTTGACTAAAAATGGATCATAAATCCAAGTATAAAATATAAAACTAAATCTTTTAGAAGAAAATATTAAAATATCTTTGTAATAATCTTTGTATTGTATCTAAGAGTTCCTAGATATGATGCTAAAAATATCCTCCATAAAAGAACAAGTTGATAAATTAGACTTTAAAAAATGAAAATTATGTTCTTTATGACATGATAAAGAGAATGAGAAGATAGGCAAAAATGGGGAGAAATCATTTATATATCATTCATCTGATCAGGGGACTAAAACTTAAAAAATATGACGAACTCCCCTCCAAACTCACTGATAAGAAATTAACCCTTCACACCTATATGTGTGTGTGTGTGTGTTTGTGTGCATCTATATATATATACAGATATATGTTTTTCCAAGATATTGTTTATCTCCTATCTTTCATAGATTTCATTTTTAGAGCAGTTTTTATTCACAGCACTATTGAGTTAAAGGTACAAAGATTTCCCATATCTCCCATTTCCTTATTGGTTTCTTAAACACAGAGTACTTTAGAATTTTTATATCATCATATTTATCAATTTTTCAAGCATGAGATAATGATTTTTGAAGCATGAAAGTTTAATTTTGTTAAGTAGTGGTACAACACTAAATTCCATCTTGGTATTGACTTTGTATCTGGGAAGATATTTTTTAAACTGTCAGTTAGCTGCAATTTTCATGTCTAAGAGATGTTCTACATTAGAAATTGATTACACTAGGAAAAGCTGCCCATACCTTTGACCCTGACTTTGTGGTCTCAGTAAACTTCTCTGTGGTGTGCTGACCAGTGCTAATGATAAGCAGAATGACCCAGGGAGATGTCCCAGAGCAGTCTCTAGCACAATTTAGAAATGAAAACACTTTTATAACTCATGGGACCTCGACAATGAGTCAAAGCCATCTGTAGAAGTTGAATATGATGGCAGCTAACTAAACAGATACATGGCAATCAGAAATGAGGAACCAAAGAGGTGCAGAAATACTATAAAGTATATGTATTTAATTCCCCAAACTCCTGGTTTTTCTAATAATTCCCACATGACATTTAGAAAGAGTTGATAATGGCATCCCAATCTTCAGTGACTGACCCTTCCAGAGGGAGTGAACATCGCCCCACTTCATCCTTAAATACAGAGGACAATTAATTTTATTGTTTTTGTATACCTATCTCATTTTGTTTGTGGAGTTAATGGAAACTTCTTAACTGTTGGAAAGATAATGCTTTTGTCTATGCATGGCCTCATTAAAGGTATATGAAAACAGAGGTAAACAGCATATACCACAAATAATTATTACATTTAAAAGATCAGAACATGATGCTTAATATGAGACAGGAGAAAAGATCAGAACATGATGCTTAATATGAGACAGGAGGATGTAATAATAATTTGTGGTATATGCTGTTTACCTCTGTTTTCATATACCTTTAATGAGGCCATGCATAGACTCTTTTGAAAAGATAGCTACGAGTGTTAATGTTTGGACAGGAAGCCTCACTGAACCACAGAAGTGAATTTCTCATAGATCCCTGGGTGCAGTGAATGCCCATAACTCATGTCAGCAATCAAGCTTTTCAAAACTTATTTGAGCAATCTGCAGAAAATTAATGAAATTGATACTTGGTGATTCAGAAAAAATTAATATGAGGTTCAGATATCAAAAATGCTAACTCCCATGGGAGTAGAGATATTTCACTTAAGACTCAACCTAACCGCCTTATAATACAATTTGTTTTTATGACCAGGAATAGACATTACAATATAATCACAAATTTTAATTCAAAGTTAAAAGAAGGATGGTTACAACATGCTAACACTAGGTGTGGGAAGCCGACATGGCAGAGCAGCACTGGGATTTGTGTTTTCCCTCACTGGTATCAGCTTCTAGAGAGGGGGCTGTTGCTTCTTGGGCAGAGCTTCTGTGGCAGATGGCAAATGTAAAGGCTTTAGAGGTCTCATGGGCAAGGAGATCAAGCATCTCAGATTGGCTTATTTTAGCTTTTCGACTTATATTACTTTTAGAGCTTTCTTCAGAGGTGTATTATGGGGCCACTTGCTAGTTTTAATTTGGGCTTGACCTCCTGCACAATTAGGTTTTATCCAATCCTTGCCTGCCATATCTATGTATAGTTGACAAGTGATTGCCTTTTAGTTGATAATTTCAGATGATTCATCTCAAATCTAGACATGAATTTACCTCTAGATTAGTCAGCATCTTTACAACATCAGTACAAACAAAACTGGCTTGACTAAAAGTACAATAAAATCAAATGGTCTTCACATTTTTACTGAAGTCCCTTTGCAAGAATTATGGGGGAAAAAACAATGATCCATCATCTACTTTAGGTAAAAATTTTATCTTACATTTAAGTAATAGCAAAAAAGTTCTTCTCATAATGTAAATAAGGACATTTTACTAAATTATAGATAATAAGATATAAATTAGCCTTTTAAAAAGATCCAAAGAATCGAACGTTCTTATGAACTGATTCCCACCCTCATCCATTTTAAAAACTCTGTGAATGAGTTCTGCTTTAATAGTGTGAAATTATGCATAGTTTTATTTTTTCCTCTACCTGATGTTTACATTTTATATTTGATGAGTATCCTAACCTAGTTAGTAACTTCATGTCAGCCAGCACTTAATTGATAATCTTATAATACTTACAGACTTTAAAAATATTTACATACATTGAAAACTCATTTTTATTTTCTATAACCACAGGACTTAAGTAGTGAGAATTTGTGTGGATTGAGTTATTATAATTCTCATAGTTGATCCATATAAATAAAAGTCTTTAAGTATGGATAATCACATATAGAGATACTTTATTGAAAGATGCCCTTATAAAGAGAGGGGATATTTTATTTTAAGAGATTTATTTATTTATGCATACAAGAATGGGGGTACAGGCCAGAGGTACAAGGGGTAAAAAGATTCACCAGAGACAGCGTGGGGAGCAGGACAGGCAGATCGACCAAAATACACTACTTAGGGGAGCAGTGGGTGGTTCAGGAGAGGTCTGCTGTTCTATGTGGGTCGCCTCCCTGGCTGGCATTGAACTCATGCCGCAGTGGCTTCATAGTGCTGTGCTTTTTAACCCTTTGTGCCATCAGGGAGGGCTCAGATCTTTTATTTTTAATGGATTCAAGGATCCATGAATATTCCTTTAGCATAGAATAACTTTTATGCTAGAGGAATATAAAAGTTACTTATACTAGAGGAAGAAAGATTTTATTCTTAATATCATTGCTATTTTATTTAAATAAATATAAAAAGTAAGAAACTTTATTCAGACAACTCAGTAGATAAAAATGGAAGATTTTTTTGGCATTTCTTATTATTCAATATTTATTATGATTATTGCTATTGATAAATGCAAGAATTTTTAAATAATAATTTCATTTGATTCTTTGAATCATTTCCTGATGGGGAAGGCTATGCTTTTCCTTATGCTAGGTGAGATAAAAAAAGAATTTCAAAAGAGAAAACTAGAACCACTGGTGAATTCTCAGATACATATTTATTAATTAGGAAAGAGCAATATGAAGATTGAAGATTTCAAAATTTGAGGCAATTAAAACTACCTACTCCTGTGTAATGTGAAGAAGTTTTTCTATCTCGCTAACTGTACACACAGCTCAGTTTGATTATTGCTTGTCTAACTCAGGGTCCTCAAATATGATCCCACACCAGCATCATCATATGACTTGGGAATTTGTTAGAAATACAGATTCTTAGGTTGTACCTTAAAATCAGGCACAGTAGCTATTGAATCATTTCAATTAGAAAATCCCTCTTGTATTTAAATAAGAGTAAATTATCCATGTCATCAAATAAACAACTTGCAGAAAAGGACATGAAACTTTTAAACTGTTGAAGCATGGCCATTCCCCTTGCTCTTTCACACAAATAGAGTTTTTTTCCATTAGCAGTGAATTCCATACTATTTCTTAGAGTAGAGGATTATTTGGGATAAAACTAAATAGTCTCAAGGTCATTTTCTGATAAAGTTCTATCTTCTGCAAAGGCTGTATATCTCCAAAGGCAGTGACCAACTCTTATTTATACAATAATGACACAAAAGTATTTGTTGAAGTGACTCTAAGTGGTGATATTTAAATGTAAAGGAGGAAGTTATATCTTTGATGTCTCCATATATTCGTTCACTTCCATGCTACTAGGTCATTCCCCCCGACCCCACAACCATGGATGGAGGCAAACTCAAGGCAGAAACAAATCAACTAACTTAAGGAAATGGAAACTGAGGCAGGACAGTGTGACCAAAGAGGAACTGTCATCTGTCCCTCAGAACCACTGAAGCTACCAGTTTGGGGAAAAGGTCTTCACACTTTATGCCCATGCATTTTAGTCCATTTAATATATGCCTTAATAGCCAATGTGCTCAAACTGCTTTCTGTAGTTTTTATTCTACAAGAAAGTGATTTTTTTTAAAGATTTATTTATTCATACAGAACTGGGGTATAGGCCAGAGGTGCAGGGGCAGTGAGAGGCTTCACAGGAGACAGAGTGGGGAGCAGAACAGGCAGATCAACGAAGTACACTGCTGAGGGGAGCAGCGGGCCAGGCAGGAGAGGTCTGCCATGCCTCTTGGGTCACCTCTGAAGTGGAGGATAGAATTTACACTGAAGCAGCTGTGGCTCACTTGTAGTGCTACACTTTAATCCACTGCACCACCAAAGAGGGCCCAGAAAATGATTTTTAATTTTTATTATAAAATTATAAAAGTGGTGCTGATGATGGACTGTTCAAGTACAAATAGCCCTGCTGCCACTTAAACATTCCTGATCCCATCTAACACTCTCATTCTTTCCATGATGCCCAAAGAGTTTATGCCTCCTTCTCAAGATTACACAAGGAGACATCAATAGGGGTGGGTTGGGGTTTGTTGTTCCCTGCTATGGGCTCTACGGGCTATGATTCCTAGTTAGAAGATTTTCTAGCAGAAACTTTTACTTTAATAGTGGGAAACTCAATAGACTCCAATACAGGAATCCAGTGTTAGCATAACCATGCAATATTTTAGGCATTGGCTAGGTCATTTTATCTCACTGCTTTCTTGGTAAAAATTCTAATTGACTCTAAAAGTTTATGAAGTCTGTCAACTTCAAGACATTTTTCTGATGAAACTGAAGCTCAAAAATTTATGCTATTTATGATTTGTTTATTATATTATCTTCAATAAATTTCCCTACTCTGCTCCATTTGACTTAGCTAATAAACCTTTTATTGTTCTGCCCTGGGATTTCATAGAGCCTTTAGAGAGTGTTTTAGAGTCTGAACTTTGAATAGGCAAAGGGAAATGAATTCTAAGGGAACAGCTTTTTCTTAGTTCACATAAAATGAGAATTCACACTATATTATTGAACAAAAATAATATAGAGAGTTAGACACTGTTAAAATATAAATTTCTCAAAGGCTATATTTCCTAATACTGAACATATTCAATCACTGTGGCCTTTGGGTGCCATGCGGGAGAAAAACGATCACAGGCATAGCAACTTGAATGGCAGACTCCAGTCTTGTCTTCTTTAACATCTTCCTGCTCATGAAAAAAAGGATATTTGATCACTGAGGAATCTACTTTCCACCCTGCAAGTTATATTTCATTTTTTTTCAAGCTATGCTATTGAAATATGAGGGGGGGGGATCCTTTTTCCATTAGGGTAGGGGTGAGGTTCTGGAGTTCTTTAGAAATGATTGTATTGGAGGTCTAATAACTCCTTTGAAGGACCAAGTCTCTGCATTTTTGTCATTGTGTTCCCATCTATGTTATTTTCTGCAGTAATTTACTTGTCAGAAAGATCACAGGAAACTAGCAATTTACTTTGTGCACAAAGCATTGTGTGGCTGTGGCTGCCTTTTCTCATAGGGCTGTAATCTTTCATTTGTCTAAATGGAATGATGGATGAGCAGATATCACCACTTGGCATGCCTAGGCTGCTGTTTGTCTACGCCTTTCATGACTTCATGGCACAGTTCCCCCAAATGAGACAGTCCTGGAAAAAAGGGGACCTGTAGACCCTCTGAGAAAGCCTTGGAAATGAAACTATAAGATAGGTTGATAATCATTGGATACCAATTCCTAAAATTGTCAGCATTTACATTATTTAATATATCTTAGCTTCATATAAGAAAGAGCTAAATAAAACCCCTGTTTTGTTGTACAAAAAAAAAAGTTGATGAATACACTAAACATTTCCAAGTTATTCAGCATGAGACAAGACAGAAAGTACATCAACTATTGCTGACCCTTTTCTTTTTCCCAGCAAAAAAAACCAAGGCACAGTTATCTGTTAATTACTATTGGGTTTAGTTCATAAAGATGCTTCTATAGCCTCCTCCACACATACTTCACTTTTTAAGCACAAGCTCTATATTGAACGAACATAAACAGGATTAACAACTTCATAATTTTCCCAGGCTTCATTCTTATTCACCCTATGTCATATAAATGACAATAACCAAAGTGAAAGAGTTTAAAATTTAATAAGAAGGTTTCACTTGAGATAATTATAGAGATTTTCAGACCTCTCTTCATTATCAGAAATGGTTTAGAGATTTTATTTCAATTTCCTCAGTGCAATTTACTATGTGAGTACCATGACCCAGAAACTCTGCTGTCAAGGATGTGAGACAATGTCAAAGTCAATGAAACTTCCCATTTGCAAAGGTCAGGATCTCAGGGTCACCACTGTCATAGAATAGGGAGCAAAAGGTAGTGTCCTTAATTTAAAAAAAAAAAAAAAAGCCTACAGCAAAGATCACACTTAATGTTGAACTATTGAAAGCTTTCTTGAAGGATTTCTGTGGAATTTTTGTCAAGCACAACTCTCATTACTTCTTTCTCATAACCACACACTGCCTATTCAGGAGGCAAGTTCAGGAAAGATATATGCAACTTCAACTGTACTTAAGTATTAATGGTACAAAGATGACTAAGACAATGTCTTGCCCTGGGAGAGCTGTTATGTAAGATAAGACATGCAGAACAAAACTGATCCAAATACACTGTGATAAATGTACATTAGCAACTCAGAGTACTGTGAGGACAAACCACCCAAAATATATTTCACTTTACACATAATTTTTCAATGTATAGAGAACATTACGAATGCTTCTGTAGAGAGCTTAAGTAATGGAAAATGCTTAATTGTGTCTAGTGCATAGGGCTTCTCCATGACAAATATTTTTTTCATTTATTTATTTATTTATTTATTCCAAACGTTTATTGGGTTTTCCTCTATGTACGACATTTTGCTAGGGCCCAGGGGAAAAAAGGTAATTTTAAATTGACTTCTGTTTATTATCAAGGAGCTAAGTGTGATATATTAGAGAGCAGATTGAAAGACCTTGAATAGTATGTATTATAGAATTTCAAAGATAATTCTTCAAGCAGAAGGAAACCATGAAAATCTGGTTGCTTTTGTTTTCTGACAAGGAAATACACTGTTCATTCCAAGGATATTAGCCTTTTATCATTGGTAAAGGGTATGCTGAGGGTCTAGGTTTATTGTCAGAGTGAATGAGGCCATCATTAACAAAGGGCACAGAACCAGAAGGAATGCAATAGTGAGTTGCAGAGTTGGGAAAAATTAAATTTGAGATCCCTTTGAGAAAGTTAAGTAAAACCTGGCAATTTGGAGATTTTGGACAGGTATCAGGACAAAATTCAAAGCTAAAATTAAAGACTAGTGAATGGACGATAATACTGTATTCCTTTTACCACTGCTATCTGTCCAGGGTTCAGAAACCCCTAAAGAATTCTACTCATCTCTGTCCTTATGATTATCTCACCTTCCTGTCAATCCCTACATTTCATCCTACTTCCTGATCTTTCAAAACAGTATTTTGTCTACATTTGGGAGGAAGTTAATCCTCAATTGCCCAACCTCAACAATGATAATTCAGAGAAAAGAATGTGTTAAGAATGTCCCAGTATACGCCCTATACTCAGACACCACCTTTTAAATTAATTTGGGGCGTGCTCACGAATATTCCACACATAGTTAAGAGATCAGTGGTCATAAGGGAAATATTTTTAAGTAAGAAATCTTCAAATGCTTGAATAGATGCCAGTTGATTGACAGAAAAGGCAACCCAAACCACAGTCTGAATGGAGGATCTCCCCTCACTCAGCAGTTCACCTTAGTATCTTCTCTAGTCCCACAGGCCTAGGAAACTGTAGTCTCTCAGCCAGATACAACAGCATTTGTGATGCTTGCACATACCGACTTTTTTTTTTTACCATTAAAAAAATAATAATATAAATAATTTATTTTTACATCACTTTGTGCCTTTTTCCATCTCAGTTGTAATCCCAGTGGGCTTCCCATCACCATATCACCCATGTGCCGTCACCATAGTCCAGTGTACTCCCCCCACCCCCATTTTTGATCCCATTCCCCACTCCACTCCCGTAAAATGTCTCTGGTATATAGTTGCTCATTATTATTATTTTCTCCCCTGGACCTTTATGCTCCTGCTATGAATGAAACCATCTGGAATTTTTCCTTTGCTTTCTGGCTTATGTCACTAAGCATGATCCCTTCCAGCTCTATCCATGTTGGATACACACACACACACACAGACACACACACACACCATCTTTTTAATTAATCCAGCTATCTACTTTTGGGCATTTGGGTTGATTCCATGCCTTTTCCTATTGTAAATAAAGCAGCAGTAAACATGTGGGTGCAGTGTCTTTTTGAATCAGTGTTTTTGTGTCTTTTGGGTAGATACCTAAGAGTGGGATTGCTGGGTCATAAGGAAGTACCATTTTTAGCAGTTTGAGGAACCTCCAAACAATTTTCCATTGTGGTTGTACCACTTTGCATTCCCACCAGCCGTGCAGGAGAGTTCCCTTTTCTCCACCCCCTCACCAACATTTGTTGTTGCTAGTTGTTTTAAGATGTACCATTCTCACTGGGCATGTATAGAATTTAGCTAGGATTCATGGAGGCAGGAAGGACATAGCAGCTGGTCAAATCTGGGTGACTTTTGGTCCTTTCTCCTGTTTAGTTAGAGCAAGTCTAACATCTTTTTTATAAATTAGGCATTTATATAAAATATCTTTTGAGGACTGAATTCTGATATTAAAAACAAGTTTACAAACCTTGCAAATGGAGGTTCTTGAACATTTTTGGTTGCAGAACACTTTTATACTTTAAAAAAATTATTGAAGACCTCAAAGGGCGTGAATTTGTGTAGGGTTTTCTGTTAGATTTTTGTATATTTGAAATTAACACTGAAAATATTTTAAATACTTTTTTAACTTATTTAGAAATAGAAATAATAAATTCATTAACATGATAACCTAAATAGCATATTTTTGTGAAAATTAGCTACATTTAAAAAAAATAAATGAGAGGATAGGCATCATTTTTCAATTTTTACAAATCTCTTTAACGTTTGATTTAGTGGAAGACAGATGGATTCTCATGTGCTCTGCATTAAATCCATTGTAATATGTGGTTTTGGTTGAAATATGTGGAAAAAAGGAGCATCTCACAGAGCTATATAGTAGTAGTAGTAGGAGGAGTGTGCTAATGGTTTTTTTTCTAGACTATTTTGGATATTTCTTTGACACCATACCAAAATTTGACAAATAGTAGCTTCTCAAAGGTCAATTGCAATGTGAAATCAGAACCCATATCAATAGATAATTTGAACTGTGTAACATTGAAATATATTGGCCTATATTGCACTTTGGATAGAGATTTTACCCATGCATAGTTTTGTAACTTCAGGTATTGATCATCTGGAAAACAGAGGTTTGCTGAGTAATATTGATTTTCAAATTGATATGTCATTCTAAAATCTCTCTATTGTATTCAGTATTACCACTAATCTAATCAGAAAAATCTTTAAGTATTGGAAAACCATCAAAACCCTAGTGCTAGAGACTAGTTTTTCAAAATTCTAGTTTTTGCTGGAAAGCTTTGATGTTACTGGCAACAGACACCATCAGCTGTATTCCTCAAAGTAACAGCCTCACTTTACTTACCAAAAATGTCTGTGAAATAGCCATGTGAACCCACGTCTGAGTAACCCTGGTTTGTCTGAGTCATTCGAGGGAAATGATGTTTCATGGGAGGAGTATGAGGTTTAGTTTACAAGTGACACCATCATACACATCAGTGCCTCTGCTCACGTGGCCACCACACTTCTACACCCAGTCGAGACATGCCAATGCACACCCAGCATTTCATTCTACAAAATATTCTACAGACCTGTACTCAAAAGTAGAGATTTAATCAAACTAAATAGAATTTATTCTTTCTCAAGGGCATTCGTAAGTGAAAGCAGCTCTTGCTTTTGTGAGCGCCTGATGTTGCAAGTATATACAGCTGGCATGATGGTGGCACTGCTTGGCCGCTGGCTAAAGTATCAGAATTCCACTCGTGCTAGCTTGTTTTTAGCAACAGTGAAAATGTCTCTACAGTGAAAAAAGTACATACCACTTTAGTGCTGTGAGAATAGTTTGGACCTTGTGCGCTCCATAAGTACACCTGAGGTACGATTAGGATAGTGAGGTCACTCTTTGAGAACCACTGCTTTCAACAGTAAATATGGAAAAGGGGGATGGGAAGAATCTTTGTTTGAGTCTTATGAAGAGAAGAACAAAATGCACATAAATCTCTGGGAGGACATGATGAATTACCACAAATTTGCAAGAGTCTGACTTCTGCTTTATTTCTGGAAGTTGTGAGTTGCTGGAGGGATCTATGACAGGTTTTTTGATAACTGCAGATGAAGTAACTCAAAGTTGCAGTGAATATATCCAAAGTGTCGGAATATTTATACCTCACCTGTGTTTATACCTCACCTGTGTGTTCATTGTCAGCACACATGAAAAATACTGGCGAACTTCTATATACAATTTATAGATAGTGTGGAACATAAAGGTTTATTTGAAGCTAATTAAAATATTAGCAATATTAGCAGTAACTTGAAGACTTAGAGCAATCAAGCACTGTGTTAATCATATCTTATGAATTTCCTTTAATCTTTAGCATAATTTCAATGAGAATTTTTGGTACAGCAAATTGGCAACCTTTCTTATGGATGAGGTAAATGTGACTTATAAAGGTTAAGGAAAATGTCTCTGATTCTGCAAGGGGTGGGAGTGGTTGAGGAATTAAAATGAGAGAGAAGAGAACAAGGAAATAATGATGATGGTTCATAGATGAATTGGTGGTGGGAATTTTATGGGGACTACACCTGAAGGAGAAGTGTATAAGCAAGCTTTGTACAAAAATGAAAAAATGATGTAATGTGTGTGTGTGTGTGTATATATATATATATATATATATATATATATATATATATACTCACACAAACATACACACAAGGTAAAAAAAAGAAAGGTTAAGAAAAATATTGAAGATCACATGGATGGATAATAAGTATTGGGGCTGAGATTTAGATCGGAGATCTGGCCTTGAGCTGTTACCCATGCTCTCAAATAATATTCTTATTGTTTGTAAAATGCTAATAGCACCGACCTAATTGAGATTTGTAAAGTAGGATGAAATAACATCCATGAAAGAGTGTGATCTGCTGCTTGGGATACTGGAAGCACAGCATACTGACCTCAGCAGTGGCCCTCAATTATCATACATTCTAAGAAGGAAAAACACATTATAAATAAGTTCAATCAAAGAAAATTGCTAAGCAACAAAAGAGAGACATACATAATATGTTCTGGGAATTTTGTGTATGTGTGTATTGGAGGGACATAGAAGGTCTGACCACTAGCAAAAGACATGCAGGATCACATGGGAGGAATATCATTTCAAAAGGTAAAATCTGATAGATTTTTGTTCGGTATACAGTGTTCTGAGTTTGTTATTAGCTATTATTTTGCTACAATATACTACTTAATGAATGTGGCATGAATATATTTTATATAAATGCACATTTGTTCATAATTATACACATACACGTATGTGCATGTGTGCAAAACACAGATATTACTTTACAGTATTTGTACCATTGGTTTTTGCCTCATTGGTTAGAAATTATTTAGCTACTCATCAAAAAAACAAGGAACTGACAATTTCACTTATGCTTGGTAAAAAAGATAATTTTCTTTGGCTTCTGCCATGAAACAGGTGAAGTCCGTTTCTCTGTTAACATATTCCTGGTCAAAGGGATAGATACTATTTATGTGACTTGAAGCTCCAAGGCATCCTCAGTTATCTTCACTATAAGATAATGCTGCAGGAGTGTGTGCTGAAGTTGTTTACCGGCATCTCTTTCTGGGGACCTTGTCATCACCGGTCAGTGTTTCTTTGCAGCTGCAGGCCTTACAGGGAGCCTCCATTTCTGCACAAAAACTTGACTACTCTTTCTGTGGGACATGGTTACGCCATTCACTTCTGAAAATTGTTGAAAATATTTTTAAATTTCTTGACAGACATTCAGTATAAGCATTATTAAACCTAACTAGTTTATTGATTGAATTGAGCAATTGATTTTGTGGTCTGCAGTAATAATCACTTCATACTCTGTAAAGTGAAAGATTCTAAGCAATACATATAAAACTAAATGTGGGAAAAATAGGATGTCCTGGAGATGAGGTATTTTTGTGAAAATTATGAATTCAGCAATAGGCATTCTCAAGCTGCCTTAGATTCTAATGGATTAATCCAGACCTCTAGTTTCTAATGGATTAATCCAAACATCACTACTAATCTTTTGTCAGACACTCCCCACCCCCACCTTATATGAAATGGTTTATCATTAAAGTACTCCTAACACAACATTCATTGCTGGGATGAGGGGTAAAGAGCTAAGATTTCAAATTTTGAAAAAATAAACAATTAAATCAGCAGGTAATTTTCACTAGCCAGCAAAGATAGAGTAAAAAATTCCAATAAAAGAGCAAATAATTTCCGCTCTCAGTTTTTGGCTTCACCGTTGTTTGAGGAAACATTACAAAGTTGTATCTACTGTGGTCTGGTAGATTAACTGAGACTGATTCTCTATCCCTGCTTTGAGGATTGGCTTGGAGGATTGGATAGACTGTGTCCCTTTCTGATATATCCAAAACTCATTTCTTACTATGGATTAAAAAGAACATTTAAATTTTGGCTTTAAACCTGGAAAGAAATGACAAAAATCAAAACCCTTTCCCACGGTGCTTCCTGAAGATGACCTTCTCAGAGATCTGGTCATTGCCATGGCAGCTGAGGTCAAAGATTACATTCCACTTCTGCAATTTGAGACACCAGCTTGCTCTGGGAGTTAAGCTACTCTGAGGCCGCAGGGCTGTTTCCATAGCCTTGAGGAGAGCTGCCTATTTTCATACTGTTCAGGTGCTCCTGGTTTTTGAATATGTACAACTTTCATTTGTTCATGTAGATTTGGTAATTGTCTGTTTAATCACCTATTTGCATGCACAATTACTCTGTTTGGGCACTTTTACATATATTTGCATATATAAATCTTCACTGGAACTCCAGCAAAATGATTGCACCTGCAAACTGCAGCCGGCCGATTTATAAACCCTTAGGGGTTGCGGTGGGGGAAAATCAGACTTGTCCCAAAAGAGAAAACAAGAATAAATGGGCCTTAGGTCCAAATACGAAGCATTAATTATATGTATAGTGAAAATGATTTATTTTAAGTCTGACAAGCAAAAAAGTCACGAAGCACATTTAGCACTCTAGTAGATGGAAACGCAGTGAGATAAAATTTTTTAAGAACATAAAGATCAAAATAAAGAGTATTGTAAGAAATAGAAAAGCTGTACACAGTTGAATATTCTGAAACTTTCTGTCAGTATGACATTTGTCACTTTTGATATTTAAAAGAACAGAATTTTTTAAACTCTAGGTCAGAAGGCTGAAATTGAGATTGTTGCCATCTTTGACAGAAGATGGAGCAAGTGACACAATCGCATGACTTTCTATAGACCTCTTTCTTTTCTTACCAATAACAAAGACTTTATGCATAAGATTACTTCCTCTGTTCACAGGAAAGTTCATCTCAGCTGTCTAGTGCTTCTTCAGTGAGTTTTAGCTGTCAACATAGAACAAGTCCAGCAAAAAATACAGGAAAATCAACTTGTGTAGAAAAAAGAATGGAGGGGAGCTGACTTCTTCCTACTGTAGGAACTGATGGCAATTCTGAAAAGGCAGGTTCTTTAGTTTTACTTTGAGGTCTTGTTGAGGAGACTTATTAAAACTCTAATTTTTAGGCCACTCACAAAGCCAACTCAATAGATGAGAGCCCAGGCCCAGACATCTGCATCTCATCCAACAATGTTAAGGATTCTGAAGCATGTGTGATTGGAGCACAGGCTTTAAAACACTGATTAACTAGGACTTTTGAGGTGAGTATAGGTGTATGTATGTTCTTTAGCATACTTTCCCTCAAAACACATAAAATTTTTTCCTATTTCTGTGAAATCAGTTCTTTGACTGCTGAGTAACTAATTTAACAGTATCGTTTAGTTTTCACTGGGGTCTGTAATAGCAGTCAGGCTTGACTCAGTATTGCTATTAATAGTCCTTAGCGGCTGGTTGGCAAAATACGGTACTAATGTGCCAAACCCCATTTCTGCATAGCCAGGAACCCGAGAGGCCTTAGTGCTGTCACAGCAAAAAGACCAGCTCTCTCTGGAACAAGTTTGAGTCACAAGGCCAGGATAAAAGCAAAATAGACCACTTATTCATAGGTTGGGACCACTTATTCTTTTGTTGATGCTAACATACTGATTTATTTTTTTCCAGTTCTTATGTACAATTATTTTTTTTTCTCATTTAAGACAGGGATCACTTTGTTCAAAAACATCATAGCAATTAATGGCTTAGGTCTATAATAAAGCATCGTGTTTTAAAGCATAAGTCAATAATTACATATAAGAGTACATGCTGCTATATTGAATTAACTGGTGAGACCACAATTTTTGAATGTTTAAAATAGAATAAACTTCCTTATAAAAGCAACATCTTTGTGACACTTTCTTCTTTTTGGTATTCTTCTCATTTTTCCTCTCTTTTCAACAGAATGTATGCCAACTTCCTCATTTTCTTCTCAAATACTGTTATGTCCTCACAGGCCTCAGAGAACTGCCCTTCCTCCATATCCTCAACATGTACCAGTGATAAAAGACACACTTGGCATCCATCAGCTTCATCTTATGGGCCGAGCTCAGTCCTCAGCAATGCCTGTGGTGATGCTTGACAGATACTCATCTTGCTATACTGGGCCAACTCACCAGGTACTACAATGGGAAGCTGATAATTTATGTCACCCTTGAAACCCGTAGGGCACCAATCCATAAACTAGTTGGTACACTTGATCATGATGGTGATAATGATGCTGCTGACATCTTTGGGAACCACGTTGTCATGATACAATAGGCAACAATCCATGTATATACCATGATAAGGAACACATTTACCATTTGGTTGCCTAGCTCAAAGCTTACATTGGCGATCTTTGCAATAAAAAAACACTAAATATGGTAGTCTTTCTCAACAGACATGATGGGGGATGTATATTAGGAGGAAAGTATATTAGGTGATAGTGTACCAGCTCAGTCTAGAATTCTATCAGATTAACATTCAGGGGTCCATTAAACCTGGGGGAAATTATGATGGAAATCATAATTGGCAATTAAACTTTTTAGGTTAGTATAGGATTGGTGCCCAATATTGAAGTTTCTATGATAGATGATATAGAAGTCTTTGTTGTCTACCATGAAGATACAATCAGAGTACTCCAGGGTAGTATGTGTGGTAAGAATGGAGCTGAAGGATTCAAGTACATTTGTACCAGCCTAAGGGAAGGAACAGGAGAAGTGAAGAATTCTAGCTTAGACTATTGCCATAATCAACAAAGACATATTACATCAACAGGTAGGTAAACCCAGAAACAGAGCTGTGAAAAACCAAGAAGTCTTAATGATCTGTGCATTACTCAACAAGTTTTTGAATTGAGTTCAAGATGAAGTCAATAATCTGCTTTTCAATGTGTAGTGTCTACTGCACTGTGATGAGTTGCTTAGGCTGGAAAGGCTATTGGTAGCTGCCAATGAGATTTTCATCAATGACAGTGGGTGGGTTCCTAGTGTACAAACACTGCTCTGGGCTCATACTTCTCTGAATCTGTCTTACTGAGAAAGGTGTTGAGGCACCACCTCCTTGTCACTGGGCATCTGGCCATCAGACTGAATGCTGTGTTCTGGGCAGTAGAGCTCCCAGCAGGTTTGTCAATCTGGACACCAGCCTGGCCCAAGTGATTGGAGATGCACTCATGCATGGTTGCTGCTTTGCAGCTGCTGAGCAGAAGGTAGAGAAGAAAGTGTCTGAAGTAAGAAAAACTCTATGCACAAACTTTTAGCACACCAATCATCTACTCTTTTTCTTCAGTATTTTCTAAGATTATTGAACTTCAACACAATTTTATTTGCATAATATTCTCTTATTAAAGTATTGTCATTTATTTAGCTTCTCCCTAGTTTGAGTTGTAAACATAGAAGTTAAAAAAAAACTTAAACACTGTAATGAGCATTTTGGGTACATATTTTAACTTCATTTAAAACTATTTCTTTATGATAGGTTTTTAAAAGAAAGAAAATGATACAGAGGATATATTACTAATTGGCTTTCGGTACAGGAGTAACTATGCAATACAAGTTTTTAGTGAATTTTATTTCCCAGAAGACATGAACTAATCTTGATTCATATTTTTGAAGATGATATGTTTTAAAAGGTACCATGCCTAATTTATTATAAATGTGATAAATGAGAAACAACATTTTCTAAAATTTCTTTAATGGGAAGAATTTCAAAAGAGAACTGCTAGATATTAATTGTACTCAATGGAGATTTCTAGGAAATTGGTTGAATTAGTTTCTGGAAATGGATGAAAATAAGCCCTTCCTAATTATTTCATTTAATGCTCACAAAACATCTGTAAGATATATATTATTGTTTCCATATTGCAAATGAGGAAACTATAAGACTTTGGGGTGATGATATGTACCTAAAATAATACTACTTGAGGGGATAGAGAGAGGATTTGAACTCTGGTCTTTAACATGCAGTGAGAAAAGCACCTGATTCTGAACACTGCTCTTGCTACTTTCAGGCAGGCTGAGAAATTGACATCTTCATCCATGCTCTCTCCTGTGAGTGTTCTCCCAGAGGAAAGACTGGCCATTAGTTCCTCTTTCTACCAGTGACCTTGAAAACCATCTATCTCTTCCAGTAATTACTTGGATGAAAATGGTGAACCCAGCTGCTTCCCTGGTGATTCTTTAGCTCAGCCTCATAAAAGCTGCTTTTGTAGAAGCTGCTGCTTGTCTCTTTCTTTTACTTGATAATTCCCAAGGGCAAGATTACCTACTACCAGCTGCTCCTCTCAACATGCAAAGGGATTGAGAAAAAAAAAATCAAATGTTGATTAAATCTGCACATTGCCTTTCCCATTTCCCCTCCAATGAACACCAAGAAAAATCACTGGAATCATGAGACATTGACTTGAAGCTCTCTTGGAAACCTCAACAGGATTATTAAACTGATAAAATCAAGAAACAGAATTGTTCCTTCTAATCTACTCAGAGATTGCATCCAGTGTTTCTCCCCATTATTTCTCCATTGAGGCTGTTATTTAAATTTTCACTATCAAAGATGTACTCATAAGAGAGAAAATCTCTTTTAGAATTAGGCAGCCCTTTAGAGACACTTATTTGGAATTCTGCCCCTCGCAGGATACTAGGAGAGATTTAAGGATCTCTCACTTATTATATACAAATTGAAAATTCTCTGTATAGTTCATCTTTTCCTAATTGTTGACAATAGTCACATATTAGAAATACCGTGCCAATAGACTTTGTCTTCCAGAGTTTTGAAGACAATATGTTCTAACTCACTATAAAAAATTACAGGAGAGTGGTTTTCCAAATAGGTGCTTGTGCTTATAAACAATCCCTATATTATAATGTTAAAATAGAACTCTCCCAGATTTAACATCCACAGATATGACCGCATGGTAAGTATTAGATTCCAAATATATAGACTCTTTGTGTAAAGAATTTTTAAATGCAATAGTGAGGATCAGCACCCTGACTCTTAGATCTTTGTAAGATCAAGAATATTTAAACAAGAATTAGAAGTTAGAGAGAAATTGTCTAAGCACTTTGGAAAATGATGTCAATTGCTTCATAATCTAAACATAAATTTACCATACTTTCCAATAATCCAACTCCTAGAAGTTGAGCAAAAAATAAAGTGTGTGTCCATACAAAGACTTGTACATGATGTCCAATGCATCACTATTAGTAATAGCACTAAACTTGAAACAACCAAAATAGTCATCAACTGGAATGAATAAAGAGTGTTACAACCATATAGTGTAATTTATTTGATAATAAAATTAAAAAAATACTGAATCATTCTATAACATGAGCAGCAAAAACGTGCTTAGTAAGGAAGGAAAGACCATATATTTTTACTCCATTGATATAAGATGTCTAGAAAGGGCAAATCTACAGAGACAAGAAGTAGATCAGTGGTTGACTTCCCTAGGCATAGGGACAGGTAGTGATTAAAAAGGATTTTTGGGGGATTATGAAAATGCTCTATTTTACCATTTTATTATAATACATAGATGAACTTTCAGCACAAACACCTCTTAGGAAAAATTAAGCACTCCTTAAAAACTCATTCCTAAGGTTATTTTAAAGTTCAAAGTCTTATTTATTTATATTTATTCATTAATTCATTCATTTATTAAGATTTATTTTTTTATGTATAACTGGGGTATAGGCCAGAAGTGCAGGTGCAATGTGAGGCTTCATGAAAAACAGGGGAAGTAGAATAGGCAGATCAACAAAGTATACTACCTAGGGGAGAGCAGCATGAGACAGGAGAAGTCTGCTGTGCCATGTGGATCACCTCCCGGCCAGGGATCAAACTCCACTGAAGCTACTGTGGCTAGCTTGCAATGCTGCATCCTAACCCATTGCACCGCCAGTGAAGGCCTAAATTTCTTTACATAAAAATTGTAAAGTTAGAAATTCTTAAATTCTGTTTCAGGCTAATCCCAATTTCCAACCATGTGCTTCTTATTTTACTGAAGGATAAAGGGTCATACTCAGCACATCTTGAAAATCATTTTCTTTTGTGAAATAGGATCCCTTGTTCAAAGGCCTGCAAGGCTTACAAAGACCCCTAAAATCAACATGCCATCACTATGATCAATAATGCTATCAGTGCCTTATTGATTGTTGCTAAGTGAGTGTCAGAGACCAGGGAAATGAAATGTACCCTATACACATCTAAATCCCATGCCCTTTGATGCTACAACTCTCTGTTCCCAGTAGACATCACTTAAATGAAATTGGATATAAAATGTTAGGTCTACAAGACAAAGTAAATTATTTGTGAGTACTATCTAATATTTATCATGTCTACTTAGTATGGAAAAATATTTTCTGGGTTTTTATTATTGTATAGTAACTTATTACACAGCAAAATCACACATTATCTTCTGAAGCTTTTTAGAAATAACATCATTCTATGAACATATGAGAAATAGATTATATGCTATATTATTAAATGTACCTTAGAAATAAATATTTTTAACATCTCATATAACTTTAGATTGCCATGTGAAATTTACAGCCTGCTCAGTTCTGTTTTATATCTTGCAAATTGCATCTGATTTTCTGTTTGCATGCTGGCCAAGCTCTACCTTGTTCACATGTAATGCCTGAGTGATCTTATCAAAGTGATAAGAGTCTCTAGATGACAACACTGTGGTCATGGCTCAGATGACAAGTTTATATTTTAATATTCCAATCACTCAAGACGAAGACACAAATGAGATGGAACACATAGAATACAAACCAAAACACTACAGCTAGTCTCTCAGAACACCTGGCCACATTGCCCCTTGTGGCCAGCCAAAGGCAGGAGTCAGCTCCTTTTGATGACTCTATCTCAGCACTAGCTGCAGTGGTCTTCTTGCCATTCTCTGTGCCTAGCCACAGTCTTTTCACCCTTCAAATTTTATCTTGGAGATGCCATCGTTAAGCACCCAATGAGGTTTTTTCACCACTTTCTCTTTCGGACCATTTTCCCCCTTTTCATAGTGATAATCCCATTTGAAGTGGTTACATTCACTCCACTTTCTGTGGCCTCTCATTCCAACATATGCTCCACAGAGGAAGAACTCATCTCTGTTCTTTAAATTGTATCCCCACAACTGCACCTGAGTACAGGCCTTATTGATAGATAGATAAAAACAGTTCACGGCATATTGATGACAAGAATTAAGGCTTAAATGGCTAGACATTTAACAGGGAATGTCACACTGTGATTAGAACATGAGCCTGTACTTTGGTTTTGCTGGTCCAAGCCAGGACCTTGAATTTAGTTTTCTCAGCTGCAGCATGGTGACCAACTCATTGAGTCATTGGGATAACACATGTGCATATATGACAAACGGCTCTGGTCACAGTTATTGAGCAATAAATGCTCTGTTTTTATTTAAGATTTCTAGAGACTGATATTCAAACCTCATTCATATTAAAATGAGTCCTCCTTTTGTAGGACACTCCACCCCACCACAAACATCTATCTACTTGTTCAAATCTTAGCTCAAATATCTTTTCTCAAGCAAACCTTTCCTGAAGCCCCACAGTGCCTCAGTGATCCTATCAGTGTCCTATTGGCGTGAGTCTTACAGATTGTGAGCACCTGACTCCAATTCAAAGTGACTTGCTGCAGAATATGTCCCAGATCATACACCTGGGGTGAGAAGATAATATTAAAACACCTATTTTGGAGGCAAAAATCAAGAAAGAGAAAAAAAATGAAGTGTGACTTGTCTGTAATGCATGATTTGACCTTGGTATCTTCCCTCACCCCCACAGTCAGACAGTGATGGGTTGTCTATGCTGTCCAAGTGTACTCGGAGAATGGCCCTCTGTGTCAGAATGTCAGCAGTGCCCTCGCTGGAGGGGCTTCTTTACAGTTCATGTGGTCTAGGTGCATAGAGCTTTGGAGTTTATTTTCTTTTTCTCCTTTTTCTTTTTTTTTAAAAAGATTTATTTATTTATGCATACAGAACTGGGGTTTAGGCCAGAGGTGCAAGGACGGTAAGAGGATTTACCGGAGACAGAGTGGGGAGCAGAACAGGGAGATCAAGGAAGTACACTGATGAGGGGAGCAGCAGGCGGGTCAGGAGAGGTCTGCCGTGCCATGTGGGTCAACTTCAGGGGCCAGGATTGAACATACACTGTAGGGGCTGCTGCTCGCTTGCAGTGCTGAGTCCTAACCTGATGCACCACCAGGGAGGGCATCTGGAGTTTTTTTTTCTGGGTTACTGTTAAATTAACCCTTATTAGATGAATAAGTGACTTTAAAAGATTTACAAATAGGAAACAGATTTAAATAAAATAAACATGGAAGCATACATGAACAATAGAAAATTACAGAACTGATGTTTTAGTCTCAATGAGTCATATCAAGATATCAGACTTCTCAAGACTTTGGGGAAAAGAAAAAGTAAAATCATAAAGAAGACTATAAAATCTGGATTTACACTCCTCATAGTTCAAAAAGAATCCCAACAATGAGTGAATTTTGTACTGTAAGTGATATTAATTTATACAATATATAATAAACCATATTCTATGCAGTACATCCATAATAGGTACTGCATACAATAAATATGTAAATAGCTCTAATATACAATACTAATAAAAATATTTAGCTTGTATCCTGGTGAGTCTATATCTGTCTGAGGCCAGATTTTCTTCAACTACTTTAACTAAATCAACAGAACTTTACAGATTGAATGCAGAAATAGATATAAGAATATTACTGTCTTTTATTAAATTAGATATTAAGAATTTGCAAACAATAAAACAATGACATTGTTTTTAATGTTTTATTCATAAAATTATTATTATTGTTATTTTAAACGATTTACTGGTTTATGCATACAGAGCTGGGGTACAGGCCAGAGCTGGAGGGGCAGTGAGAGGATTCACCAGAGACAGAGTGGGGAGCAGAACAGGCAGACTGTCGAAGTACACCACTGAGGGGAGCAGCTGGAGTGTCAGGAGATGTCTGCTGCACCATGAGGTCCCCTCCCGGCTAGGGACTGAACTCATGCTCAAGTGGCTTTTAGCTTCTTAGTGCTGTGCTCTAACCCACTGCACCACCAGGGAGGGCCCTCATAAAATTATTTTTACAACAATATGATATTTATTTTAATACATAATACTTTACAAATCTCCTTTAAGACTATTCTGGCAGCTGTTAAAATATCTTCAGGCATGGACTCCTTTTAGCAAATTCCTTTGTGTAAAAATGTGCTATTTTGCATAGAATGCAATTTTCCAATTCATTGTTACTTGTTGTTGGGCTTCAGGGCTGCTAAGGGGACTCTGAGCCACAAGGTTCACTGGAGAGCAAGCACGGTCCTATCAAAACAGAGCAGTCTCCACTCAACTCCAGCTGCTTACTATCGTGATAGCAATGTATTTTCAAATACTTAATGGAAACCAGTAACGTCAGCCCTGGTTTTGAAACACCCGAGGACCTTGAAAAATATACTGATTTCGGGACCTACCTCAGTCATTAAATCGGTCTCTGGAGATGGTGTTTGAGCAATAATTTTTTTTTTTTTTTTAAAGGCATCCCAGTGATTCTAATGTGCAGCCAGAGTAAGCTATCCTAGGCAGTGTGAGATGTTGTATGTGGCTGGGCTGATTACAAACCAGGCATATCAGCCATTATGCTCAGTAAGTAATTCACACTGCAGGGAAAATTAGCCAACATTATATCACAAAGGCCATACTACAGAAGTGGCTACCACAAGTGCTTTTGTTAGGTCAACAGAAGTTTAGTTAATCGATTAATTGAATGTAAGACTTTTTTAAAAAGCCATAATGGATTTGAGAAATGAGCACTTGTAGAATTAGTGTAGTTTAGAAACTCTCCCCAATTCCTATAAATATTGTAGAAGAATCTAATGACACCGGTGAGACTGTTGCCTATAAAGTGGATACCCACGCCTTGATTCCTACATCCAGTCATTGGTTCCGAGCACAGAGGGTTACCAGATGTTGGCACTAAGAGTGCTAGACTCCTCCAGCATCATGTCACAACTTCCTGAAGTGAACCTTTGGTTTAAGGTTAGGCGAGAGCACCTAAAAAGACAAAGAGATTGGAGGAGAATAATCAACCCCACAGCAAAGATGCTTCACACATATATGATTAATTACTAAATGCTAGCATTATAGCAGAGTTTCTTGAGACACACTGAGAAGTTGGGAGAAGTTGTTATTCCCAGATTCCTAGAATTTAAGAGTTACAGTTTGCCTATCAAAGAATTGAGTTAGATGTGACGAAACAGGCATGAGTCAGTTTCACAAATCATAGAAGTATACTTAGGGATTGTCAAATCCCCCAACTTTTAAGACAGAAAAATATATTTTTTACGTGAAAATTTTGCATGTTACCACAAATTTTAATCTATGAGAAAACAAATAAGCAAACCAAATTCTTAAGTAGCATTTTGATGTCTCATTGGGAAGAGATTCAACTACTTCTATGGGTGTACTAACCTAAAATTACTTCAAACCCTGTACGACACTAAGTCCCTGCTTCTCCCCACTGTCAGGAGAAAGCTTTTGTGACCTTAGTTCACTGTGTCCTCAGGTTTGTCATATCCTATTAAACCCGATTTCCTTCCATCAACTCTTGTTTCTTGAGTTTTGGCTTATGAACTTGGAAGAAGCCAAATCCCAAACTCCTTTAACAATACCAGGTGTTGTGGAGACTATAAAAGGTCTAATACCTCTAATACCTCTCCATACCATCAGGTAGACTGAGCACCATCATGCTGACCCCAGCCTGAATCAGCTGAGGGTCTGCCAGCACTTCTCAAAGTCTGTGTTTAGTAAACAGCAAAAATGGGACAGAAATATGGAGAAACAAAACAGAGGAGCTAAAAAAAAAAAAAGAATCAAAATAAGAGTCTGAAAATATAACTGCAGAATGAAAACTACCAGTGTGGGAGGGTGCAGGCAGGATCAAAGTGGGTGGGGGTTGTACGATGGTACAGGATAAGGGATATGGGGGCTTCTCCTTCAGCACTCAGGGTGTGGTGATGCACATCTGAGGAGGTGTGGACTTATTTCTTTCTCTATCTTTTAAAGATTATTTATGCATACAGAACTGGGGTACAGGACAGAGGTGCAGGGGCGGTGAGAGGATTCACCAGAGAGAGTGGGGAACAGAACAGGCTGAGTGCCAAAGTACACTGCTGGGGGGAGCAGCAGGAGTCAGCGGAGGTCTGCTGTGCCTGTGGATCACCTCCAGGGCAAGGGATTGAACTCTTACTGAAGCAGCTTTGGCTAGCTTGCAGTACTGCGTTTTTAAACCCAACGGGAGGGCCCAGACCTATTTCTCCTAATCATATTGAATGGTGTCAACCATTGTTACTTCAAAAATCAGTCAATTAAAAAAGTTAAAAGCAAGCTAGCAAAATGGGGCTCCAAAACAGATTTTTAAGTTTTATTGGATACCATAAAGTTTTTATTTCAGTGATTTAAGCATCAATAAAGAAATAATACAAAGCTGAATGTGGTAAGTATCCAAAAGAGTGGCTTGATACCTTCTTCAGAAAGTTCCTTGAAGTGCAATTGAGTGGCTAACACATTGCCATTGGATTTGGAGTTTGAATCTCAGCTCTGTAACAACCAGGTATGTGATTTTGCTCTGATTACTTCCAACTCTCTAAGACCCTAGTGAAGGAATACTTATGTTATCTCATAAAGCTTTTTAGAAGATTAAATCAGAAAGAAAGAGCATATAACCATTTCGTTGTTACTAACAACATAGATGCTTCGAAATGGTTGTGTAGAATATTAAGGGAGAAATGGAAAATAACTGACATCTTATAGGAAGTCCTCCATGCTTTGTGGCTTTGTGTAAGTGTGCAAAGGTCACACACTTCCTGTTCTCCTTCAGCACTCAGAAGGCAAGAAATCATTTCCATTTCTCTCAGAAGCAATGCAGTTCTTGCTAAGTTCTTCAAAGATGAAAATGGTGTAAGACATAGCCAAAAGCGGAATAATACTGGAGTAGACAAGTGTGTTTTAGTATCTCTGAAAATAAAGGGCTCTGCTTCCTTTGTCTGCACCTGGGGCCCCAGACCAACTGACCGAACACATTTCTTTGGGTCATGATCAGATGACCTTGGGGATTTAGGGTGGCAGACACAGAGACACATCTGCTGCTCTAAGGAGACTGCTTTCTCTTTCCTCCCCGTCTCTTCCTTTCCCTCCCCCTTCTCTCGTCCCTTCTACCTCTGTCAAAATTAGTCTCCAAAGGAAAACCCGTCTTGAGTTAGAAGAGAATGAGCACTCTCTCTTCCACACTCATATCTTCCTTATATTTATACCTTGGAGACAATTCCAACAGAATGAAAGGAAACAAAGAATTGCATTGATCTTCTAATAGGTAATTATATTGATCTTCTAGTAGGTATGGAATAACATCAAGTTTCCTGTGTTCCGATGTCTGTCAGCTAATGTCATCATCAGGGTCAATGAGACAATGCCACAGTGAGGCTTTTGGTGGGGCTTGGTGCCCTAGAAGACAGTGTCCTTCTCTCAAGTCCACTGATGAAAATTCCAGGTGGCCAACATCTTTTCTCCATTTGCTGCTTTTCACATGAAACACAGGGATAAATTTTTATCTTAGAGCCTGATTACCAGCCATTAGCTTGAAAGCCCTTATGGCTGGCGGGGTCACAGAGATGCACACAGTATCCCAAGGGGCTGGAATTTAGAAATGGAGGAGCTTCTGACCCCAGGCGCTGACTGGACTCAAGTACTTCGCTATCTGACTCTGCTTTTTATGTGACTTAAAGAGAGAAATACCCATGCGGAAAGCAAACCATTGGCAAGAAATGAAGCAAGAAAATCCCAGCACCATCCATTCTGGGGCTGTTCAAACCGCAGGATATACTGGTATGTTAAGCAGTCTCATAATAATCCTGATGCCATATTGTATTGAAAACAAGCCCGTGTCATCAAACTCCTGAGGGGGACTTATTAGAGAAAAAAAATGTCCTGAAAGAATGATAATGATGGTGGTGAACAATTATTCAATTGTCTATGTAAATTAGACCCACATCACGGTGACTGATTCATGTTTCTTAGTGCTTGCTTTTTTCTTGGTTTCCTGGACTCCATAACATCCTAGCGCCGAGTGCTGGCTGTTTCTGGAAGCTCCTCTGCTCTGGCTTATTTCCCTTCTCAGCCATGGAGGTTTGGACTCTGAACATTCCCCTACCTGTAGGGTTCTTGGTTCCTTGCATCTTCCTTCAAACCGACTATGTTTCAGTCACATCAAACCACTTTTCATGTCGACACTCATAATTCTCTGTGTGCTGTTGGGTGGTGGGGTCTCAGGATACAGGTTTCTTTGGCTGGAATTCCATTTCAGACATCCTGGGACAGTGGTCTGGCTATTCTGGACTTGAGTTTTCATATCCTGTACAAATGAATAAATCTACCCTATATAGTTAGTGTGAGCATTAAAAGAGTTTACATAGTAAGTCCTTCAATAGTTTTTCTTTTTTTAAAAAAAATTTATTTATTTATTCGTACAGAACTGGGGTACAGGCCAGAGATGCAGAGGATGAGAGGATTCACCAGAGACAGAGTGGGGTACAAAACAGGCAGATCGATGATGTACACTGCTGAGGGGAGCAGTGGGCGGGTCAGGAGAGGTCTGCCTCGCCATGTGGATCTCCTCCGGGGCAGGTGGGGATCGAACTCATGCAGAAGTGGCTTAAGCTTCTTTGTGCTGTGCTTTAACCCGCTGCACCACCAGGAAGGGCCCCCTTCAATAGTTTCTTGGGAGATGGGTCTCCCTGGTGGCACAGGGGTTAAGTCTCAGTACTGTAAATTTACTGGCATCTACTGCAGCATGAGTTCAATCTCCTGCCAGGGAGCTGACCCACATGGTGCAGCAGACCTCTCCTGTCTCACCTTCTGATCCCTCTCAGCATGTATTTCTTTCAATCCGTCTGTTCTGCACCCCATTCTGTCTTTGGTGAACCCTCTCAACCCCCAAACCACTGGCCTACATCCGAGCTCTTGTATGCATAAGTGAATGAATGAATGAATACACATATACATACATACATAAAATCTTTTTAAAAAATAGTTTCTTCAATCCAGGGTTTCTTCAATCCAGGGTTTCTTCAATTCAGGGTTGAGGGTGACTAAAATCTCTCCAAGCAACGCAGGACTCAAGGTAGGAACCAGCCCTTTACAAGATGCCCTTCCCTCAGCCTTACCCAAATAAGGCTGACCATTATTTCCAGTGCTTTCCCATGTCACTGGCCCAACTTTGTTTTTGATACCACGCTGTCTCTCACGGTCTTGCTTCGAACTTAAGAACAAGGTTGCTGTTTATGCTTTATGTTTGCTTCTGCCCAAACTTTTCCCATGGAAGCTTCTCAATCAATACTTGTTAGATGAATAAGTAGCCAATTAATTATAATAACCCTATGTGAATTAATAGAATTAGACTAAGAAAAGGTAGGGGGAAAAAAATAGTGCTTAGTGTGATGAATTCAGTCCCTTCCATAAATTGCCACTTGAAAGTGTTTCTTTGTGTTTTCTATTCTGATACAATTCACTTGTCATGTCTTCACAAAGCCTAAAACTAAGTCTTTACAGCAGTAGTTGAAATGGCGATTTGTTATTTAACAATCAGCATAGTTATTGTGGAGAAATCCAATATGAATTCTAATGTTCTAAAATATGTTTTATCTGTTTAGGTTTTCTGTGACCATCTAACTTACTGGCTCAGTTATAATTATGGGCTTCCTTTTTCCACATAATCATGTGTCCACTCTATTGTGAAAAGGCCCCATTCACAGAAGACACCACAGACGAACTTACTGGGGGTTCACACACTGTTACAGCTGAATATACACCAAGTTGGCCAAAGTCTGCAAGATACTGACCCAAAGCATCCTGGAGGGCAAAACAGCCAGAAGAGAGCCCCTTTATCCATGAATGTCAGGCTTTCTGGAATAATTACTAAGATTTGGCAGGACATTTTCCTAGTCAAAGTCTATCATAGGCATGAAATGTTTTCAGCTTTATGGATTTCTCTTTCTTCCCCTTTTTACCCACTCGGAACATCCTAGTATTTTGCTGGCTCATTGGGAAGAGACTCAGGACACCTGGATTTCAGTTACAGTTTTGGTCCTGTTGCTGACAAAGCCATGTCATTCCTGCATCTATGTCACTTTGACTCTGTGTAAAATAGTCTGCCTCTTTTTGTCATTCATATAGAACAGTTTGTTATTAGAGTCTCATAATCAAACAAATGTTCTGTTAATCCAAAATATTTGTCTTAATTTTGATGACTGTAATACCTATGCCTTGAATACAGCTGGCTTTCAGTAATTTTAAAAGGGTATACTTTTTTCTATACAGAAAGAAAAGCATTGATCTAGATGATATTTCTAAGAGCAACAATTGTTTTGGACTATAATTGCTCTCTTTACCTTGCTGCTTACTTCTAGGAGTGCAAAATTACCATACAATGCAAACTTTCTAGAAAAATTTATGTATACCATTTTTTAAGAGCATGTTGAAGACTTCAAGGTGACAGTAATTGCTGTAGATTATTATATCAAATAAGTTAAAGTAAAACCACTGTCTCACTCTGACAAATATAGCTATTATTAAAAAAGCAGATCTAATCTTGGGAGCTCATTTTTGTGACTTAGAGTAAATTTTACTGTAAGAATAAGGAGAGGGTATCACAATTGGTGTTATTACATTAAAACTTATTAAAAGTTCTAATTAATTTCATAGTGTAATTTACATATGTAATATATAAAAGTGTATATACAACTGTTATTAATTAATCCTAATCTCTAAAATTCACAAAAATTTGTTCTAATTCTATTAAATGTCCTATCATCATTTATACTAAATAATTATATAGTTCCATCAGTGAGCCTCATTTTATGCAAACAAATGGATTCTTTTCAAGTTAATGAATCATGAACTCATTAAATATCATTTGAATTAACATTTCTTTCATTAATTACAACTTTAATATGCACTCCGCAAGAATTCATAATCGAGAGAAGATATTTAAAATAAAATGTAACCTCTTATTCTTAATTAATGGTAAGTTAGTAGTTGAATTTGCTAAATTCTCTCTCTTCTCCTTCCCAGGAGCTGAGAGAAAGCAGGATGACATAAACTTATGGTCATGGTCATGGACAATATAGCCAAAGTTAGTGTAGAAAAGGAGCAGTTTCCCATTTTCTGTAGACACAGGGATGGAATCTGTGATTCTCAGTGGAAATAGTGTTTGTAGCTGAGCTTTCCCAGGACACTCTAGGGCATTTTCTCAATTAGATAATGCTTGATTCTGTGGAATCCTGACAGCTGCAAAGCATTTGTGCCTCTGACCTTCACAGATAAATAACAGAGCCCCTCCCCCTTCCATCAATGTCTCCTATGTTCAGTAAGATAAACTACTGCGCTCCTTCCCAAGCATATCCTCAACTTAACTCTCTAGGATCAGATAGGATTCTGCACCATGCCAGGTCTTTGGCTAACATATCTACTCACTCTTTACTTTCATTCTTTTAAAAAATTCCTATGAGGCTTAGTCTTTCCATCAAATTGTTAGTGTCCCTTGCCCTACACTGTATTCTGGAGTAGTGCTTGCACGAGAAATCAAAGCCTCTTTATTTGCTTTATTTGATGCCTGGAAAATCACCATATTTTGGTAACATGTTTCCTTTTTTATATTAAGTGTGCCTCAGTCTCCCTTCCTCAGATTGTTCTTCTGCAGCACCAAAGCACTAAGTGAATTTGAAAGTTATAAACTTCCTAAGGCTGTCATGATAAATTTCCACAAACCTTGTAGCTTGAAACAGCATTTTATTCTCTCACAGTTCTTGAGGTCAGAAGTCTGAAAGCAACATGTCAGTAAGACCCTGCCCTTCTGAAAATTGGGAGAAAATCTATTCCATGCCTTTCTCCTAGCTCCTCAGTGTTGCTCAGATGTGGCTGCCCTCCCATCTACCTGCATCTTCACTTGGCCCTCTTCTCTTAGTGCCTAAGGATGTCCATTCTCCCTCACCTTTATTTTATAAAGGCATCAGCACTCACCCTAAAATCAGGTGATGTTGTCTCAAGATCCTTAACTTGATTAGGTCTGTAAAAGTGTTATATTAGGACCCTCCCTGGTGACACAGCAGGTTAAAGCACAGCACTAAGAAGCTAAAGCCACTTCAGCATGAGTTTGATCCCTGCCACAGAGGTGACCCACATGGCGTGCAGACTTCTCCTGTCTACCTGCTCCTCCCCTCGGCAGCACACTTCGTCAGTCGGCATGTTCTGCTCTCCACTCTGTCTCTAGTGAATCCTATCACCGCCTCTACACCTCTGGCCTATAGTTTAGTTCTGTATGCACAAATAAATAAATCTTAAAAAAAAAAAAAGAGAGAGAGAGTGCTATTTCAAATGAAGTCCATTCTTAGATACTAAGGGTTAGGACTGAGAAATATCTTTGGGGGGCCACTTCAATTCACTGTAAGGAATAAGCTTGAAAGATGAGAACTCAGAACAAGGTGGCAAGTACTCAGGGACACTTCTCTAATTTCCTCAGATGACTTAGCTCATGAGGCACATATTTACTCTCAGTTTAAGCTCCCAAGTGGGTGTTCTAGATCTCTTTGGTATGGCATGAATTCTATGCACACAACGGGGAAAGGAAATGTCAATATGGAATTTTTTGGCTGCAGATAACAGAAGAGAAAAATATAGTGGCTTAAACAAAGAGATTATTTTTCTCATATAACAGGAAATCTGGAAGTGAGTAGTTGTTGTTGATGCTTCAATGCTCTAAACCTATTAGAGCATCTCTACAAAGAAAAATAGTTTCTTCAATCCAGGGTTGTTGTTGATGCTTCAATGCTCTAAACCTATTAGAGCATCTCTACAAAGATCCTCGCAAGAATTCATAATCGAGAGAAGATATTTAAA
>NW_004567103.1:61269802-61308810 GCF_000260355.1 Condylura cristata
CCCGGAGGTGACCACATGGCGTGGCAGACCTCTCCTGACCTGCCCGCTGCTCCCCTCAGCAGTGTACTTCATCCATCTGCCTTTTCTGCTCCCCATTCTGTATCTGGTGAGGTCTCTCACCGCCCTTGAGCCTCTGGCCTGTACCCCAGTTCCGTATGCACAAATAAATAAATCTTTAAAAAAATAAAGATAAAAATAATACAATAAAATACTATTTAGAAGTAGTTATAAAATTAGATGAAAACCTGTAAATTTCTTAAATGTATTTTGTTGTCCACTGTGCCTCTTGCCATTTAGGGCATACTTGCATCAATCACATCAGGGCTGCATTCTCTCCTTGCTGGACCCTGATGAGTAAGACATTCTTTTTCATGGATAGCAGGGGACCACCACTCTTGTTTCTCCCAAAGGACTGACCTAAGAGACTGTTCTGATGAGAGTGAATAATTACCCATAGAAGTACATCAGCTCAGGCCCTCCCTGGTGGCCCAGTGGGTTAAAGCACAGCACTAAGAAGCTAAAGCCACTTCCACATGAGTTTGATCCCTGCCTGCCCCAGAAGTGACCACATGGTGCCCCAGACCTCTCCTGACCAGCCCACTGCTCCCCTCAGCAGTGTACTTCGTCAGTCGGCCTGTTCTGCTCCCCACTCTGCCTCTGGTAAATCCTCTCACTGCCCCTGCACCTCTGGTCTGTTCCCCAGTTCTGTATGTACAAATAAAATAAATCTTTTAAAAAAAGAAAAAGAAAAAAAGAAGTACATCAGCTCAATCTGGCAGGAAATGAAGCCCTCAAATTAAATGAAAGATTATGGCAGTATCTTTAGCTACTTTTCCAAAACTCCATGAGAGACAGGGTTTTATTTCATATGGCATGAAAAATCAATAAGCAAGGAGTGGTTTCAATCATTTAAGAGCAGCGTGACTAAAATTGGCCATGGAGAGCCCACAAATGGAATTCTGACTATCATTAAACCTTCAACAATTCCAAAAGCAAACAAAAATACATGTTCTTTTGGAGCTGTGCTTTTTCACCTGATAGAAAAATATCAAACATTTTCCTTTCATTTAATAACTGGGGTCAATATCAGTTTCATTAGAAAAGTCCAGTAGACAAGGTCTATTGCAATATGCATGAATAATGAGCTATGAGTAAACCTATTTATATTATTTTTGACTTTACCCCACCCCTCCAAATCTACTCCAATACTATTAAATGCATTGCTTCAGCAATCTGCACCTTGACTTCAACAGGCAGGAAAGGATTATATGGCTGAGATATTAGCCCAAACAGTTTCTGTGTCCTAATTAGTTCCAAGTGTGGGTGAGTAGCTCCAGGTTTCCCAGTGAGAGGCTTATGGAAGTAGTATTTGAGATTTTTTGGTTTTAAAAGAAAAATCAGCCTAAAATGTCTTTAATTTTTATTATAAAACATGTGCTCTTGACATTGGTTCAGTTTGATATCGATAGTTTTTTAAAGAGTTGTAAGTGTAAGTAGTTAAAAAGAATGTGATTCTTGAAGTAGTTCCAAAGAATGTAATTTATGGAATGTTAACATTGAGAAATAAAATGGTTACTGTAATCTTTTAAATATATCCAATGGAATTTGTATGATTTAATAATTTTTTTACTTTAGTTCTGTCAAAAGAACGCTTGAATACACTTTTCTTAATTGTATGACAATTTCTATTCATTCTTTTTAAAAATATGGATCATTTTATTCTAATTTTCCATATTGTCATGTTTGAAAGCCTTATTAATCAATTTACAACTATTTAAAAAGGACATACATGCATACATACATGTATACATAGAGATAGATAAATTTAAATGAGAAATTTAAAAATTCTTGTGACCTATTTCCCATTTTAAAATATTCACAATTAAGATGGTTATTTTTAATATACAATGAATAACAAAAGCATAATTTATCATACATTTGGATACATACATTTAAGCATAAAAATGAAAATTGCAGTGAACATACATTTCCATTTTTTCTTTCTTTTTTTTTTTTTTTTAAAGCTCTATCTATTCATGCATACAGAACTGGGGTACAGGCCAGATGGGGCAATGAGAGGATTCACTACAGACAGAGACGGGAGCCGAACAGGCAGACCGATGAAGTACACTGCTGAGGGAAGGAGCTGCGAGATAGGAGAGATCCACTGTGTCATGTGGGTCATCTCTCTGGCTGGGGATCGAACCCACATTGAAGCAGCCGCTGCCAACTTGCAGTGCTGTGTCCTAACCTATTGAGTCACCAGGGAAGGCCCGGACATACATTTCTTAATAAGATGAATTGAGTCTTTAAAAAATTAGTTCAGAATTCCATAAAGAAATGTTTTGTATTATGAGAATTAAATGTTTGCGCTTCAGTGTATGACTGTTCAGTTTACTTATTCATTTGTTTTTGTGATTCAAATGCTAAGACTGATTTTTATATGCATAAACAGATGAGAATGGAAATATTTTTAAGTTATAATATTTTTACTGAGGTAATGCTGGTTTACAACACCATAAATCACTTAGGGTTATAGGCTCACACTTCTTCAGGTGTTAGTTTCATACCACATCCACTCTCCAATTACTCGCAGTCTCCACCATAGTCCACAGCGTCCTCTGTCCTCTTAGCTCCATAGCCTCACCTTCCTCTTTTAGTAACCTCACTTCTAAAGTTACACAAAGACTGTTTTAGTTTAGCCCTGTCTATTTTTTTGCTTTGTATTTTTACGTTTCACATATGAATGTAATCATCTGGTGTTTGTTTTTCCCCTTCTGATTTATTTTATTTAGCATAATCCCCCCCAGTTCTATCCATGTTGTTGCAAATGGTAAGATTTCAACCATTTTTATAGCTGAAAAGTATTCTATTATGCAGTACGAACCACATTTTTTTAGTCCACTCATCTGTCAGTGGCACTTAGATGGTTTCTGTAAGTTGGTTATTATAAATAATGGTGCAAAAAACATGGAATGCAGATTTTCCTTCAAATCAGTGCTTTTGCATTCTTCAGGTGGAAATCTAGGAGTGGAATTGCTGAGTTAAGGTAGATCTATTTTTAATATTTAAAGAAAACTCAATGGAAGAAATTTTATAAGGAAAATATAACTCAACTTCTATGAGTTATATAAATATTTCATGAGTCATATAATCTCATAGGGATCTATTCTGCATCATAGAGTGTTGTGGGTCAAGTGACATATATGGTATCCTCTAATTTTGAGATTCGCAATGTCTTACCTTAGAAAAAGCACAATTATTCTAACAGTTAAAATTCCCAGCAGCAGATGTAAAGCAGGATTAATGATAAAATAGTAACATGTTATCTTTCATAAAATAACATTACCAGCTACCTCTGATAGAGGAAGATTATTTGAAATTTGTGGTTGTGTGGATAGATTTGTATGGACTAACAACAGTCCCCTAATTAATCCTTTAAGTCAAGGGCATGAAGCTCTGGAACTACTGGGCTTAGAAGTACAAACTGTAGCTGAGGCATAGAACTAAGCCACGTAGCGAGAAACTTGGCAGCATGCAATCAGTTCTCTGACCATCCCAACTAACCACTGTGCTTTCCTTACAATTAAGTTCAAGCCAAGATGGCTGAATATTACTTAAATGTTACACTTGATGCTATAATCCACAGTAGTTAAGCACTTAGCTATCCAGATAAAAATTTGAATGATAATCACTTCTGGACAGCTCTAAGTGGTTCTGGGTCATCTTGAAAAAGAGCATGTACCAGAGCTGCTTTTGCCCACTTGTGGCGTACGGCTGTCTACATCTTCTTCAGGTATTATAATTATTACATTCATTTATTTGGCTCTTTAAAATGCATGGCATAACTTCATGCACTGCAGTCTCAATCTCATCAAATGTTACTTTATTAGACTTTGTTCCTGTGCTTAACACAATTTGACTTTCTCATGCTAAAGTCTCCAAATAATAAGTAATGTAGCCAATTTGAGTTTCATAATACATGTACAGTGCTTAAGATTGCATGCACATTACCATTAATATAAATAAAATTATTTCTTAATGTATTTAATTGAATTTACAATGACTTTTGTCATTTATATATAATGCATACCATTCATATTATATATATATATATACATATATATATATATATCCTATTTTAGTCATTTAATCAGGTTGAACTACTATTGCATTTTGCCCATCCCTTTCTGAGTATTTCATACTATCTTGCATATGACTGGTAGTCAATGCAATTTCCATGTAGATACTAATGAAAAATGCCAAGAAGACCTATGGTAAATAGCAAAATTCTCATATTTTTCTTTGACTTTGTGCTTTCCATATGTTGCCAACCAAACCAGGATGCATTACTCATGCTCAGAAAGCAAAACTCTGAACCATGAGATTATTTCTGCAATCTTTGCTCACTTACAGCTTATTGTTGTCTAGGAAGCATTTTATCAGCCAGTACTGAGAAAAAGTTCCCTCTGCAAGTGACAAGTAGGGGAAGATTAAATAAGAATGAAAGGGTTGTATGAACATGTAGGGATAGGGAGAGTTGCTTCATTCTCAGGTCTGGGAAAGGGGGCATGGGACAGTCTGTGGTAGTTGATCACAAGACTATTGATAATATTTCTGGAGTAGTTGCTCTCTCCCATGTCATTGATTAAAAATGTACAAAATGAAAAATTATATACACACACACATACTCTCACACACATAATATATATATATATATATATAACCCATGGGTGTTCCTCAGGCATTGACCAGTGTCCTTTTATGGAACAGAATTGAACAGAAATATTTCCATAAACTCAGTCACCTATCATCATGGCCCTGGGGAATGCAGCAGAGTGACCTCTGAGGCAGGGATCATATTTCCAATTAAGACCTGACCATGCATACATCTCACAAATATCTTGAGGAAACAGAAGCTTCCAGTACTTGTAAAACATTTATTATGTGAAGTCCTTGGGTAGCTCTTGTTGAGTTAGCAGTGTTAAAAACTGAAGTTGTAGTAAATCTAACAAAGAATTTTCAGGACTCTACCTCAAACAAATGTTCAGGAATAGCTGAAATCTGCTTATCTTTCTTTGTCACTGCCCCTCCTCATCCCACTCCAATTTATGTCTAACAAACACAGTGAAAATAATATATATTTCTGGCCCACTTTTTAAAAAAATCTTTCCAATTCTTTTTATTTATTTTCCTATAATAATCAGTTCTTATTGTTCCTTTGACTCGTGTTTCAACTGCCTCTAAATTGACAGTGTTACTGACCTGTGGAGCTAAAGTGGCCTGGGAAAAGAATGGAAATCCATTCTCTCTGTCAAAGAACTCAAACATTGCAATAACATTCTGAGGTGGGATATGTCTTTGGTGCATACTTAATAATAAGATACGATGACTACATCTATTCCATGAGATGCATTTTTTTTTATTTTTACAATAAACAGGTGAATTGCAACAATTGTCATAATGAAGCTAAATTATTGTGATATGCCACTAGCTATACATTTGAATTTATTTTCTAGTCTGCAAATTATTTATTTACATCATAGGTAAAATGAAAATGAATAAAGATTTCACAATCATCTTAATATCTTATTTCATTTCATTTAAAAAATGCCATGTATGTATGCCCTGTTGCTGTTATCTATATATGTAAATATAATATTTGATTCCAGACCTCTTCTTTTTTATTACAGCTATTCACAAAACTAGTTAGAAGAGCACTAGTTTAATCACATCTGGTTAAATGGGCATAGTTGACTTATGAACCAATTTCATAGTTCCCTCTGCAAGATATACCCATAAGTCCTACCCCTTTGCTATCTTTTAGCATCTGCAATGTGGTCGAATTATTTGTATCTTCATAATGTCTGAAAGAGTATGAATAACCAATTGTATAATGTAGGCTATATGTATACAGAATTTTAACCCATGTATTTTAGTAATCCAAAGATATAATCACATTTTCATCAGTAGTGGGAAGTATCTTTATAAAGTAAGAGTTTCTAAGCACTTAGTTGTCTATGACAGTCATTATACACATAATGTCTTACACTTGCTTAAAAATTGTTTGTTGGTTTTCTATTTGTTGTATGCAGGAGTCATGGCAATCATTTCAGCATTAAGGAAGGCCAGTAACAACCTGTCATTGCCTTCTCCTTTGGAGTGCTAAACTAGATAGATTCCTAAATACAAACCCAAAGGACATATTTTTAATCCTTTTTTTAAATAATAAGTTTATTTTTACATAATTTTATGTCTTTTTCCAGCTCAGTTGTAATCCCTGTGAACTTCCCATCACCAATTCACCTGTGTGCCATCACCATCATCCCGTGCACCCCCCCCCATTTTTTTATCCCATTCCTCACTCCACCCCTTAAAGTGTCTCTGGTATATAGTTGTTCATTATTATTATTTTCCCCCTGTCTTGGTCCTTTATGCTCCTGCTATGAGTGAAATGATCCAGTACTTTTCTTTCTCTTTCTGGCTTATTCTCTGAACCCTTCCAGTTCCATCCATGTTGCTGCAAAAGGCATGTGTTTATCTTTTTTTTTTTTTAAAGATTTATTTATTTGTACATACAGAAGTGGGTACAGGCCAGAGGCTCAGGGGCAGTGAGAGGCTTCACCAGAGACAGAGTGGGGAGCAGAACAGGCAGATTGAGGAAGTACACTGCTGAGGGGAGCAGCGGGCGGGTCAGGAGAGGTCTGCCACGCCATGTGGTCACCTCCAGGGCAGGCGGGAGTCGAACTCATGCAGAAGTGGCTTTAGCTTCTCAGTGCAGTGCTTTAACCCGCTGCACCACCAGGGAGGGCCTGTGTTTATCTTTTTTGATCACTGTTAACTCTTCTTTTTTTTTTTTAAGATGTATTTATTTATGCATACAAAATTGGAGTACAGGCCAGAGGTGCAGGAGTGGTGAGAGAATTCACCAGAGGCAGAGCGGGGAACAGAAAAAACAGTCAGATCAACAAAGTGCACTGCTGAGGGGAGCAGTGGGTGGGTGAGGAGAGGTCTGCCACTTCTCGTGAGTCACCTCCCTGGCAGGTAATAGAATTTGTGCTGAAGTGAGCTTCATGGTGCTGGGCTTTAACCTGTTGTAACACCAGGGAGGGCCCACATAGTTTAACTCTTACTGGTGTGTTCTGCTGCATTCTGAAATGGTGATTATACATTTGTCTTCAATGATGTCATACCCTCTGTGGCCTCTTGTATCTACAACTAATTTTTGCTATCTTACCCCATCTCCTTTGGATGACTCTTCTTTCATTCACACCTCCTTAAACCTTAGCATTCTCCAAAGTTTCTGATAGCATCAGTTTTTTCTACATTAAATTTTTTTCTGGAGCCAGATCAACCAAGATCATTATTAGTGGTAGGAGGCATTTACCACATAAAAAGGAGCAATAAAATTACAGACTTCTGAGGATGTAATCCTGAGATTGTATAGTGGCACAATGAAGTTAAGGCTGAGGCCCGTTGACCTACCTCTCATGGTCAGTCACTATTGGCTCCTGAAGCTCCAATAGTAAAATCTGTAGATATTTAGGTATCTGGAGGGCAAGAAAGGGACAAGAGCTAGTTGAGTCTGTAATTCTTAGGGGTGTTTAAAGACTCTACTCAATAGTATGAAGTGAATTTGGATAAATACAATCTGGTTACATCCATCTGAAAAGGCTACTGGAAAAATAGTTTGTTTTATTTTTAAAATTAAGAGTTCTGTTAGTAAGAAAGAAGAATTCTAACCATATTTATATTCTGATTTCCTCCCAAATTAATGCTTTAACTCTTATGTCCCCTTGTATTTCAGCTAATTCAGCCAAATGTTTGTTGGAAATCTATACCTGTCATAATCACCATGACTTCTCAAACCCATTATTTCTAGATCCCTAAATTTTATCTCTTGAGTTAAAATGATAGCTGTTTCTCACCATTCCACCTACATTCATTCTACTCAACCACATTTGTCTTGTATCTATTCTAGGTCAGGTTCCATGCTAGAAGATGGTTTTACAGATATGAATGAGATCTAAGGGGCTCTACATGTCGATAACGTCATATGCTGGTCAGACTCCCTTTCAGAACTACCCTTTTTACTTCATTGTTGGGAGTATTGAATTCAATCTCTCCAGAGTGAATTGACTTTATTCAAAAGCCAAAGAGGGCATCCTTATCTGTGATGAAGCATACTTCCCAGGTGCAGGTGAAAGTGTGCTGTCACTGATTTCTTACCTGAAAGTGATATAGAAATAATTAGCTCAGTGCAAGAACCTTACTGTGAGATCATCATCTATTCTTTATACTTAGTTTTGTTTCATTCACTCATCTGCAGTGTGATTACTGAAAGGGCAAACTTTTATATTATTCTAACTTTCATAGCTAGTGCACTGTAACTGGTTAATGGTGGCCAGAATTGCACTGGTGAAGCATTACATTGGAGAAGTTTGTAAAAACTGGTTATTATAGAATGACCGAAATAGAGAAGTGCTGGTGGGCCAATTAACGTAGGGCAGGGAAAGACAAGGATGGTCTGAGGAGGATGAATCAGTAAGTCAAGGTGAATTATGAGATATAAGTTCTTCTTGACAGCAAATAAAGTAACAGGAGACAGGAAATATAAATGTATAATTATAGATAACTAAATAGAGTGTAGCATAACTAGCAGAATTTTAGAGCAGGTTGTTTTCAGGCTCAGCTGTTGGTTTAATCATGTTCAGGCTGGCTGTTAACTGGAGAAGAAGGAGGTCCTATAACTGGAATAAGTACATTAATATTAAAACATTTTAAAAAAATCTTGAATCCTCAGATCCTTTTGCATCTTTCTGTTCCGCAGAAATGCCCCCCCTCTTCTCTGTTAAACCTTAGCTCCCCCTCATCCTACTGCTGGTGAGACAGTAGTTAAGGATCTTTCTGGAAAGTCATGAACTCCCTTCAGATGTACCTCCACTTCTCTTCCTGGACATAGAAGATTAAATGTGGCTATGTCAAATAAAATGAGGGTGAGGAAGCCCTGAATCTGCTAAGAGAGGAAAGAGAAAATATCATAGAGAAGGGCAGAATCTAGCCTGAGGAGCATACAAAGGATGAGGATGAGAACAGAACAAAAGTTAGACAAAGAAAGCTTTATCATTGTGATGGCACTGTCTCTTATATAGGATTTAATACATTGGCAAGGACCCCGAGAACCTGGACAAATGTGCAAAGAGGTTGTTAAAAAGTTAGGAGTGGTTGCTCTTTCATGGTGAAGTAGAAATGCCAGAACTTCCATGACTTATAGTGGGAAGAAAGTATCGCATGTCTCAGAAAGGTGGCATAATAGAACAGATATAGTAGTTAAGGTTGGACATCCCTTAGCTAACATTACTCTGTGAGTTGATGTAGAGTATGCTCCTTTTACCAGCATGATAAGTAATGCATTAGATGCTCAATGGTGGTTATTATCCTTTGGCATGGATAGATGATAGGAGTCACTCATACGGAAGTTGGCTTCCTTACAATGATGAGAATGTAGGGACCCAGGTGTAATATGGGTCAGGTGGCAATGCTTAACTGGAAAAATCAAGAAAACACTATTTAATAATGAACAGTAAGTTTGGAGAAGCAGCCAGCAGAGCTGGACCTGAGGGCTGTACAGAGCTTTACAGACGTGGTTGGAAGAACACAGCCTCACCAGTGGCAAGATTGGATAGCAGCCAACAAGGGTATTTTTCAAGCTAGTTATTAAAAGGAAATTGAAAATGGATAATCAGACAGCTGAGGGTAGCTGCTCCCCAGATAGTCACGATTCCTTTCCCAGTATATATGCCAAATCTCTAGTAGAAAGGATGTTATTTCTCATCTAAATTCAATGTAATACATCTGTCTGTGAGGTAATCTTGTTGCTCAAAGTATGAAATATCTCCTAAAGCGTGTATACTTCAAATTCAAACACACACATCATAAATCATGATTCAAAAGGAAGTCATCAACGTGAGACTTAACCCCACATATTCATACAGCAAATTTAAAAAAGGGACAGAAAAAGAAAGAAAATATTGAATAGTGTCTATCATTTCAGATTGAGATACAAAGTTGGACTTTCATTTAAAAAATTGTTTTCATTATAATTTTGACTGGACTGGAAATGTTCAGAATTAACCTTGCCATGTTAATGACAAGTCTTGTTAGCTTAGGGTAAAAGAAGGTAATAATTGATGAGCAAATTAAAGAGGTAACTGGGGCAGATGCGGGTGGGTCATGAAGGACAGAATGAATTCCTTAACAGAACTCTGGGAGGAGACTGAGAATGAAGCTCATGTATGCCATGGTGGAGTCAATGAATAAATTCATTTAACAATCACCTACTGTGTAGTATTCTAGTTTCTGAGAACTTGAAGCTGTATAGGGCTTATCTATGCTTTTCTGAAGCATTTATCAAGAAACTGAGGCCAATAAACCAAAATTCATATTGCAGCGTGGCTTTGAGATGATCAAAAGGAAATAGGGGTTCAGCAGTGTCTTGGCCAAATGCTCACTGTATAGCCATCGCTGTTTACTTTACATGTAACTTTTTCTTTAAGTAAAATATCAGTACCTATCTCTAAAGGCAATTTTTGAACATAAAATGAAATAAATTATTTAGCAGAGTGCCTGGTGCTTTGTTAATGTTTGCTGTTATTATCACCATTGTTTTGTTGACATTATTAACAAGTTAAGAAATGTTTTGGAAAAATCATCTCATCAAGGCGGGTGCTTACACTCTATGGTCTAGCTGTTAATTAGGAAATAACAGTACCTAAAGCATCTGATTCCTAAGAAATATCTCAGCCTCTGTTAGTTTTTTTCTTTTGTTTTAATAAAATCTTTTCTGTACCTCTACATAGCATCCCTAACTCAGTCCTCCATCCTTTCAGCTGTGCTCATTCAATCAAACTACCATTTCAACAAGTGTCTACTCTCTTCTGAGCAAACTCGATACAGGGGATACCACAATGACAAGACAGTCCTTGTCTTCCAAGAATGCTATGTCTCTTAATTCAACCACAAACCTATGAGTTATAGATTATTATGTTCCTTTTTAAAACAGTAAGTCATTGGGTCAGTTTGGTTAATATCTTACAGCCAGAAAGTGGCAAGGACAGATATGTGGTCAAGTCTCTGATTAACTAAAAGTCATTTTCTTCTCTATCACAATAGAGTGAGTATTAAGTGCAAGGAACAATGGGTTTTCTTGTGATTAAGCATTTTTCTCCCAACAATAAATAAAATAAAAAGGATAATTTTCTGCTTCTATCTATAACCTGAAGTTTAACACTTAGTACTAACATGGGTAAGTTAGGAATCTTATCCACAGTGGCACTAAAATGATCTTTTTAGGAAAACAATTGAAGCAGTTGGTAGTGGAGTTGCTGAAGACAATAATAATGACCCTAGTTTTGGTCTCAGAACAGGAACACTGAATGTAAAAAATACCGAGTTGGAATAGAACATCTATCTTAATACACCATGAGTATGTGAATAACTGTCAGGAGCAAACTATGTTCAGAGAAGGAACTAAAAATAAAGACAACTCAGGATTAGAATGGGTTTGTTATACTCAAATGTGTCATTGTTGTCTAAGAAACCCTAAAGGGTCATAAGCCCCAGAGCCAAACTGAGTAATGAAATATTGAGAACAGACAAGATTTGGGTAGGTCTTAAGAAAAATTTAGACTGTAAGAAAAAAGCAAGAACAAATTTCATCTACAGTCTTGGGATTATATAAAAAAAATGAGACTTTGTTTTAAAACAAAAAGAAAAGAACTTCTAATGACATTACTAAATAACTAAAACTGTCTTCTGAGAGACAGGAAGAGGCTAGCATGGATAATCTGTGCAGAAAAATGAGGCAGACACACAAGAATATGCATGAACTCCTGTCAAATAGTTTTGAGATTAATACATAAAATGGGCATTGAAATCCAAGATCCATTAGTCCTACTTCTTGAAAATGGCTACAATGCCCATTGATTATGATCTGACACTTACCCTCCCATCCATTTAGAAATGGCCGAGCACAGCACAATTTCCAGGAAAACTGTGTCAGGTTTCAGATTGACCATAAAACAAGTGATATTAGTTTCATTTTCCTTGAGCTTTTTAGGATGAATGGGGGCCAGGAGGGGAGGGATGGTCAGCAGGGAGGTCCAGGCTGGGAAGTTAATAGAAATATGGCCATCCTCTTTTCAGGTTAGTTCACTATCTGATGGCTGAAATCAACTCGGGTAACTTAACAGAATAATTCATGACATGAATGATTTCCTTAAAAGTGAACCTTAAATTATCTGTTGACTGACCAAACTGCCAAATAACCACGCTTGCCTTTATTTATTTATTTTTTTTGAATGCTGGGGTGCTAAATAAAGCATAGTCTGAAAAGAAATTCAAGAACAACAAACTTCAGAAATGTAGAAGATGAGAGTAGAGATGTTTCCATACAATTTCACTTCAGACTTTGCCCAGTTTTCCCAGAAAAAGTGTTTACTTAGCTTGATTTAAATAGAGATTAGGTAGCGAGCAGCTGGAGCCTATTTGAGGCCTTGGGCAGGGTTGCCTGTTAGACTGTGTAAATGGAGCCTGGGTGGGGAGGCACTGGCGGTGCATGGCTGGGGCGGAGGCAGAAAAGCAGGGTATTCCAAACAGAGTAACTGTTTCCAAAAATCTTTCACTCCAATAAAATATTGGAACCTGGATCTGGATCTGAATCAGGGCTTCAAGCAAAATCATAAAGTATGTTTGACCTTGTTCTATTTCATAAGCAGAATGAAGTAGCTAGAAGAAAGTCAAAGTTGAGCAGGACCATAAAGATCCCCTCTGAAGAATCTTGCTAATTTTTACTTATATGGGGAGTTCCGTTGATAACTGTCCCAAGCTTCAATCTTCTTCTTACTTTCAAAAGCCATACTCAGGGGTTTTGGGCAAAAAATTAATATTCTGTTGTACAAACTGTTAGAGTAACCTGTAGAACAGAACTCTTTCTTCTATGACTCTGTTCTGTGCAACATAACTATATATGGCAATTGCTCTCCAAATGAGTATGCAAACAAACAAACAAAACAATTTAGCAAACAGGTTTGGAATAGATTTTTAAAAATTATTAACTCCTGACTTGGCAAAAGTAAAAATTGGCAACCTATATGCTATCTCATATGTATATAGACTGCTTCTGAACAATGAAATATAAAAATCTGTGAACCACTAATCTAGCATTTTTTTTTAAAGATTTATTTATTTGTGCACACAGAACTGGGGTACAGGCCAGAGGCTCAGGGGCGGCGAGAGGCTTCACCAGAGACAGAGTGGGGAGCAGAACAGGCAGATGGACGAAGTACACTGCTGAGGGGAGCAGCGGGCGAGTCAGGAGAGGTCTGCCATGCCATGTGGTCACCTCCGGGGCAGGAGGGAATCGAACTCATGCGGAAGCGGCTTTAGATTCTCAGTGCTGGGCTTTAACCCGCTGTGCCACCAGGGAGGGCCAGATTTTTGTTTTTAATGAGGAAATTGAGCACCAGGGAGGCTGAATGACTTGCTCATCCCGTCGTACCCCTCCCAGGGAACCATTCAAGTCTTGCTGTCATCTTAAACCAGTCATCCCAACAAAACTAGACTCATAAAATGTCTACTCCCATGAAGGCTTTCTATTTTAATTTTTCATTGTTACTTGAAAGAGTCTGAGTGTTGAAGATGACCAGTACTCCTCTCCAGAAAGTATGGCCTAATAGACACCATGAACCTATCTGTGATGCAATCAATGCATTTGTTTTGTCAAGCAGGTCATTGAGATCTCCATAACACAACCTCAGTGGGTGAGTCAGCTGTCTGAGTTCTGTCAGAAATGCCTTTGCAACTAGAATGGTTCATTTCAGGGGTGGATCAAAGGCACAATGCTGCCACCTTGCTCAGTTCTGTTACTCTGTGTCACTTTCTGCATCTCAAACATGCATTACGTTATTGCAAATTGTACTGACTGAATTGCTCTATGATTGGCAAATTAATAAGGTTTGCATAATTCCTAAATTTGTTTTTATTGTATACACAATGGATTTGATTAAATTTATGAAAATAACAACTGAACATAAATGATATGGCTTTGATTGAATTTTAACTGTTGACTATAACCAACTGATTGATAGATCTATCCTTTGAATGCTGTAAAAACTCAGTGTTAGTTATATATTTTCTGCTAGTTACTACTTCCTTTAATTTGTCAGTCCTAGAAATTCCTCATTGAAAAATACTAGTTTCTAGACTTTCTTTCCCATTGTACCAGGTACCCATGGAAAGTAAACTTACTGTTTTCAACTCTTCCAAAATTCTGTTCTTTTTTCTTTTCTAGCATATTGTTTTCCAAAGAAAAAAGCTCATGTGCTATGCCCATTGGCCACACATGACTACTAACTATTATATTGGACAGATATAGATTTACCTTTACTATTACAGAAGGTTCTACTGGACAGCTTTGGATGGAGTGTACCTTGAACATGATTTCATTTTTTTTTTCAACCTTGAATTACTGACCTAAGAGGTCAGTAATTGAATTACTTGGCCTAAGAGAGGAAAGGGTGGGTTTAATCCTGGAAGAGTTACAAACTAAATTCTTAACACAAATAAAAGTTAATTGATTTTATTTGGATTATTTAATTTTCTGAGAAAGGAACATATAAAATATCCAATTCAACTGCATTTCAAATTAAGAAGAATGAATATAAACTCTATTATAGAAATCAGGACTTCAGCTCACATAATGGCTGATTAGTGCTAAGAAGCAAAGTTGACAAGAGGAGTCTCTGCCTGTGCAGGAAAGGAGGGACAGTGGGAGTGTTAAATAAAGTCTCCAAACTTAGAGTTCAGTGAGCACTAGGCCCTTTGAGAGAACAGGGACTGAGGCCCAACTCATTCTGAAAGTAAAAGAACGGGAAGGGGCAGAAAGGGGAAAGGAAGAAAGTGTAAGACAGAGGCAGAACTAGGACTTTGGGGGAGTAAATCCTGTTTGGGAGCTCTTGAGTAAATTATTAGCTATTTTCTCTGCCCTTTGAAATTCCAAATGTACAGATTGTGCTCTCCAAGGACACTGGTGTACCCTGAAGGGAGAATGTTAATCTCTGCATTTCAGTGATTCAAGCCAGAGAAATCTAATCTCTCAGAGCTCTTGCTGCAAGAGGAGACCTTGATCTATTTTGCAACTTGTATCTTCAGAGGGATTTTAAGAGATTAATGTAAATTCTAGTATCGAAATATCTCAAAGTTTTCAGACATTCTTTAGGGAACATAGACCAGAATACAATGAATAGATTACAACGTACTATTAGCAGAATCTTACCTTGTGTATAAAGTTATTTTGACCCATGTTTTTTTAATTTCATAATCTCTTCAAAATTCCAGTGTAGATTATTATCCAAATGTAAGTGACCTAAAGAATTTAAGCAAGCATATTCAGTACCTACGACACTATGTGACTGTAGAAAATTCACTCCAGAGAAACACGTTTAATGCCAGTCACTGCATTTAGGATGTGAGTGGTCCACAGGCACCTCCTAGTCCTTGATGCTCAGTGTCCATCATGGTGTGGGAACCAACAGTAAATTCAAAGTAAATGAACCCTAAAAAGAAGACATTTTGTAGGCAAAGAAAGAAGCAAAAGGTGAGACAAATTAGGGGGAAAAGAAAGGAAAGAGAAAGGGAAAATAATATATAAAGTGAAAGAAATATAAGAAAAGAAGGGGGAAAAGAAAAAAGGAAAGGGGGGAGTGTGGGAGGGACAGAAGGGATGGCAGGAGATAGAAAACAATACAAGTGGTAAAAAGAAGTGATACATCCCCCATAATTATTCTGAATGCCACTCAATGAAACCACGCTCACTTTACAAAGTTGCACTCAATTATTTGGTCAAGAAGCATTTACTAAGCACTTGTCATGCAAAGGGAATACAAAAAGTTGTCTAATGAACATCAAGTGTGTCATTGAGGATGGTCCTAAAGTCATCTCTTTATAATTTCAGAACAGAATCATATTAGAGTAGGTAAATGAAAAGGACCAGTAGTTAATAGTTACAATAAAAATCTGAGAAAGGGAAAAAATAATAAAACGGCCATTTTGAAATGTTTCAAGCATATTTCTCTTCACTAATTTCTAATATTTGAAATGTATCTTGTTTCTCTCACAATTTCTAACAGTCTTTCCACATTGTATATCAATTACAGCTTTGACAGACTATAATAAAGAAGTCAATTTGACCTTCCACTAGTTGCCTGATGCTTTATTATTAATCTTTTTCTTTTGTTAGATATATTTCAAGTTACAGAAATATACATTGTCCAATTGGACTTGAGCCTGAGCTAAAAATCTTTATTTATTTTAATGTTTTTACCTTTTGAGGGGGAATTATAGGGTGAGAAACATGGCTTTCTCAATTAAGAAAAATCAAAATACAGATAAAGAAACTTATACATAAGGAATTTTTTTTTAAAAAGATTGATTTATTTGTACAGAACTGGGGTACAGGCCAGAGATGCGGAGGGTGAGAGGATTCACCAGAGACAGAGAGGGGGGCAGAACAGGCAGATTGACGAAGTACACTGCTGAGGGGAGCAGCAGGCGGGTCAGGAGAGGTCTGCCTCACCATGTGGATCTCCTCTGGGGCAGGTGGGAATCGAACTCATGCGGAAGTGGCTTAAGCTTTCCAGTGCTGTGTTTTAACCCATTGTGCCACCAGGGAGGGCCCACATAAGGCATTTACAAGTGGAACTAACACAGCATGATCCACAATAACACAACAAATAAGAAAACCTATGAGCCCCAGATAAAAACCTACACTCAGATATTTATATCCTAATTGCCAAGACTTGGATGCAACCAAGCTATCCTTCAAAGATTCAGTGGATATTTTATTCAACACATATAGTCAAAAGACTGTATAAAAAATTAGTGAAGCTAAGAATTTGTCCTTCTAGAAGATAAAAAAAAAATAGATAAACCTCTAGCTAGGAAAAAGAGAGAGAGAGACAGACAGACAGAGAGACACACACAAAATGTTAATGAGAATAAAGACATAAATGAAAAGGAGAAATCACTACCGTTAGCACAGAAATGCAAAATATTCTAAACTTACTGTGAATAACTACATGCTAATAAAATCAGTAACCTTGAAGAAATGGATATATATTTAGATCAATATAATATGCCCAGACTAACCAAAAAAGAAACAGACGAACTGAATGAATTGACCACAAACATGGGAATTGAAACAATAGCAAAAAATCATTTGAAAAAGTCTTTTTAGAAATATAAGAAAAGAAATGTTCCCTAGTACATTTTAAAATGCCAACATTAATGGGCCCTCCTTGGTGGTGCAGCGGGTTAAAGCACTGAGAAGCTTAAGCTACTTCCTCATGAGTTCGATTCCCGCCTGCCCCGGAGGTGAGCACATGGCGTGGCCGACCTCTCCTGACTCGCCTGCTGCTCCCCTCAGCAGTGTACCTCTTCGATCTGCCTGTTCTGCTCCCCACTCTGTCTCTGGTGAAGCCTCTCATCCTCTGCATCTCTGGCCTGTACCCCAGTTCTGTATGAATAAATAAATAAATCTTTTTTTAAAAAAAATGCCAACATTAACTAGAAAAAGACAGCACAGAAAAAGAAAATTAGAAAAAGACAGCACAGAAAAAGAAAATTATAGGCCAATATCCCACATGAACATTGATACAAAAATTTTCAACAAAATACTATCAAATCTAATTCAACAGTATATCACAAGGATTATACATCATGATCAAATAGTATTAATCCTCAGAATGCAAAGATAGTTCAATGGGTATAAATACATCACATCACATCAACAAAAGATAAAAATTATAATAGTATTAATAGATGTAGTGAAAGCATTTAACAAAATTCAGCATTCTGAATCCTAACACATCCTAAAACACATTCTATAGAAATAGTACTGGAGTGGTTCTTGCACAAGGTGTATCTTGGCCTTCTGCCTTCTGCCACAGGCTGACATCCCTTTGTACACATAGAAGTAGGTTTCACCATTATGTTTTTCTTGGCAACTGTCCTGTGATGTTTCTTTCTCACGGAAATTTGTCAACCTTACTATGGGCATCAAAGGGCAAAGTTTCAGTCACCATCCTCCAAAGCAGGAAGTTGGCTCCATTAGCGTGAGTTCACATTAAGATAATACTCTGCAATCTCAATGGACTTCAGAGCCTTTGCCACACTTCTCTCTCTCATCATCTGTTTAGACAACGTAACTCTTCTAGGGGAAGCATGTGAGGATGACTTCCATCCAAGCCTCTTGGCTATACTGTAGCTACACTATGTGAAGCAGTTCTGGATCCCGCTTGCGGTGGTCCTTGTTTACTAATCCTATTTGATCCTTACAGGTAAGAAGAAATGTGCCAAAGAAAACTATCAGAGGAGGGCCTCCCGGGTGCCAGGGTTTAAGTCTCAACACTATAATGCTATCAGCAGGCAGCCACTGCAGCATTAGTTCCATGTGGGGGCAGAGAACTAACCCACATGGAGCAGCAGACCTCTCCTGAATCGCTCATAGCTCCCCTCAGCAGTGTACCTCAAGCTGCTTGTTAGGCCCCCACTCTGTCTCTGGAGAATCCTCTCACACCTTCCCCTCTCCCCCTATACCTGTGGCCTACACTCCAGCTCTTCTACCATAAATAAATTAAATAAATCTTAAAAAACAAAATGAGAGGAGCATTATTACTGTCCCACCAGAGTGATCTTTTGATTTTGATTCACAGCTACCAAAACCACCAAAACCAACTGTTTGTTGCAGCTTCAGGGCAACCGACTCAGCTCTGTAAATCCTGTCTTAGAGACTTTCCTTATCAACAGCAACCTCAGATTTGAAGGTGGCTTCTGAATTAATTGGGCTTTAGAGGCTTGAATGAAAATAAATCTGAACTCTTACATTAACTTTTAACAAGAGAGTCTTATAGCTAAATATTTGATTTAATGAAATCAAGATTGCTAGAGAGAAGCAAGTTGTCACTGGACTGTGAAAAAAGAAATTGGGACAAAAACTGCTAAATATAGGTAAAGAAATGAAAACAAAAAGGCCATTGGACTGAGATGACTTTAATGGCTTGGCAGTTTATTCAGGTCAAAGTCAGAATCAATTCTTATACATGCTTGATGATTAAGAAGTTGAAATTAAGAACAACTAATCAAAAACAGTCAACTTGGCTATCCCAATCAAATAGTTTTCTAGCTTTACTTCCATATTTCCTTTATATCTCCCTTAGCTCTTGACAGTGATGTACCCCTAACCACTTCCTAATTTGGTGCTCTCCAGTTAGAATGCTTACTCATATAAACTACTAGTAGATTTTAATGTCTCTCACTTTAACTTTTAACAATATTAAGATAGAACAACTAAAACGATAAAACTCATTAGATTTGTATAAACACCAAATCATTGAAGCAAAACAAAATATCGCCTCAGTGGAATCTTCAATTCCAAGACTTATCCTGAATTGTTTTGAAATATAGACAGTGAGCTCTTTTAGTATAAAATGCTATCATATATATGAAAGTTCTTGGTATGGTGATAGAGACAGCACTCTAGCCTTGCGTTCAGTCTCCTTTTAGCAATGTCATCTATAACCATTGCTTCTATTTCCTGATGATCTTTTTTTTTTCCTTTTACCTCATGTTTTTTTAATGGAGACAACAGAGTACTAGTGGTTTCAAAATTGATGTTAGCTTTCTCCCTTTCCACTTACGTTGCATGAATTTCTGCACCTGAATTTAACATTGTTGAACAAGGCCCTGAAAGAAAGAGCTCCACTGGGCAGTTTCACCACTTATGAGATGCCTTATTGTGGTTGAATTATTAGAATTTGCACAGTCCTATTTTTCTCACATGGACATCAATGAACAGTTGGCAAAGCTAAATACACTCACGCCTGTGAAGCTATGTTGTGGCAAGTCCTATCAGCCCCTGGCCAGGTGAACAGTTTACTTTTGCACAATCTTCTTTGCTGTCTTACAACAGTCTCTCCAGCTTTTCCCACTGTCTGAGAAACTGGGTTTCTTCCTTCTCTAACCTAGCCTCCCATTTTTTTTAAAAAAGATTTATTTATTTATTCGTACAGAACTGGAATACAGGTCAGAGATGCGGAGCGTGAGAGGATTCACCAGAGACAGAGTGGGGAGCAGAACAGGCAGATCCATGAAGTACACTGCTGAGGGGAGCAGCGGACTGGTCAGGAGAGGTCTGCCTCGTCATGTCATGTGGATCACCTCCGGGGCAGGCGGGAATCGAACTCATGCGGAAGTGGTTTAAGCTTCTTTGTGCTGTGCTTTAACCCACTGTGCCACCAGGGAGGGCCCATAGCCTCCCATTTTTTTCAAATACTTGTCTCCTCCCCTCTAAGATCTAGGTAGCATTAAGGCAGCTTTCTCGATACCCTTTCACCCAACCCACCATTTCCAGGTGCTAGTTCAGACACACAAGTTCCACAGTGCATAGTTTAGCTTGAATATCATCCCACGATCTTAGCCACAATCCCACTTGCCTGCTTGAAAGCTTTCTGTGAATGTCTAGATCTCACCTCCAACCCCATACCATACTTCTGAACCTCTCCAACCACAGCCATATTGCTCCTTGATCATCAAGAACCAGGCATTTGCTTCAAATGCTTCAGCACATAGAAAACTTCCCTCACTGGCTTATATGATGCTTAACTATCACATCTTCATCCATGACATAGTTGTATGAAAAAAAATGTCTAGCTACTGCAAACTCAGTGTAGAAGACACCTTTTATGTATTTCCAAAGGCAGACTAAAGAAAGAAACACTTGACCTGGGGAAAAGATTTGAGATTGAGCATCAGCTCTGACATTTAGTAGATTTGCAGATTTGAAAGCTTATTTTATGCCTGAGCTTCAGTTTCTTTAACTGTGCAGTGAAGATGATGACCACAGTAGTGACTCAGATTTTTAGTAAAAAGTGAGATATATGTGAAAGACCTCTGTGTGCTGTGATAGGTAATACAAATTGTTTTTTGTGCTCTCACAAACCCTAAACATATTAGGTACTCCAAGGATCTCTGAATGGAATTAAAGTGCTATAACTATGGACATTATCAGGCTTTATTCTCACTGATTTCGTTGAGATATATTCCTCCTTTTAAAGATGATGACAATGAAGCTTCAAAGTATTAAATGAAAGTGGAGAGAGACCTGGCATCTTAGGAAGCCTGTTTGTAAGTCTAATCATTTCCCCAGCAGATCATGCTTTCTCTTAATACCTAGGTCATGTTAGAGGCACATACATTTTAGGATATATTTTAGAGAGTAAATAGAGAAAGTTCAAGGTGTTATATTCCTTTTCTCTCTTCCCATTTACTAGAGATATTTCGGCTTGTGCCCAGTTCATGATCAACACAAACATTTTGATGTTTGACTAACTTTATAGTGAAATGACTGTATTGTTGGTGTTATATGGACATGGGCTCCTTTTAGATCAAACAAAATAATTTTTGGGTCTTCACAAAGAAACCTCCAAAGAGCAATGCCATTCAATAGCTAAATATATTTGAAACAGTGTTGTGGAAAAAATAATTTTGTGTAGTGTTTAATTGAAAGAAAAATCAGTGCTATGCTTGTGTGTATTTCTGACTCCCATCATTAAAATACATGCAATTATTCCATTTGCCATGCATATTCCTATTATATTACCTACAAAACACAAAAACATTTACTGCAGTGAGCATTTGTAATGTGGAATCTAATCAGTTTTAACTGGATGTAAACACAAAAGTTATACTCAATGATGGCCTTTTTATATTTAAAAATTGCAATACACAGTCATTAAAATGATGATGCTATCATACTTACCAAGTTAAACATATATCTACACATTGACAAAAGAAAGTATGTGTGAAATATTCTATTTTAATAAATTTGCATGGATATACAATTGCATGGATATAAGATTGATTCACCAAAAATAATAATGAATATCTCTAAATGGTAGCACTTTGCTTGATTTAAAAAAAATAAATATTTCCTACATTCTGTAATAATTTTCCTTTTCTGTGATGAATGTTTACACTTTTTAAAATTGGGAGAAGGCATTTGTATGAAAATAAAAGGGGAAAAACCCTACATAATCATTTACCTAAGTTTGGAATGTGAAGCTAGTAATATCTAAAGGGTGGATCAGAATAATCAAAACATTCTGCCATATTGAAAACCAGCTTCTTAAATTGAATGTATTGTCCCTGAAGAAGTGCCTGAAGAGAAGAGAAATGCACTGAAGTTGAAAGACATAAAGGAGAGACAGACAATGGAAGACACTAATAAATGTATACATGTGTGGCATAACAGGGTTTTTTTGCAATGACATTTGTGAGTGTCCTGTGTAAATGCCAAACCTGTGAGGTATGTCTACTCTGCATCCCTTTTATAAGTAAAGACCATTTTCTGGTGATCAGTTTGGTGCCCCTAGAACAGACTGTGCTGCTGTGCCGCTGTGAAATGCAAACACAGACCCAGCTCAATGCTGCTGGGCCCCAGACTACTGTCGCTCGGCAATTTCTGCCCTCTTTAGCCAAAGCAGAGCAACAGGGCATTGGCAAAAGTGAAGGCACAACTAAAAGCATGTGCATGTGCCAGCACAAAAATTGTAGAGAGTAAAATACCTTTTTTTTATTTTTTTAAGACCCACTTTTGTTGGGTCTTAATTAAAGAGTCCTTTTTCCCATTTTCTGCCACTTGGGCTGTGGGATTGCAGCCTCTCCTGGCTTGGAGGAGAATTTCATTGGTCCAAGAGCTAATTAGGAAGGACTCACACTGTTCCCCAGCCTCCTAAAAGACCAGAACAAAGGCTGCTGCTGGTAGATTGCAGTTTTGCCTCAATTGCAGGGGCTCAGGAGTAAAAGAAAAAGAAATCTTTTGAATTAGAAAAGGCTTTTGAAGCTGTGAAGGAAATTAAGAACTAAAACAGAGGCCTAACGCTTCTGCACGCAGCCCGCCATGCAGACGTATTGTGTGTAGGAACAAGATCAACAAAGCCCATCTGATACTGAACACTTCGCATCAAAGCCTCGTCTATTCAGCTGCTGTGTCCCAAGCTCTCCTACAATGAAGCACTTTCCCAATCAGAATGTCTGGTGCCTCAATAAACACATATAAATATGAGCAGCATCATGCTTTGATCTGAACAATTAATGCATGATTTCCTTGTTGATAGTTTGCAAATACAGTACAAACAATTGTGTTTTCTGGATCAGAATAAAATAAGGCAATCTGTTAAGTAAAAAAAAAAAAAAATCACCATCCAATTTGGAAATGCATTGTTCCACTAAAATTTCACAAAATCTCTCATCATATTTTAAAATAAGTACAGTTTAACCAAGTAATGTGAAGAGAAAAAAAACACACATTTTCCCCTAGAAAAATGGAAGTCTTAGGGCCCATGAATTTTAAACAACCTAAATTGGTGGATCACAGGTCCCTGAAGCTTAATAAGTTCAGTTGCTCTGAAACTTGCAGTCTTTATTCAGAAAATTTTAATAGGAAGTTATTTTTCTCATTCAGTCAGTGACATTGAGAATTGAGTAATTCTTTTCAGAATTTACTTCTAAATAATAACCTTTACTGAATCCTTATATTCCAACTACCACACTATACAGTAAAATGCATCATCTCACTTACTCTCAAGATTCTATAAGACTATTTTTGTCTATAGTTTACAGGAAACTGGTGTTCTGAGAGACTAATCATAAGAAAGAAGACACAGTATTAGGGTAGAGTAGGAATTTGAAATTTTAGATTTCTGACTTCAGAGCCTGAAATGTTCAACACTGAGCTATGATGGTGTAATTTAAATTTAATGTGCCATTTATAATGTATAATTACACAATCAGAAATCATGTAATCCACATTCCTCAAATTGCAGGTAGAAAATTAATGGCAGAGATGTCAGAGAATGTGCCTACCACTTGATTTGGTGAATAACAGTCTCTGAATTCTAGAGACCTCCTTAGTAGTATGTGCATTTAGGGGAACATTTCCCTAAACTTCTGTGTGCTTCTCACTGGATGGGCAGACAAATTAACATCAACCGATCAATAGGAGAAAAAACAAACTTAGAATACATGTTATGGAGAAATTACATAGCTGTATGCTAAAGAAATTGGGGAAATTGTGTTTATATTCTGTGCTAAGGAATAGAATAGGGGCCTGAAGTATCTTTGAAGGAGAGAGACACATAACAAAGACAGATGACTTAATATCTTAAGATAACTTAATATCTTAATATGACAAAGCCTTGCTTTTAGATATTTACCTTACCTTAAGATATATTTCTCTAATAAAAAATGTTAAAGCACAGTATCAAGATGTTCAAGCCACTTCAGCATGAGTTTGATGCCTGCCCCAGAGGTGACCCACATGGCACAGCAGACCTCTCCTGACCCGCCCGCTGCTCCCCTCAGCAATACACTTCGTCAGTTTGCCTATTGTGCTCCCCACTCTGTCTCTCGTGAATCCTCTTGTTACAGGGCACCCCAGTGTGAACTGGGCCACCTGTTGGTGGGGCCTCACCCACACACTTAAAATTCAGTTGTACTGTAGGCACACACAAAAGGGTCAATAATGGGTTTATTTACAAAAGAGGAAAAGAAAGAAAACAAATGGAATATCTTACCTGCTGGGCTGACTTGGAGCTATAGTAACAAATTAACTAGAAGCCCCGAATCATGCCGTCAGGAGAGCCGTTTCTAGAGCAAGAGAGTGAGAGGTCAAATGGCGCCCTATTTATCCTCCAAAGTCCCAGAATGTCTGCTTAGCCCCACCCTTGGGTCCTCGCAGTTCTCTCCCTGGTACTGCTGGGAGTTGTAGTTTCAATTACTGGAGTAGCGGGTAGAGTCCAGAAAGCTGGAGTAGTGGGTGGAGTTCACAAGTCTCTGCAGAGTTCCTTTAGGACATTCTTCCCCTTAACACTCTCACTGCCCCTGCACCTCTGCATGTACCCCAGTTCTGTATGCATAAATAAATAAACCTTTAAAAAAAATGTTATTTCTCGAGGTGATCCTAAATCTGGGTAATCTGCATTCTTTAAAGGTAAGGTAGCAATTTCTTCTGAGGCTCACGGAACTGTGATTGACCTTTGTTCCATATACTAAGGTGACATGTATTTGAAAAGCCTGTCTAACATTTTGGAGAGACAGATCTCATAGTAAGAACTTTTTATAGACTATAGTCATGGGGGAACCTGTTACAGAACAGATTTCAGGGCCCAGCGACATGTTTCTGATTTTGTAGATCTGGGACAGAGCTCCAGTTTTAGCTTTTCTATCAAGTTCTTAGATGATGCCGATGCTGTTGGTCTTAGAACCACACTTTGAGAACCACTACCCTAATATATTAAATACTTTTCATATATCTGTGAAGTGAAAGAACTTACACAGAGGATGAGTAGATTTAAGTCACAAAACGGCTGTAAATTTACTCAATTCAAGTGGTTGAGGCTCAGAGACACTATCTTGAATTTTTCATCCTTCTTATACACCTGGTGGTCATGCTCACAAATTTTGTGTCTAAAACAAGACAATCATTTATAGCAAAGTTACTTCCAATGCAAATATTTCCTAGAGCTTCTTTCTAAGACTTTTGGAATCATTTTCCTTCTTAAAAGATAACTGCAAATGCTAGATGTTCTCCTGCATGCATTCAATTCATTTTATGGTTCCTCTCAAGCCATTTCTAATACTGAGATTTGTATAATACAGCAGTACAATTTATCTTTCAAAGGGGCATGTGACTCAGCACTGAAATGTAATTTACCAAAATGATTTTGATCTGGTAAATGCATTTCTTATCACAGGAAAATTGAAAGATCTATCAGGCAAAGTGTGCTTTTCTTGTCCTCTTCCTCCAAATAATTTTCACCTATCCAAATTTGTGATTGCTCAATTTATAAAATAATTCTTATTCATACCTGCTTATTATATAAAAAAGAAAATGAATGACCTTGAAGGGAAACTTGGATGATTCCTGTTCTGCCTATTTAACTTTTCATCTGCGTCACACCCAGGCATGTTACATCAAGTGGCTAAAAAGACCAGGCATCATTACCAACTATTTGCTGATTGCCAGTGTATGAAAGCTAGTAGAGAGTGTCATTAAACCAAACAGGTGGCCTCAATGTCATTAATGCCACTTACCACTTTATCACCTGTTATTTGGGAGATCTACTTGCTACAGAATTGATAGGCTAGAAAGGATGAAACAGATTTCTTTAAAGTGAATAGAACTAATTGGTCTTCAGAGGAAGGCTGGAAAATATTTGAATGGAAAAAAATAATTGTGAAGTGATAACAAGTGACAGTCTTCCAAGCAACCTTGTTTGCTGTGAGAAAGGGTACTTCCAGGTGATGAAACCATTATAGAGTATGCTTGGAAACCTCCCAGGAGCTTCAAGGAGAATTACACACATCAGTCCTGTCTGGTTACTGCCACAGTTGAATTAATGCAGCATCAGAAAAAGAGAAGGAACTACTACAGTAATAACAATTTTAACAGAGAAAGTGGACTTAGAGTGACAAGATAACCTGCATTTACGGTTTATTCCTTGCAGGTGGAAAGTTTCAGAATTTGATATTAACTGGCTTAGCACGGATAGCAGGCAACAGTGGGAAGAACCAGGGACAGAAACAAAAGGTTCTAGGGCAAAGATAAAAAGTTGAGCTCAAAGAGTTGTCACCGAGTGGGGGCCTTGAGACAGTAAGATTCTGCATGCACATCAGAGATTTTGTTTTTGGTTTGGTAGTTTTTTAGGTGTAATTTTGAAAGGTGATTCTGAAAGTACAACCTGGGTTGACATAGAACACTTGTCAACAAAGATTCAAAAGAGGTGTAGTTTTATGGGTGTCAGTCTACTCTAAGTTAGTCTACATAGTTTATTTCAAGTTCTGTGTTCAATTTGCCCCGATTCATTCTTTGACTACCTTTATAATCTGTAAATGAATAATTCAAGTATTATTCAGATGGAAGCAAGGCCCAATTTTTTTTTTTAAAGATTTATTTATTTGTGCATACAGAACTGGGGTACAGACCAGAAGCTCAGGGGTGGTGAGAGGCTTCACCAGAGACAGAGTGGGGAGCAGAACAGGCCGATCGACGAAGTACACTGCTGAGGGGAGCAGCAGGCGAGTCAGGAGAGGTCTGCTGCGCCATGTGGTCACCTCCAGGGCAGGCAGGGATCGAACTCATGCGGAAGTGGCTTTAGCTTCTTAGTGCTGTGCTTTATCCTGCTGCGGCAAGGCCCAATATTTATAGTAGTTATTGATGTTTGGCTTTGGCATTTTAGGTGAATATCACTTATATTATATCAGAAATGATCATATCATTCATAAAGATTTTCCAGTCTTTCAATACACACAAAAGGTTCTAACAGGTTGTGGAAAAGGTGGGTTTTCTTATTGCCTTTATCAGTACCTTTGTTCTTCTCTGCATTCTTTGTGATTTCATTTGTCTGCTAATTTTTCATAGACCAAGGGCTAGTTCTTTTCTTCACACAATAATTCTTGAAAGTGTTAATAGATGCTCAAAGAGCAAAAGAACTTCATGGTCAAGGAAATTTGGGAAATGTAGAATACCAATTTCTCTCTTAGGGAAGTCACAGTCATTAGCATATTAAAGGTTCTGAAAGATCCTGCAGGAAAGAAACTTCTCTAATTTTGTTTACCAGCTAAAGAAACCTATTTGAGCTTGAAAAGGATTTTTTGGGGGAGGTGCTTATCTATTAACACAACCTAGAGTAAAATGTTTCTAAACACAGCTGGGAAGTTAAAGTGTAAGTAAAATTTTCAAATTACTCTCTTCTCTTGGAATATCTGTATTTTAGTAGGGTTATTTGCAAAGCTTTTTAAAAGCAAAGGATGCATGCTGTGACAATTGGTAAAAGTCATCATATGTCTGTTCATGAAGATGAAATTCAAAAATATACAGGGAAATTTATAATACTGTGAGGTAAAAGCCATTGTTTAATATTAATTTCAAAATAATGTGACCCATGTATCATGTTCCCCAGTGCAGGTCACAAATAAACTAGAATACACACATATACACAGCACAAATGCTTATTTCACAGATCTTTCTCTTCCTTCCATTTGTCTTGAGTGCTTCCATGAAATACAGTTGATTTTAGACACAAGACTTCACTTCAAATCCTGATTATGCTACTTATTAATGAACTAGGCATAATACTCAGCCTGTGACTCAACTTCTATTTCCTCATCTTTGAAGTGAAATACTTAGGCATTGTTGCGGGGATTCAATGAAGTAATATGAATGAAGTATCTAGCATGTAATAGACGCTCAATTAATTACATTTTCTCCCACAGTTCTCTGATGCTCCCTCCACATTTTGGTATTAGTTGAAGTCCCAAGAATGACAGACAGCATTCTTGTCATGTGCTAATGATAAACTGCTGTTGCACTGAATAAATTGTGATAAAATTGGTGTTCCTGTCTATCACCCCATTGTGAGCTTCTGAGAAGCAGTGCCTGTGTTTAATTCACCAGACCAAAGCTACAACATGTTAGGAACTGAGTATGCTTGATAAATAAATTAATAAATCAAACATATAACTGTCCTTTATCTCCCACAAGGATGACTAGTCAAAGCTACTTTGACTTAATGTTAAGTCTGCAATAATGCCTCTTCTCTGAAATAACATACAAATCAAAATATCAGTTTAATACACATAAATTAGTTGCTCATTGCACTGTGATATTAGTTAATTTTGAAATTGCATTATAGATTTCTAAATTAAAGAGACTGTCTGCCTGTCACTCACATCGTATACAATGAAGACCAACATCAGACATCACCTTTTTCTGGCTTTGCCAGACTGAAGGTCATTATCAATTGCTGTTTAATCAGCCAAGTCATGCATATAGACAAAGGTTAACTGAGCATGGACCAATCTGACTTCCTTTGTCATCGCAAGACAATTTGTGGCTTAATAAAGCTGCTCTGATTGCACTTAACAACACCTGCTTTAAAATCCAGCCTCATTAATAGCACACTAATGAGTTAGGGATCTTCTGGCAAGGGCATGATCAAAGACAGATGATTTGCTTTCTGATTAAGTAACCTAAATAACATAAAGCCATATTCCTCAGTTTTCTTTTGGAAATAGTTTCTGAAAAAGTTATAAAAACTAAGCATCTTTTCAGATATGGTCGAAAGACAGAATGATCCATTGATTCTTAAATTGTGATATGGAACCACAATACACAACAAGTGAAATTTAGCCAACTCAAGTCATTGACTTTTGAACTTACACTGTAAAGCACGTTAGATTTACTAAGAAAGACAGCAAAAAGATTTAAAACTCCTAAGTTAAAAAGGGATTTTTTGATATCTTTACAAAAGCAATCTATTAATATAAAGACTATTGTTTTTAGAAGCAGCTTTATTGCCAGTATAATAAAACTGAGCTGACCTTTTGCATACACTGGAGTTGGAGTTTAACGTTGTCTTACTTTGTGATGTCAGTCATTTGTTGCTCCAAATGCAGCCATGTGTTCTGATTTAATACAACCACTGAACTTTAAACACTAGAAATCATGCAATTTTACTATATGCATTTCTGTAATTATTCTATCTGTGCTAGAAATGTCAGCGATTACTGCTTGTCCATGGCTCCTGGCAAGGAGATCAGCTCCGCTACAGCCTCTGCTATAAAGGTCAGCAGGAATAGAACCTGGTGTCAGAATCTGACCAAGGGAAGTCAATCCAGAGACTTGCCAGTGACCAAAGATTGTGGTTATTGACCACAAGTCATCTCAGTAGTGGAAAGAACTGAAAGTCCAAAGAGAATTAAGGAGATTCGGAAACTAGCTAAAATAGACAAGTACACAAACACAAATCCAAAGAATGAAGCAGAGCCACATTCATGAAGGGGGAAAAATGAAAAAAAAAATACTTCTTTTATTTGTTTATTTATTGAAATTTATTTTTTAAAGATTTATTTATGGTACAGAACTGCGGTACATGGTAGAGGTGTAGGGGGATGAGAGGATTCACCAGAGACAGAGTGGGGAGCAGGACAGGCAGATCAGGAAGTGCACTGCTGAGGGGAGCAGTGGGTAGGACAGAAGAGGTCTGCTGCGCCATGTGGGTCACCTCCCGGACTGTGCATCCAAGTCACACCGAAGCGGCTGTGGCTAGCTTGCAGTGCTGGGCTTTACCTCGCTGCACCACCAAGAAGGGCCCTCTTTTTTTTTTTTTTACAAATTGTGTTCAATCTTTTGTTCTGACATTCTTTTAGGCTTACAGAAATTTTTTTCCAGAGTAGTAAAAAGATGTCTTTTTTTATTCAGTTTCTCCAAGGATAGCATTTTATTGCATTTAGTTGCTCCTCTTTCTCTAGATAATGATTGATAGAGATATATATATGTATAAATATATGTAGTTATTTTTATCTGTCTACCTATTACTTGAATTGTTTCAAAATTGTTTCTTGATGTTCTCTTGATCTTAAATATTTTATTGTCAATTTCCTATATACAGGGTATATATCTTGCAAGCATAATTGTATATGATCTGTATTATAATAATGTGAATACACAGACACAGAAAGGGGAAATGGTATTGTGAAGATTAGAATTGGAATTCAGGTGGTGATCTTAGTGTAATTCTTAGACATATTGATTCTCTACACTGAACCCTTGATATTTATATTATAATACAATGTTATTTTAATAAAAATAGAAATAATGAAATAGAATTTTAAAAATCATTTCTATAGTTTCTCAATCTGATTCTCAGAATTTGTTTTAACATGCTAACATTCCGGTCTGTCCAGTAGAGAGTCCTCAGGTAATCCCATGAGGGTTTCCCAAACTGAGGGTAATTTTAGCAATCTTTGGAGACTCTTTTAGTTGTCACAGTTAGGAAGGGTAAGAGGTCAGAGGTTAGTGACGTTGTTAAACATTCTTCAATGTGTAAGATAGTCCACCTAGAATAAAGAATTATCTGATTCCCAAGAGTTCAAAGTTGAAAAACCCTTTTCTAAGCACTAAGAACACTTTAAAAAAGTATTTGAATGTACTACATACACATCAACCTCGACGAGATCATGAGTTTAACCTTGAGAAATATTAATTCCTCATTGAATTAAGGACCATCATTTTACCAGTTGTTCTAGTTCATCTACTTGTCAGAAGCAAAAGTAAATGTTTCTACAAACAAGGATCATAAACTACACTATTCAAGCAAAATATTGCCGATTGCTCCTTTTTAAATAAAGTTCTACTAGGGTATAGCAAGTATCATTCATTTATTTACGTATATTCTGGGGCTGCTTTTGCACCACAACAGCAAAGTTGAGCAATTACAACCGAAAATATATAGTGTGCAACCATATTTGCTACCTGGTCTTTGGAGAAAAACTCTGTTAACCCCATACCAGGATGCAAATGCTCAAATTATCTCCACAACTTTATATATAAGTTTTCATCATTCAAACAAAAATACAGAATACTATCAATAAAATAAGAGAACTAACCAACAGATGTTAGAGTTATCTAAACTACACCTTAAAATAATTGCACTGTATGAGACAGAACTCAACTAGGAAAAAAGGCCCACCACCAACAATTTTATCAAAGAGAATACAATGCAAGGGTTTATTTAAGTGTGTTTTGGAGGGAAATAATGTTAAAATGTGCCTGAAGAAGGATCGACTTTCAACATAAACAATGAAGCTATTAGTCAGTGGAATGAACTAGACGAAGTCATGAAAGCAAATGTTAGAATTCTAACATTAGTTGGGGGGAAGGTAGAATGAAGACATTTTCATATAAATATAAACTGAAAAGAATTCAGTGGCAACACACACACACACACACACACACACACACACATCCAAGCAAAAGCAAAGGGTATTTTCCACTTCAAACAAAAATGACCTTGGATACCAGGATATACAAGAAGTGAAGCACAAAGATAGGCTCACAATTGGAATAGCCCAGTGAATATTTCACATAGGAAGCAATAATAACAACAACAATAATAATTATGCATGTAAGAGCTTAATTGGGAAAGGTAATCAAAATACATGCAAACAATAGCATAAATATGGGGGAGTGGATAAAAGTATATATCTTTCTATTCCATGAGTACATACATGTGTATATGCTTATATTCAAATGTATTCATGTAACAAGCCCTCTATGGGATATTTTGTTCATGTCACAGGCGGCAACACCTAACAGTGAGAAAATGATGACTTTGCCAATTATGGTGCTCAGTTGTTATCAGTTGGAAAGGAAAATTGACCTCTACTTCACATCATCTGAATGTGAAGGCTGAACAATAAAACATTTAAAAATAGAAGTAGAAAATTTTCTTCACGTTCTTGAGTAGATAAAGATATATTAAGCAGTGCATACTCGTAGAACCCATAAAGAAAATATTGACTGAGTTATAGAAAAACACTACTAAGAAAATAAAAATGGAGGTTACAGAGTTGAATATATTAGAAAATATTGACTGAGTTATAGAAAAACACTACTAAGAAAATAAAAATGGAGGTTACAGAGTAGAATATATTTGCAAAGAATATAGCACAAGAAATGACTTGTGCTACACTAACACACACTTGCAAATCAATAGGAAAAGCAAGGTAATCCAAAAGACAAATGAGCAAGGTAATTGAATGAACACCTTACAAAAGACAGCAGTCAAATAGCCTACAAGCATTTGAAAAATTTACAGTCTTTTGGGAAATGCAAATCCAAACCACCACAGACCTGTGTATATATACTCTAGAATGAAGGGAAGATTCTAAATTAAAAAAATTATGTAAAAACAGAAACAGTAAGATATTGCTTATTGCAAAACATTACCATCTCAGGGACACATTTTAATATTTTCTCTGAAAATTAACCTGCAATTTCATTTCTAGATAGTTAAAAGCAGTCCTTAGATATTTGCATTTGCATACATGTAGGGCCTCCCTGGTGGCATACACAGCTACTGCCTGAGCAGTAAGTCCACCTGTTCTGCCCTCCACTCTGTCTCTGGCAACCCTCATGGCAACTGCCATGCACCTCTGGCCTACATTCCAGTTCTTCTACAAGAAAGAATCAAAATAATAAATAAATGAATAAAATTAGAATAAATTAAATGTGTAAAAAATTATTCATGAAGGCATTATTTGAAATAGATCCCAAAAAAGGGAGATAACAGAATGCCTGGTCACCCATCGAATAAATACGTTTTGTTATATTCATGCAACGGAATACTACAAAGAAACAACAGTGAACAAAATAAAATTCTAGACAATAACACTAATCAAAAGAAGTCAGGTACTTAAATACACATGCATGCATACAGACATATATACAAAATTCAACTTATATAAAGTTCAATTTATTTAAAGTGATTCAACTTAAATAAAGTTCAAAGTCTAATGTATGGTGTCAGCAGACTAAATGTGGCTAAGTTTGAATGGAGAGAGGGAGAATTCTTTGGAAAGGACCTGCTAACTCCTCCTGAGGTGTTCATGATGATGTGTTTTGACAAGGGCCATGGGCACATATGTATTTTTACTTTCTGCTAGATTATTATTTTATGCCCTTATAATTTCTTTTCTTTCCTATGTGTATACTATTCTTTAACAAAAATGATTTTCAGTGGGCAAACTTTCACAAAATAATTTAAGTATCAAGAAAAGTTGAACCACTATTACTAACCAATGAAGTTCAGGACACATGTTATCAAGTCTGTGTAGACAGCTTAAAACTTACTTAGAGGAATTGTATTGTTCCAAAAAGACTACTGTAACAAAACTTCATAGACCAGGTGGTTTAAACAACGGTTTATTTCTCACAGTTATAGAGGTGGGGAAGTCTAGTTTGGTCAGTTCAGTTTCTGGTGAGGGCACTCATTCTGTCTTGCAGATAACTGTCCTCGTCTGTGCCCTTACACCACGAGGGAGAGAGATTGAGCAAGAGCTAGAGTGGACACTCATGTTTTTCTCTCCTTATAAGAGCTCCAGACCTATCAGATCAGGACCCTTCCTTTATGACCTCATTTAATCTTTATTATTGTCTCCAGGAACTGTCTCTAAATATAGTCACTTTGGGGGTTGGGGCTTCTATATATGAATTTGGGGAAGATATAAATATTCCATATATAACAGGAATGTTCACAGTTTCATATTATATGTTAACTAAACAAATAATCGTGTAAGAGTACTCTAAGTGGTACAGCTTAGAAAACAAACTAATGAACAAAATACACCAGGGTAAAAATATTAATGTATAGACAGCAGCATAATAGACCAAAAGAAAGTAGAGATCATTCATAGACTGTCCAGAAACCAATGAATTTGAATAAACTATACTTCCATAAATTAAAGTGACTTAATCAAAATTCAAAGTGAATTAATAATTAAGGAGCAAGGCCTTTCAAATATCAACATTTTCAAAACTACCAAACACTAGCATCTTGGGAATGTGTCTGAAAGAATGGTTATTTGTAGACTCATTACTAAAGACCTTATCATGCAGTTTCTATTTTGGAGTAATTACTATATTAGGTTTGCCACTTGGTGATAGGATTGATTCCTGGAAATCAGACATTCAGACAACTGAAAACTAAAAAAAAAAGTCAATGCTATCTTGGTTGTCTCAAAGAAGTAATTTAAGTTATAGCTGTAGCCAATTTAACCAGGGAGTGTGTGAAAGACACAGAAGATTCAATGGTCACAGTGTTAGAGTATAAAAATCAGCCAAGATAAAATAAAATAAAATAAAAACAGGAGTCTATGTGCAGTTGTTTTACTGAGCCAGAACTTTAATCATTTCCTCTGCTGGCCTGTGAGTTTGTGTGTTTGGTGGTGTTGTGCTTGTATGTATTGAACAATGACTCCATTTAAGAGAGTGAGATGAGAGTTCTTTTATCTCTGGGAAAGCACTGTGTGTTCCACTTGAAACTAAAATTCTATTTTGGATGGAAAGCCAACCACATGCATCTTTTTATTCTGCCTCTTTTATGTATATGAGAGTGTCATGCTGTCAATCTTGCTGTTTTGCCAAATCTCTAATGCTTTTAGTCATGTATTTCAATCAAATGGTCATTTAACTTGGGCATTTCACCAAAGGACCGAAACATTTGGGCAGTGGGTCAACTGGTTGAAAACTTGATTATGATTCTAGCCACACTACCTAGACAGATTTCCATGAAATTGGCAAATAATCATCTCTTAGAAAAATGACTCTTACTTGATTTTTTAAAAAAGTATTACTTTTTCTGATGCATGCTCACATGCAGACACATGTGACCCCCCCAAATAAGTTATTCATGTTATACTCACAACCTTAAAAGGTTATAAAACAGTCAACATATTGGGACCTCTAAGCTAGTAAGATTAAGATGTTCTTTAAAAAATTAGAGTATAATTACTAAAAGAATATGACATTTTCTTAATATCATCAAAAGTAAAATATGTTCAGATTCAGAATTGATAAGTTTCAATACACTAGCAATTTACTTCAGGTTAACATGAATTGTTAAGAAATTGATTAAGAAATATTTATAAAGAAATAGAATAAAGCAGATCCATCACACTTTATTTCTTCTGCATGGTATACTTTTTATCTCTCCATTCCTTGGAATTCATTTGAAATGAGTTAATAATTCATAATATGACCAAAACCAAATGACTGCATATTGATATGTCCAAGATGGAAAAAAAAAAAAAAACAACAATGGGTCAAATACAATAATCTCATAATATATTGTCATTCTAACAATTTTTTTTTTATGTGTGAATAAACTTTACAGGGCCTTTGCAGTTTCAGCAGAATCAAACATACTTGGAAACTTTGGTAAGGGTCCATTCTCTGCTTTTTATGAAACTGTACCATAGAGAAGAGAATTTCCAAGTTTTACTAGTTGAGGGGAAAACCCTACTTGAGGAAGAAGGTAAATAGATATTACTTTATAAGGAGCTGATAGTAAATTCTGTGTCATTACTTGCCATTTTCTGTGAGTTTGAGTTTGCATTGTATAATTTCTGATTCATTTATTATGATCAGCATAAAGAATTTTGGGGCGAAAGCAACCCAATGTGGACTAAGTCTTGTTTCTAAAAAATGGAATGCATTCCAGGGAAACAAAATATAGTCCTTACAAAATATTCTACTAAATATTTACTAAATAGTCTACTGATTGAGCTTTGGCTTACTGAGAACACAGAAAGGAGAGGATTCTCTCACTGGCTTTCTCTTACACTCACTGTCTGTGATACCTCATAAGATATCTCAGGAATTAGGAGAAAAGTAAATTCAGGTGTAACTGCTTTCCTTCTATTTCTAATAGGAGCCTGGCAGGTCGCCTTCATTTGTGCTTCTGCAGTGAAACTGAAAGGTGTGAAGTTTAAAAAAAAAAAAAAGGATGATAAAGCAAATACTAGATGTTTTAGGTCATTTTAAAAAGTTGTGCTAAAATATTATTTTAAAGACATAGGACTTAGATGACTTAATCCTGAAACCATGGGGGGTGGGTGTGGGGAGCGGATTTGAGGGTAAAGTCTCTAGACAGGAAAGCAGGGATAAGGGTGGAAAAAGTTGAAAGTCTGTTGGACTTTACCCAGGTTTTTATTTACAACTGTTGCTGAAGTCATATGCTGTGAGCATACCAGCAACATGAACTGAAGTAATTTTTTCATATGAGCAACTTTGTACTGGATTTCTTTCCTAATGATGGGGTTCAGAACAAAAATATAACTCATTGACACAGAAAATATCTTAAGTTAAAGGAATTTTTTAAAAAACAGCAGTAATATCATTCTGATCTCTCTCCATCCCCCATCTTCTTCCCTGAGACAGAGTATAAAACTCTCATGTGAAAGGGGTTCTCCCAGTACCAAGAGGAGAGAAGACATTCTTCTCACCAAAAAAGAGGAATTTGCAGCCAAGAATTTTGTACCAACAAAACTTGTTAAAGTAATGCTTATTTTCCTATGTGTTTGCCATTTACTACCCATTTCAATCCCCTTTGTCTGGCCAAATCTTCACAATTTTTTTTCTTTGTCTAAACAGTATAAGTTCCCTCCTCTGACACTTCTTTGGGTCTTCACATTCTACTAAAGACTCCTGGCTGTATGTTAAAATTTAATCAGGTGGTATGCTTTTTCTTATTAGTCTTTCTTGGTCAATTTAATATGTAGGTGTAGTCTAAAGATTAAGCTCCAGAAAGGTGAAGAAAAACTTACCTACAATTGCAAAAAAAACAATTCTGATGGTCACTCTATTCTTCCCCACTATCATTCACTTTGCACTTCTGGCACCAAAGGGCTTAATCTGCCTTAAGAGGAGCTGGTCCTGATGGGTTATCCTGTGTTCCCATGGAAATCACTGCAGCAGAAGCGGTGGTGAGGGACCTTAATGAGCTGAATGAACATGTGATGACTTGTTTATTTTTTATAACTCAGATTTAATGTCATCATCTTGGAGGTTCCCAGCAAAAACTGAGGGGGTCAGTAAGGGCCGGCTGCAGGAATGTGTCCGGCAAGTGTAACTCAAGCATTAACTGCGGGAACAGGAACTCACCACTTCCACAGGCTCTAATCCTGGTCATGAGTTTGCAACATTATGGTGCCATTACTGAGAAATGCCTAAGTATCAAGAGCTTTATGCATTGTCTGTCATCCTTCCAAACCCTCTTTCAGTATTTTATTCTCATTACAGTTAAGTGATTTGCTCAAGATTACAGAACCACTAAACAATAGAGACAGGATTCAATCCAATGTCTACATTTTCCCAGTGCCCAATCTTTCCCTTTCTGCGACATTGTTCATTGTCTCTACACAGCCCTGCAGAAATCTGGTCCTAAAATCTTATCAAAGAAACATGTTTCTACCTACCAAGGGTTGAATGTAGCATAGAAGTTATTACAAAATCCAGTGAAAGCTCTTTAAATATGCTTTGCTTTGATAAAGCAATAAACACTTCGGGTGACAGAGAAGCAAGGAGATTAAGTTTAATTCTTTGAAATTTTCCAGGAAGGTTATGTAGGCAACACAAGGTTTAGATCTCCTGGAATCAACGTGGAACTTTAAAAACTGTGAAATATTTATTTGTATTAGGTGAAAATTGCCCTGTTGTTCTTAGTAATACATTAAACCTCTTCTAGCCTTTCCTTTCTCTTTGTCTTTATAAAAATACACACACACACGCACACATACACTTTTCTTTTCCCTTTGGAGCTGAAAATAGATTTGGGTTTTTCATTCCTCTTGTGTATCCATTAATTTATCTTCTATAGAAAAGTAAATAGCTCACGAGGCAGGATTGAAGCTGTCTCTGCACAGAAGCCAGAAGCCTATCTTGTATTTGAGGATTCATATGTTGTCCTGCTTGTCAGTATAAGCTAAATCATGGCAGATGCTATTATGGGGTAGAACGAATTACTAATAGACTCTGGTGCTATTTATTTAGGTAGCCTTGCCTTTCTTGAAATTATACTCAAGAGTTTGAAATAAAATAGCTTAAGGAAACCATGACCTTGAATGGAATGAATGCATATAGCTTCTCTAAAAGAAGTTTTACCTCTAGAGTAGGATATCTGAAAATTATCATCAGAATTTAATAAAAATCAAATCTAAAAATTTCTTAATAAAAATCAAATCTAAATTTTCCTTATAAATATCTAATCTAAATTTTGCTTAAAAGGACTTAGATGGATAAGTAGAACAAAAATCCTGGACTGATTTAGGAAGAACCTCAAAACTGACAATAATGAAGTCAGAACTAGCTTGGTGTTTAAAGAAATAAAAGCCAAGCCTACTTCTTCCCCACCCCCCTCATTGTGCACAGGTCCCTTTCAATGCACTGCTGGGAAGATCTGGAGTGTGTGTTTTGTTGTTGTTGTTTTATAAATTTTTTTTTTAAGATTTATTTATTTGTGCATACAGAACTGGGAAAAAGGCCAGAGGTGCAG
>NW_004567103.1:61309825-61342386 GCF_000260355.1 Condylura cristata
CAAGCTCTGCTAAACCTCTAAGGAAGAGATGATGCTGTTAAATATTCTGGTGTATAGGAAATAAAGTATACAAAATATTTTTATGAATTTAAGAAAATAATGACACAAAAATAAAAACATAGCATGATGAATCAGATATAGACCACCCTTATTTATGATTATGTAGACTAAAAATTCTTTAAATAACAAATAGACATCAAAGATAATATTTAAGAATTTGTACCAAGAATTAAAGAATCATGTTATATTAATAAATCTAATAAAAAATTTTAGCCACGTTTTATATATAAAGAACATAGATTCTAAAATGTCATTTAGTAAAATATAACTTTATATTGATTTTTTTAAGCCAAAAGCTGAATTTTTGAAAAATTAAAACTGCAGCATCTAGGCTTACTAAGAAAAAAGAAAAAGCAAATAAATAGGATGGAAATGAAAGAGGAGATGCTGCTACGGACAGTGCAGAAATTCAGAAGGTAATAATAGATTATTATGAGCATTTATATGCAAACAAATTCACAACCCTGACAAGCTGAACAGATTCTTAGAATTATATGACCATCAAGACAAAATCAGGTAGAAACAGAACACCTGAACAAACTCAATCACAAAGAAAAGAAACAGTAACCAATACAAAAGTCCAGGAGCAGAAGGCTCTACAAGTGAATTGTAGCAAGCTTTCAGAGGCTAATATCAATCTTGCTTAGACACTATCAAAAGAATTCTTCCAAACACATTTTGTGAGGCCAACATTACACTAATACCAAAAGCAAAGATAACACTAAGAAAGAAAACTACAGACCAATCTCCCTAATGAACACAGACACAAAAATCCTCAATAAAATCTTAGTAAACTAAAACCAGCAATGCATTAAAAAGACTGCACTACCAGCAAGTGGGATTTATATCACTATTGATTTTTAGAAAAACAATAAAGTATGAATATAATGGTCACTTTGGCTACTTCTTTAAAAGTCTGCAAACCAAAATTCAACATCAAGCTGAATGACAAAAATATTATGGAAAATTCCATCAAGGAGAGGCGCAAGCCAAGGATACCTCACTATTCCCTTTTTTCCCAAAACTTGCTCCATAAATGCTAGCCAATCCAATTTAAAAATAGAAGAGATTAAACATATTAGAAAAGAGGAGGGAAAAAAATAATCATAGGTGATATGATAGAAATATTTAGAAAACCAAGAGAAGCAACTGAAAAACGATGACATAATAAAATATTAACTGCATTGATCTATTGTAACTGTAATAAAGGCATAACTTTTCTGCACGCACACACACACACATACATGCACATGAAAGGACAGACCCCCTCACACACATGCTTGTGCATACAAAAGAATCTGGTAATGGCCATTGTCCCAAGGGGAAGTACTTGAGAAACAAAAGCAGAAATTCAGGACTGGGCAGTATAATTTTTATTGAATGTCATTTTGGACTGTTTGAAAGTTATAAACTATTTGTAATTATCTTGTTAAATTAAGAATTCAACTAACAATTGGATTATCCTTAGTTACTTTGAGTTTTTGTTACTGATCAGCAAATTGTAAATGAGCAAATTTCTCAAGAACAGTATGTGGTGTGCAATTAGCATTTTTCATTGAATATCCACTCTCTTACAATAGTGAGATTGGCTCAAATTAGAGTCACAAATGATTACATCTGGAAGCAAATTATTATTCTTGAAAGCAAATTTAAATCTAAAGACATGAATTCATTTTGTCTGACAGGAATGATTGTGCTATATTCAAACCCTTGGTTATTTCCTTTGTGACCACCACACTTCCAGTGTGATTGACTTTTGTTGAATTTATATTGAGTTCCTAACTCCTAGTGCCTGTGAATGTGACTTCATTTGGATAAAGGATCTCTGCAGATATAATGGAGTTTAGATAAGCTCATTAGGTTGGACCTTAACCCAATGACTAGTGTCCTTATAGAAAAAGGGAACTTACATATGGACATACACAGAAGAGAGGTGATTGTGAAGATGGAACAAGAGTGTGGAGTTATGTTGCCAAAGCCAAGGCATGTCAAAGGTTGCTGGCAACCACTAGAAGCTAGAAAAGGAGAAATGAATTACTTTCTACAGTCTACAAAATGAGCATTGATTTACCAAGTCCTTGGCTTTGGGATTCTAATAGCCAAACTTATATGATAGTGAACTTCAATTGTTTGAAGACACTCACATTATAGTAATTTTGTAATGGCATTCTTTGAAAATAAACAGTCACCTTCACATTAATATAGACTGAAATATTTCTTATTAATATAATAATTTCTGCTGTTCTTACCCAAATGTTCTCTTGGACACAATGTTATAAAGTAAGTCACTCTTGAGCACATCCTCTCTCCATATAAAAGGTATTTAAATTGAAATTGTGTTCTTGACCAAGAAACTAACAGAAAATAAATTATTGCCTATTGGTGACACAAACACATCAAGCAATAAATCTTGATGAGTAAATCTTTTTTTCTAGTTAATAAAATAAAAATTACAGAAAGGTATTATAACTCAATTTGTAAAGGATATTGAATAAACTCTCAGGTATATATCTATTGAAATATTGTGATCAGGTAGATCTTTAGGTTTAAAGAAGGGTTGAATAAGTAAACCCTCTGGGCCAAATCTGACTTGCTGGCTATTTTATAAATAAATTTTTATTGTAACATGTAATACCCATTTGTTTATTCACTATAATGTGTGATTTTGTACTACAGTGAAAGAATAGATTAGTAGCCACAGCGATAGCATGATTAGAAGATGGCAATATTTATTCTCTAGTCCTTAACAGAAAAGTTTCTAAACCCTTGTTCTGGATTGCCACCTTCCCCACCTGTCTCTCTTCCAACTTTGGATTCCAAATAGTTATTGATTCCCAAAACCAAACATTTTGGTGAGAGAGAGAGAAAGAGAAAATGAATATGGAGGCAAATCAATCAGGTAGAAACTTACTCTTCTATTCATTTGTTTCTAGTGATGGTGGTGGTAGACATGAAAAAAATTAAACCTACTAGAAAAAAAAGAGGGAAAAAGTCTTCTCTTTATGAATCATATAAAGATTAGTAAATTGTACTGATTCAAAATTTTCAAATCAAATAAGTTGAGCAGAAAGAAACTGTTATTGCATTGCATAATGTGCATAATTAAATTTATACCAAAGTATGTATTGAATTATTATCAAATTATATATATCATACATTATAACATCAAATTCTATAATAAGTTTTCTCTATATACATATATTTGGAGTGATAGAAAATGGAAGGTATGAGTGATTTTTCACCTACATATAATTAAAATTGGAATTTCTATGAAGCAGTACCTGTTCAAAAATACCAATTTCTCATTTTTGATATCCTTATGATAAAAAAATTTTCAGTCTTCTATAGTTAGAACTTACTGGGCCCTGCCTGGTGGTACAAGGGGTAAAAGCACAGCACTATGAAACTATCCCCGGTCACTGCAGCATGAGTTCAATCCTTTGCTAGGAAGCTAACCCACATGGAGGGTCAGATCTCTCCTGTCTCATCTGCTGCTCCCCTCAGTAGTGTATTTCAGTTAGTCCGTCTGTTCCATTACCCACTCTGTCTCTGGTGAATCTTTTGAACCACACCACCTCTGGCTTGTACCCCAGTTCTTTTATGTATAAATAAATACATTTTTTTTCAAAAAGATATAACTAACTGCATTAAAATACACACAAAATTCCCTATCTGCATGTTTGAAGAGAATTCTTTATATACATTTTGTCGTTTACATTTAAACTGTTTTAATCAAACTGCTGTCCTTTCATAGTGTAAGCAGATACTTTACAAAGGCCTACCTTATTAAAGAAAAAAAAATCAGTTAAATTCCTTTTTGATAACAAACAAAAAATGATTAAATTTAAAACGTCTCATTTCAAGTTACTCTACAATAGAACACAGCCTACCAAGGAATAAATGACCAAGGGGACATTCACCTTTAAGCTGCCCTTTCTAATGACCTCAGCTCCCAGAAGCCTCTCTGAATGAAGCAGTCACATGTGCTGTGCCTGGATCATCACAAATAAGGTCATCCTGAGAGAGCAGGGCAACAGGCTATGAAAATCTTGAGAGAACTGATTCACCAGCATAAGGAAAGGCTAGCATTTTATGCAAATTAGGTTTTGAATGTAAGTGGATGCTCAATAATTATCAGTTGTCTCAATGTGATTTTAAAATCAACTTTAAAAAGTATTTTTTTGTTTTGCATTTCAAATACTAACTGAGAGCTTGATGGACTCATAGTAAGATGTAAGCTGCTTCGAAGCAACTAAGCACTCTCACTAGAGATTTGCATTAGTGATGAAATCTCTATCCCGATGCAGAAGCACTTGCTAAATACCATTCTGTTCTTCTAGCATTTATTCCTAAAACATAGGGAACTTGAAAAGGGGTTTGGAGCCCATGGGTCTCTGACCATGTGAGAGGGGAGGAAGGAAGACAAAAACTAAATTCCCAGTAGGTTTTGGATTTTGGGAAATCACAGGTCAAACGCATTTTAAAAGATTAGACTAGTGAGGAGATTTCATTATACCCACAGCCACACAATTTAATGGGTTGTTGGTTTATTGCTCCCTTGAAGATTTTAGAAGTTTCCTTTGCATTGCCCCCCAAATAAGAACCTCCTGCATCCACTCAAGGGGCAGATTTCATTTCACTCCTCCTGTTTCACACACTCAGTTCACAGCCCCCACATGCATGTGTAAGGGAAAGACAGGGTGAAGTATTTTACTACATTCCTGTGGACACGCTCTGACGAGAACATACTCCAGACCATTTGAAACACATGCCGGACAGCTGCTCAGCTCACACACCCAGGGTAGGTGTTAACACACAGCGCATGATCCCAGCATGGAAGCATAGCAGCTGTAAACATGTAGAAATGGCAAAGAAGCCAGGAAGGGTGGACGTACTCACCCTTGTGCCCACAAAACCATGTTTGGGGCCCAGCAAACTGAAATAACTCTCCAAAGGTATACAGTCTTTCTTAGATAACTGGCTTTTGCCCACCTTAGAAAAGCCTAATTTATGCTAGTTGTGGGCCACATCTATTTCCCTCCAGGAAGCAACTCAGCACATCTTAAATTCTATTTCCATCCCTCCTGGATGGCCTGACATCCCAGATGTGGAGAAGTGATGTGGGGAGTGGAAGAGAGAGGAGGATGGAAATTTTTTTTCTCTCCAGAACAACGGGAATACTGTTTTGGTCTGTGGCGAGGGATAAGAGGGAACCGTGTACTGTTTCAAGAACTACTTTCTCTTTCTTGCTTCTCTATGGTCATTGTTCCATCCTACACTTGGATTCTCAGTTGGCAAGCTGCCCTGGGAAGAACAGTCATGATCTCTGATGCAAAAGCCAGTGTTACTGGAGGGAAGGGAGAAGACAAGAGATACATATTGAGTTACTTAAACATTTTACATGTTTAACTGTGGTAACATTATTGGAGCATTCTGAGAAGGGTTTGAGTCTTCTTATTTTGACAATGGACTTCTTTAAAAAAAAAAAAGATTTATTTATTTATGCATACAGAACTAGGGTGTAGGCCAGAGGTACAGGGGTGGGGTGAGAGGATTCACCAGAGACAGAGTAGGGAGTAGAATGGGCAGATTGATGAAGTACACTGCTGAGGAGAGCAGCAGGTTGGTGAGGAGAGGTCTGCCACATCATGTGTGTCACCACCCTGGCTGGGATTGAACTCATGCTGCAGTGTCTATGATAACTTCATAGAGCTGTGCTTTAACCCACTGTGCTACCAGGGAGGGCCCTTGAGAACTTCTGTGGACATAGAAATGTATCAATAAGAAATTGGTATTAGTAATTTGCACCGTGACTACTTAGTCTGATTCTAATAATGTATACATATTTCGATGACTTTCCCACCATTTGGTCTTTCTATTTTTCCAACTTTGCACACCAAGATTTAGAATTGTGTTGTCTCTTAAGACTCTGTCTGAGTACCTAATCTAATTATCTTCCTTCTGAGCAATTAGACCATGGCCTACTATTACTGAACATTCAGGATGTGGAATCCTTAACCATAGAACAAAATGTAGGACAAAATCCTACATTTGTACTGAAAGGTTAGGCATTCCAGAGAACCATCCCCGTAATAGATTTTAAGCATTTGCTATCTCTACTTCCACAACAACTCCTGCACCCCATTTTGGCCAGAGTAATTATCTCTCTCCTGGGCATACCAAGAGCTGGATCAGTAATCCACCGCCTTCGTAACATCCCACTTTCTGATCTGTGTCCAGGGCCTTTCTGATGTCCAGACTTTTTTCTGCTGTTAACATTGAAGACAAAATTCATTATTCATAACTCTATGGCACTAATTGACCCAATTTCTTCCCCTAAAATTCTTGTCAGTATGTATGTAAGAAACAAACAAGGAGCTCTGAAACGTGTTTGCAGAATAAGGATTGGGATGAAAATACTAGTCCATAAGGATTTCACAAAGCTTTATAGATCCCAAAGATTATATCTATACTAACACAGATATTATAAATTGGCAAATAACACAGATATTATGAACCTGGCAAATCAATTTTTGGAATGACCACAACCTGTTTTGGAAACAAAGTGAGAAACAGATGTGGAAGCAACAGTGAAACCGAGACACAGGATTTGTCAAATGAGAAAACTGAGCAAACTATCTGAATCCAGAAATTAGTGCAACAAAGGGTGATAAATCCAAAGGACCTGGGGATAAAACAAAGCAGCCATTACAGAGGTGTATTTGGTACAAAGAATTAAGAGTGTTAATGATAGATGTGATTTCAGCAGCTGTGGAGCAGACCTCCTTTGAATCTTGTAGGTTCATTATAAATGAGTAATAAAATTTGGGGCCTTAAAAACAGATGTTTTACATAAGGAAATGAGTTAATATTAGTGCAGTCCCCAAAATGCTCATCTCTTTGGTTATCATGTCCAAAAATATGTGAGGAGAAACTCTCGCCACAGAAGTATGAAGAGTATGGTGTCACCTTCCTCACTTTGCCTGACACTTTTGCCTGATTCCAGGACCTTTGGCCAAGGTTTATGGATGGTTGTGGAAGGAACTCTCTGAAGGTTACATGTAAGAAAGCAAAACAGGAAAGAAGCAATCCCGTGGATAAATGAGCCACATCTGTCTTCACAGAGTCACATGAAGTCTCAGGCGTCTATCCAAGTTCATATCCCTGAGGACCCATTCTGAAGTTTATTCCTCTGTTTTCTCAGAGATTCATGGAAATTTGTCAAAATCAGTGATTCAGTTTCTGTGAATAAAAGTTTCTGTGAATTCTGAAACCATGGAAGAGCCTTAGCTTCCATCTATGCTCCAGGAAAATTGTGAAAAGAAGCAGAAAATATGGGCATCATTTTATTTCTATTTTAACCCTATTCCCACAAATGAACATGGGCAAAATGAGCTATTTTCCTTTGGTTGTTTTGAAGCAAACACTCATTTTGAATACTGAAAGAAAGTGTCAGAAATTTGCAGCATTCCTAAAATAAATCAAATACTATAGTCTTAAACAATGCAGAGGAGAAAAAATGTGCCTGTGAAGACTTAACCAGTAAAGTGAGCAGCTGAGAACTTTCACTTTATGATTTAAATTTGCTGCTGAAGCAAAAACTACCATGTCCTTGGAAGATAGGAAACATCACTCCAGAAATCCCAAGAACATCATCATACTTCAGACTGATTTTTGTGTCCCTAATCTCAAGAACATCTAGTGGTCTCTTCTATTCTTTGCATTTATAAAGCATTTTTATTGGAGAAAGAAAGGAACAGAATGATTTATATTGTCTTGTGAAACTAAAGGACTTGTAATGTGGAGGGAGAGAGAAAAGGGGAAAGAGAAGAAGGGACATGCACCATGTCCTTGATGGAGTTGGAACTTGAGAACCTGCAGAAGTGAAACACTTAGAAATTCAGCAAAGAGCAAGTTGTGAAGCTTTTTAGTGTTCAGTTAGTATAAAAGAGAAATAGTATCATTTATATTTCAAAGGGAATAGTTTATTTTGGGAGTTTCAGAATTTGAAACATTCCTCTAAATTATGAGACAACCTATGCTTGGAATATAGGGCTTATGATATTTCAGTGTCATGGGGGTATAGATAACTAGACTGTGGAGTTGAATCCTAACTCTACAGTGCAGCTGTGTGATAAAGGACAACCTTTGTGTCTCTCTGAGATGTCACTGCCACACACCAGAAAGGGGAGATGGCATGATGCCTACTTCAGAGGGTTGCCTCTAGGACAAAATTAATTACCTCTGCACAACAAACACAATAGTGTAGTAGCTATTGTATCTTGTATGGTATTCAACATTACAGCTGGGTCCATCTGACAGGTGATTTCCATAGGACCACATGGAATAATATGCCTACATTGTTGTTTCAAATTTATTTCCCCTTATCTCTTTCTCACAACCTAGTATTTGGTCATTGGTGAGCCTGGGAGGTAGAGACCAAGTAAAGACTAGAGAGGTGCTGATTTTTTCTAATCATAAGTATGAGCATATGACTTCATATATTGCTGTTCGTATGAAGAATATTCACCATGGAATGCTGACAACTTGAGTTCTAACTGGAGGCATCATTAAGGGGGAGAAGTTAGCCAAAGAGCCCACTGAATGGCACAGTAAAATCTAAGGAGGAAAAAGGTAAAGGTGGGTAGAAAATACAGAACAAAATCATTAAAATTTAAAACAAAGACTCCTGGAAAATTCATGGTGCCCATACGTACCTGAAAATTTATACATACACACATGCATAGATGTATATATAATGGAAATATATTAACTAGGGGACATAGACTATCACATGTCTACTCAGTGTCAGATACTGTCATAGGAAAAGTGTAAACAGAGGGGACTTTATTATAAATATGAAGGGGCTCAAGCTTCAGGACCCCACACTTATATCTTCTCTGAGCCTCCTAGAGACCCTAGCAACATGGTTGTTGACTGCATGCTTTTATAAGATTTGGAATAAGATGTTTCATTTCACTTTGTTATTTCTTTCTATTCTTCTTCTTCTTTTTTTTAATCACATTTTGCTGATTTGGGAGGTGTGATGGGCGGTTTCTAAAAAGAGCCCCTTGTGTCATCTCCTCCCCTTGACTATATAGTTTGAAGAGTCAGTGACTCATTCTTAATGAATACAAAATGGCAGAAATGATGGGAAGGAACTTTTTTATTGCTCTTCTTGAACAGCTATTTTTAGGGAGAGAGCTGTCGTGTCATATGGAGAGACCCACATGATTGGGTTTAAAAAGGATTCTCCAAGGCCTGCCAACAACCACCAAAGTGAGCCTGGGATCCCTCTAGTAGACATTTCCCAGGTCAAACCCTCAGATGAGAGTGCAGCTTTGGCCAAAAATGCAAGAGAACTTGAAATAGAGGCATCTGACTAAGCTATGCCCAGATACAATGACATTCATAGAAATTACAAAATGGAAAATGTTCATTATTTAAACAGCTATATTTGGGGGCAGTTTTTGTTATAAAACAATAGGTAACTACAGCAAGGAAGCTGTAGGTATTTTAGTGAACTACCCAGGAGAAATTGAGTTAGCAAGTCAATTAGTTTGCTTTATTGGATTACACACTACTCCAAATTACCATATAACTTGACATTAAGGGGCAGGGTCAAAGATTGGATTGCAACATAAACATGGTTTTATGTAGGATATTTCCTAAATCTCTCTGGAGAAAAAAAAATATGCCTCCTTAATACCTGAAGTTACTGTTAACCCACTGCTTCATTATTGAATTATGTCATTCAACTCTAGTTGAAATAGTTTCATGATTTTGTTACCATTATATATTTCTTTGAGTTCTTGTAAATGGAACCTTTTCTTTCACTTGTCCAGGTTTACGAACAAACAAAATTGTTTCCATATCTTGGCTGTTATGAATATAGCTGCAAAGAACACAGGATTATAGACATCTCTGAGATATTTATGTCATTTCCTTTGGACATATATGCAGAAGCAGAATTGCTAGATCATATGGTAATTCTAGTTTTAACTTCTTGAGGAAACTTTGTAATGTTTTCTATGTTGACAGTACCATTTTACATTGTAACAATATAGAATTGTTCCCTTTACATCCTCATCAGTTCTTGCAATCTCCTTTTTGATATCAGCTATTCTAACATGTTTGAGGTGATAGATCATTGCATTTTGGGTGTGCACTGCCCTGTTCATCAGTCATGGTATGTTTCCATTTACTTTGGTCTTTGTATGTCTTGTTTAGGAAAATATCTATTCAAGCTATTTGCCCCCCTTTTTAATTTATATTAAATGCTATGAGTTCCTTATATATTTTAAATATTAAGTCCTTATCAGATAAATGTTTTGAAAATACTTTCTCCCATTTCATAAATAGCCTTTTCATTTTGTGGGCGGTTTCCTGTGCTATGCAGAAACCTATTACTTTGATATAGTCCCACTTGCTTATGTATTCTTTTTTTCCCCTTTATTTTTTGGTGCCATATTAAAAAAATTGTCAGACCAATATCAAAGAGTTTTTTCTTATAAGTTTTTTTTCCAAGTATTTGATGTGTCCTGCATTTAAATCTCCATTTCATGTCACATTACTTTTTGTGTATGGAGTATATTCCACTTTTACTTTTATTTGCCAGAGTCTGTCTTCCACAAAGTTACTTAGAACTTGCAACATGCCGAGCACATTTCCAAGACTGTAATCTGCACATAAATGAGATTCACAAAGTTGGTACAAGGCAATTATACAAACAGGAATTTGGAAATATATATCTTGGTGTAGTTTGAGAAAACAAGTTGATCTTTATTTGGACATATATGAAGGACATCTTAATTTTTACCATTTAAATAATTTGGAAAAATACAGAAAAAATAGCAAAATATAAGAAACATGTAATAATAACATATTTTTTCATATCATACCAAAAGGCACAATTCATTAAGAGGGTATAATAAATTTTGAGAAGAACTGAAGAAGTCCTTGAATTATCTGATAATTATCTGAGGAAGAGTGAACCATATAAACATAACTTTAGCTTTACATTTTTGATTTCACTAAAAGATCAGCAAAGACATCATGAAGATCAAAACAATGACAAAAAATAGGACATGCCCTTAATAAGAATATTTAAGACTAAGTATGACACAAGAAAATTTGAAATGGTTTGAAATTCTTTTGACTTACCCATGAGTGGAACTGAATAGAAATTCTCCTAAATTTGCCATTAATCTGAAGAATTTACAGGCTTTACCAAAGTAGTCAGAAAGTAAAAACTCTTCTAAATCATTAGTTAAAAAAAAAAAAGATGTAAAAGGAAAAATCATATTATCTTTTTTTATTAAAAAATAAGAGTGAATTTTACCTGGTCCCCTCTTTTATCTGGGAGTCCTGCCCCTCTCTCGGGCTTCAGGAAAAAAAGAGAGAACAACTAGATACAACCTGCTCATCTCAGGAGAGGTCAGGACAGCAGTTTGCATCAATAATGTAATAACATCACAATCTGCAGCCTCTGTCCGTGAATTTGTTTTCTCAACTACAATGACTTTCATCAAGACATTTGAAGGACTGGCAAGTTTTTGCCACCAGAAAAGGAGGGAAAAAATCAACCTCAGTACAATTTCTATTTCAACCACAGAATTTCTAGTGTTCTTTTTACTGCTTTAATCATATTAAGTTCTCCAACTTCACTACATCTCAAGCAATAGAAGAAGAAAACAACAAAAAACTACTGGCAAATTTAAAACAATAGCTTATCCCAAGTTCATACTCCAACTAGTTTGATGACGATCGATACAAGAAATTTTGCAATCGGCACAGGAATGCTTGGCTAGCCCTCTTCTGATTCATTGGCACTGAACTCTTGGCTAAATTCTGGCTGGGTCTGAGTGACTCCAGTTTTATTTCTGCCATGGTCAGATATTTTGCCCTCATTCAATAACTGGCAAATATCTGAGTCAACAGAAGCAAAGCTGGCACTGAAGAGGAGAGTTTTCTAAAAACAAAATCCTGTTGAGTCACCTCTGCTGGGTCTGGGCCTCATTTTACAGAACATTAACCTGGGAAAACTCAGCAGATACAGACTTTTGCTGTGCCCTTGGCTTTTCCTCACTCTGCATTGAAGGAAGTGTGAAATGAACTAAGAGCTTTGGGAATGTTAGGTTCAATTTGGACATTAGCATAAGTTCTGAAAATTGTACCACTTTCATGCTTTCGAAAATAGTTGCATCAGAATTTAATCTTTTCTTGGGATTGCATGAGTGTGGGGTGGTATCTTTTTTTTAAAAAAAAAAAAACATCTTTTGGGAGGTTTCTCTTAATATTGTAAATGGTAATAGGTAACAGTTTCATCAAGCATTCATGAAATGCCAGGCACTTTCCTAAGCCCAACACATGCATTAAATACTTGATTGTCAAAATAGACCTACCAGTTGTAACTGTAACATTTACATTTTACAGATAAGACATAGAAATTGAAGCAACTTACTCTGTATTACATAGTGAGTAATGTCAAAAAGTAGTTGTTTAGAGGTAAGAAAAACAACTAACAAGCAAATATACAGAGAGAACATAAATATAACACATTTAACCCACTAATGGTCTCCTCTTTTACAAAAGCAAGGCCAGAGCATTTGCCTCTGAATCTCTACATGGGTTAGTGAATTCAGCTTTCCTCCCAGGAGGCAAAGTATAAAGGACTTCCTGTAATCTGTATATTTTCAAAATGGGTGAGATCTGCTGAACAGCAAATATGATTCAGGGGTTATCAATTCAGTCATCAAAATGAGTTAAAAAATATTAAATATGATTAATGTGCCAGAATAGGCATTAAGATTCAAAGGAACACATTAGAAGAACAGGAAAGAGAAAGAGGTATATGAAAGAAATTTAAAGTATGAGAAAAGTGAAATTTTAAATCAATCAGAAAAGGAGGCACTACTAAATGAAGAGTTATGTTGTTATTTAGTAGCTTCTTGGATAAATTTAGGTTAGATCCTGACATCATTACACACATTAATGGGTTAGGACTTTAAACATATGAATACTTAAATACTATTTATATTATTAAAGTTGGAGAGGCTCTTGAAAGCATAAATTCTAAAATACACCCATTAAGAAAGTGCAGAATATAATTTAATTTTGTTGCAAAAGAACAAGAGAAAGAGAGAGGGAGGGAGGGAAACAAACAAAAAAACAAAAATTCCAAATCTATCCTTTTTGAATTAATTTTTCATTAATGTAGTAATATGTTGTTTTTTAATGATGCACAACTGAAACTCATATATTGAAATATAACAAAAATATATGTTTTGATTTTCTTCTTAATCAGCTTCTAATTAAAATAAGTCACTTTGTAAAAAAAAAATTAAACCAAATTGAGTAAAACATTGGTAGCAATTTTAACGAAGTATCAACTTACTTATATGCAAAATTCTTAGAAATGCAATGAAAGACAAAAACAATCATAGTGAAACAAAAGAAGGCTATGAAGAGGTTAGTCACAAAAGAAATAAAAATGGACAGTAAGTCTATAAACACATGTTCAGCCACATTAGCAGTCAAACAAATGCAAATTAAAATAATGGGAAGACATAATATTATGTTAGGTTTGCAAAGATTTATTTAAGAACTTTATCATAAATTCTGGAGGCAATATAAAGAAATTTCATTCTTTTATTTTGCTGGGAGGACATGAAATCGCACAGCAATTCTGTAGGAAAAATTATCTATATGCATTAAAAGGAAGATACCTTTGAAGAAATCCATTTCTTGAGTTTTAACCTGAGAAAGTTAATTAGTGTTAATAAGAGTTTTGGGGGAAAATCTATATTTAAATGTCCTTCAAGAGGGGGCATTTGTTTACATAATTAAATTTCAAAATCACAACCAAAGACTTAGTAACATTTAAATGTTATAAGAAAGTTGTATGTTTTTATAATGAAAGGATACTAAAAACAATAGGTCCAATGGTACATACAGTATGGACTAAATTTGGGGAAAAATAGTGTAAGTCTAAAAAAACAATAAATGCATTAGTGATGATTATTTTTTGACTATTGAAGTGTTAGGGATTATTTTCTTTTTACCTTTCATCATTTTATAATATTTCTTAATTATAATTTAAGTAACTTAAAAAAATAAATGTTATTTTAAGGAAGTTTTAGATTAACAGAAAATTTGTGAAGATAATTTATAAGAATTCCCATATACCTCATCCTATATATTCCAGTTTCCCCTTTGTTAACATCTTATATTACTATGGCAACTTTTGCCACAAATAATTAACCATCATTAACACAGTATAATTGAAGTTCGCTCTTTATTCAAATTTCCTTAGTTGTCATCTAATGTCCTTTCCTGTTCCAGGGTATGTAATGTACAACAATACATTTAGTATTTCAGCACTTATGCTCATACTGTCTGTGACATCTCAGCCCTTCCTCATTTTTTCATGACCTTGACAATTTTGAGGTGTATTGGTCAAGTATTTTCTGCAATGCCTAATTGCAGAAAATTGTCTAATGAATTTTAGGAAGGGAAAGCACACAAGTAAATTGTGGTTCTCATTCCATGATGTTGGTATGAACTATCATCACAATATCATTGTTGACATTCACCTTGACCTAAGAGTGTTCATTAGGCTTTCCATTCTAAATTTACCTTCTTAGCCCCCATTTCTTTCAGATTTGGAAAAAATCACTAAGCCAGGGTCCACTTCAGGAATGGGGAATTGTATGCCATCTCTGTGAAAATGGAATAACCACAATTTTTTTTTTCTGAATATGAGACTTGTGTTTTTAATGCATCTAGATAGTTGTTCATATAAGTATAAAATCTTTAGATTCTAATCCAATACTATTTTTGCTACAATTATTCAAATTTGGTTCCTGAGAGGTCTTACAATGAATCACACAGCTCCATCTTGTGTATTTATGTGTTTATCTGTCTGTGCATGTGTTGGCAGTTCTTATTTTCTTGGCACTACATGTTCATTTCCAGCCCCAATTATATAATCAGCTATTTCTTCAAGGAGCCCTCACTCCTTTTATTAAAATGGTAGTTGGAATGAAGTGTGATCTCTACATGTATTTGTAGAGTGAGATTGTTTATAGGTCATCACAAATGACAGAGCAGAGAAATATAGGTCTATGGTAAACAGTATGTATAAACACACACACACACACACACACACACACACACACAAAGCTATAAATATAACTTTATGTAACCATGCATAATTATTTTACATCAAGCATGAATTATGTCTGATATTACCCCACATGGATTACTCTAGTGTCTTTTGCACTTGCTTACTTAAAACCTCCCAGTTCAACAGCGAGGAATTTGCCCCACATCTTCTGTTCATTTTTATTTTACAAGTTTAGTAGCTTTAGAATTTTAACCTGTACTCCTATAAGAAACAAGTTTAACACAAACAGCCCTTATGTACTGTTCCTTTTACTTTTACCCCAACAGACTCTGTCCATTCCCAGAGTTCCCTAGGTCAGCACCTTTATATCCACCACTTCCAGTGATATAAATCCATACATTTGTAATGTAGTTGGATACTTTTTTCACAATCTGCACTTTATTCTAAGATTTCTAAGCCCCCTAAATGATCTTAACTTGCATACATTAAGATTAATTCAATATGCTGTAAAATAGATGGATTTTAATTAATAGAAAAATTAACATTCTTTATACTTTTGCCTTTTCCAGAGCTATTTAAGTTATCTATGTCCATTGTGTTTTTTACCCGAGGAGTTGATACACTTCATCTAAGCTATTTCCTACTAAACATTGATTTTACTGTATTTCACAAATGTCAATAACTTGTCTTCATTTTCTTTTCTTTTTTTAGAAAAGATTATTTATTTATACATACAGAACTGGGGTGTAGGCCAGAGGTGCAGGGCAGTGAGAGGATTTGCCAAACAGAGTGGAGAGCAGAACAGGCAGATTAACTAAGTACACTGCTGAGGGGAGCAGTGGGTAAGAGAGGAGAAATCTGCTGCTCCATATGGGTCACTTCCTGCTGGGGATGGAACATGGTGGCAGCGGCTAGCTTTGTAGTGCTATGCTTTTACCTGGTGCACCATGAGGAAGGGCCCCATTTTCAATTAACTAAAATAAAATTTTAATTTATATTGAGGCTTTGTCTTTTACATATCTAACATTTAGACATGCCTTGTTTAACTTCCAAGTGACTTAGAATTTTCCAATTACATATGTGTTATTAATTTTTATTTAACTCCATTTTTTATGATTTCTGCTTTCTAAAATATTTTAAATTATGTTTTTAAGCCAGGATATGGTCCTGATAAATGTTTCAAGTGAACTTGAAGAAAATGTGTATTCTGCCTCAATTGGATGGAGTATTCCATAAATGTCAATTACATGAAGTTGGTTGATAATACTGTTCCAGTTAGCTGGTTGTACTGATTTTCTGCCTGCTTGATATATCAATTGCTGACAAAGAAGAGTGTTTAACAGACTACAGATAGTGGATTTATATGTTTCTCTATTCAGTTCTATAAGTTTTGCATCATGTATTTGACCTCCTGTTAAATATCATACACATTCAGAACTGTGTTATTTTTCAAACATTTCGCTATGTAACCTCTTCTTATCATTAGGTAATATCCCTTTTTAGCTCTGAAAAAATTTCTTATTCTGAAGTCAGTGATGGCTGAAATTAGCAAAGCTATTTTAGATTTATTTCAGTATTGTGTATCTTTATTTCTGAGTCACATCCATTCCTTTCTTTGCTTTTAGTTTCTGCCTTTTGAATATAATATGCTTAGGTGCAGTTTTCATTTGGCATGGTGCTGAATTTCCTGGATCTGTGGATCTCTGGTTTGGTATCTGTCATTAATTTTGAAAAGTTATCCTTCAATCTTCCAAATATTTTTGTGTGTGCCATTATCTATTTTCCCTGGTATTTCAATTTTTCACATTTTACAACTTTTGGATTTTTCCACAGTTCTTGAATATTCTGACTTTTCTCATCTTTTGTGTATTTTAGCTTGGGAAGTTTCCATGCCCTGTCTTCAAACAAACTGATTCCTTTAGCAGGCATTCCAGGACTACTGATAAAGCCAGCAATGAATATTTTCCACTTTTGTTACAGTGTTTTTAATTTATTTTTTAATTTCTTGTAACTTTTTTAACTTTTTTATTTCTTAGGACCTCCATCTTTGCTTATATTAACGATTTGTCCTTATATATACCTTTTCCATTATAGACCCTAACATAAAATCATTCATTGTTACTTTAAATTTCCAAAATAGTATTTCCAATCTTTGTGTTACAGGTAAGTAGGTTTCTAATAGTTATTTTGTTTCTGCAAAATATGTTTTTTTCCCCTTGCTTTTTGGCATGCTTTCTAATTATTTGTTGAAAGCAAACAAATTGTTACAGATAGTAAATCATTAAATAGGCCTTCAATGTGGAGCTTTAGTTTAATCTGGCTAGGAGTTGGATTTTTTCTAATGTTTGCTGTAGTAAACATGTAGATGGCAGAGACTTCAAATTTCTCCAGAATAATTGTATTGTATTCCCCACCTCCTTCAATGATTTTGGCCTTTTGTATGTGTTCCCCTTTAGAAAGATTGTGCTTTTTCAGCACTCCCAATCATAACCACTGTAATTGTACTGGAAACTTGTTGATGTGGTATAATTTATGGGAGAGGAAGATTTTCTATAAGCTTCCAATTAAAATCTTGTGGGACTACGCCTTTGAATTCTTACCTTCACAGCTTCACAATTATTTTCAATTGGTTTCTTGGAAAAAAAAAAAGATTTTGTGACTATGTTCCATTTCCCTCCCTGCTGTTAGCCTTTAGTACAACAAGATCAGTAGAGCAAGATCAGTGGAGGATGGAGTGGAGGAATACTCTTCCCAGGTGGAATAAAATTCTGGAAAATTTTTTCCACAGAATAGTCTTTTGTTATGGAGAAGGCATTGGTTATATTTCACAACAATTACTTTTCCTTTCCCTTTATGAGAACCATAAGAAGATTTCAGCTCTTCACCATGGGAAACCTGAAGTAGTACCAGAAGTTGAAGTCCTTAAAAGTGTGGGGTTCACTAATTTTACAGCCTCCAAAAGCTTCACAGTCTCAGGGTGGTACAAAATCAACTTTCAGTAATTTATCAGCATTACAGTTTGCATGTGGTACCAGCAGCTCCAGCTGCTTCTGCTCCTGGTTAACTGATCTCAGCTGCTCTTCTCTCTATGTGCCCTGTTTTCTTCCAATTTTGGAGTGATGGTTTGTACTAAAATCCTAATTTTTTGCCATATCCTAAAAGTCATTGATTTTTCAAAGTAGCCAGTTTTCTTTTCCATGTTAAAGTATGGGTGTGACCATTTCCATGTTCTTTAGACAGTTCTGAAACCAGAAGTCATTTTTAAAATATTATTTACAGCTAGTTCTTTACAAAGTATTATAAAACTTGGATTACTGTTTTTCATTTTCAAATAATATTTGGCATCCTTCTTTCTTGTTCAAAATTGGATATTATTTTAATGTTCGCAGTGGTTGGTCAGCATAAACACAAATACCTGGAAACTGTAGCTAGATATGATGAGGCGATGGTTTCGTGCTTCACTTTCCAGATTGTTTCCCTTTTCTTATCTCTTTATAAATAATAATAACAGTAAAATAAAATGTAAACCAGATGGCTTGTCAGTACTCTATTTTTCTAATTAACAATACCATCAAGTCAAGTGATCAGTCCGTTAGACAAACCCAGAGTGAGCAGTTATTTCTTTGATGATAGACTTAGGACTCCATAAATGCCAGAGCTGTGCAAGTCAGGGTTGGAGAAGCAGACAGTTGCTGAGAGCTTTCTTTCTTGAAGAGTAAGTGTGGGGTAAGCCTCTTACTCAGCTTGCTTGGGATTCTAGTCTCTTCTCTGCTTTAAAAAGAAAATCAAATCAGTAAGTGCTATCTCACTTAAGAGTTGGAGGAAGGATTGGGTAGGAAGAAAATGGAAGCAGAGAAAGTACTCCTGACATTTATCTACTCCACAAAGGGTGCTGTTGCTGTAGCTACACATTTAGACATTAATGAGTCTTTGAATTTGAGTAGTTTTGGCTGCCTTTACCTTTTCCTTTGTATCCCTCCATAAAGACAGTTGGAAAGCTACCCACCCCCCCCCACCACTTTACAAATGACATTTCTTCTGTCAGAAAGAATAAGGAGCATTGGCTACTATCATCGTCCATGATCTTCCATTCCATAAACCCTGGAAAAGACACAAAAACTGTTACCATTTTTAGACACGTAAGAATTGACCTTAAAATGCTATATATTTATTTTGTTTTGTTTAGTCAAATAAGATGGAAGTTGTTTTTTTTTTTTTTTTTTTTTTTAGATTTATTTCTTTATTCGTACAGAACTGGGGTATAGGCCAGAGATGCGGAGGGTGAGAGTCTTCACCAGAGACAGAGCTGGGAACAGAACAGGCAGATCAATGAAGTACACTGCTGAGGGGAGCAGCGGCGGGTCAGGAGAGGTCTGCCACGCCATGTGGATCTCCTCTGGGGCAGGCGGGGATCGAACTCATGCAGAAGTGGCTTAATCTTCTTAGTGCTGCGCTTTAACCCGCTGTGCCACCAGGGAGGGCCCAGGATGGAAGTTTTAATTTTAGTTATTCTTTATGTTGTTTTCTTCTCATCCTTATTCTTCTAATTACTCGGAATAATCAAGATAATAAAGAAATTGTTTCTTTACTAGAAATTGGATTTATACAACTGAATGTATAACAATCTCATTGTTCTTTTCCTGTGAAGCTTTCAAAAAATTGAAAGGATTAATACCATGTTTGTGTTAATTAATCAGGAAGGTAAATATAACCCTATCAAGATATTTCCTACAGAGATATTGCCTAAAAGATGAAAAATTTAAAATGGACATATCAATTCTCTCCCTTCACTTTGTTCTGTTACATAATGACATTCATTTAGGAATGAGGAATTTCTGACATTTTCAAGGGATCACATAGCCTTCAGATGTTGCTTGGGAGTATCCATTTTATTCATACTATCACAAGTATCCCTGTGCAAAGGATACTGCATATTTTCCACATTTTGGATTCTGTTTTTTGTTTTTTTGTTTTGTTATCAAAGGCATCTATAATGAAGAAACATGGGCTTTTTATTGCAATTTATAAGTACGTGTATGTAGGGTCGGGAAAGAAATTAGTGGGTAGACATCCCTGTCTTGAATATTTAGTCTAATGAAATTGCAACTATGTATGTTTGGCACACATGGGTAGTACTCATGCTGAATAAGAGGCTACACAAATTATAGTTTTGCATAAATGAATAATTTCATATATGTTGATAATTCATGCACTGTCAAGTGATCCAAAGAACAGTGATGCTTTCCAAGATTTTTTTTCCTTTTGCTCAGAGAAACATGATTAGATACTTTCTTTGATATGAGAGGAGAATGAAACAAATGCCCCTCTTCACAAGCTTCCCACAATTTGACAGACTGTGGAGTTGACCTTCAATGTGAGCCTGCCTCGTGTGTCTCAGCAGACCAGAATGCCAACTGTTATTTCTTCTTCTCCCCATGGAAAGACCGGTAAATGTTACCCAGATGAAAGAGAAAAGATTCTATTAAATGTGGTTTTTAGTTAAATCTACCAGGCACTACTATGATGCTTGCGCAAAAGACAGCATTGTTCAGTATTTCCTATTATAATTTCTTCTCCAGTTTCTATCATATTAGGCTCCTCTGGAAGATGCAAGCTAAGGAAACAACTAATGGCGATTGATTTGGAAAGAGATGCAAATATTATATATAGTATTAATGCTTTCCTAGAAGAAAATCCATTGATTATTTGGTAACTTAGATATTTATATACAATACCAACATAAAGTTTACTTATCAAAGTTTTCCAGTTTGAATTCAGACTGTTTTGGGGATAGCAGTAGGTATGCCCGATTAACTGCTAATGTGGTCAAACAGAAGTTTGAGCAAATGGGACTGGAGGCTATTCCCAGAGAATAACAGTATAATAAGAGGAAGAATGAGTTAGACACTAGGGTGCTGTGCCAGCCGCCAACTCATATATTTGATTCTGGGCACAGAATAGCACCTCTTCTACACACCTGCACCTGGCCTAATGTAATGGGTTTTTGTATGGCTCCAAGGAATAAACTCTGATATATGGGAAAACAAAACAACTCAAAACTGGAAGAGTTGTTATAGCAGATACTACAGTAAAAATAGGACTGATCTAAGAAATATTTAATAAAAAGTGACATGGAATTTTAAAAGACCATTCTTTCTATAGCATCACAAAATACTGTTACTCACTTTTGGTTCTTTTTTATTTTATTTTTTTTTGTTTTTGAGAGCAGTGAGAGATGGAGTATTGGCAGCACTTTGACAAGTATTCATATTTGCAAGTACTTGTAAGTCTCCCTTGAGGACACCAAAAATATATAAGGAAGAGACTTTAAAGAAGTCAAAGGTCTCAAGATAGCAAAGATAGTGCTAATTAAATTATTAGTACGAATGTGATTTCATTAATTCCTACAGGATGGTGAGCACTTAGAAAAAGCAGGTTACATTTTTGTATTTGAGTTATCCCTAATCATATTCTCTAATCTCACTGCTCATTCAGTGTTTTCCCATAGGCTGTGAGAAATCAATTATTTCTTAACCCTGATATCTGTAAGTGGAAAATATGAAAATGGAGATTTAAAGAGTAAAATATGGACAGAAAGCACAAAAGATTAACGATAAGTAATCAAGTTTAAAAATATTTTTTTATTAAGTTGATCTATTTGATTTGAACCTTTCTATGGTATTATATAATTATGTTCACTGTTTTTTAAATTATGTATAGAAAAGCAAGAAAGAAGAGTACTTAAGAGGGAATTAAGCATCATTTTCAATTAATTTGCTCTATAAGAATCAGTCAGCTAATGAATCAATTAGCCAAGAGTTATTATGTACCTTTAAAACACCCAATTCTGCCCTTACTATTCAATTAAGACATTATACTGATTTCCCCTTCAATTTTATTTTTGTGGCTCAGCTGTATAGTAACTTGTATAAGAAATCTGTGCACAATCCATCCACATGTGTTGGAATTCCTGGTTTTAATACTTTTTGGTTTTTATTTCCAATTCAAAAGTTAAAAGCAACTTTTGTGGATGAAAATATTTGGAAAATGACCACAAATATAAGTAGTTCCCCAAAAAACAAAGCCTTAAAAATTATACTTTAAATTAGGGTCCCACATGTTCATAGATTCTTTTAGGATCACACTAATAAATATCTTTACAACTTAATTAAGTACTTGAATATCATGAAAGAGTCTAATTCTTCCCCAGATTTCAAGGAAGTGGGACCTGAATGGACCTCTTATAGGTAAAAAACAATCACATTTGTTCTACTCACTGTATTGAACCATCTTGCTAAAGTGAGAGAAAGAATCAGAGATATAGAAAAGCTTTTACCATAGCCCTGAAATTCAGGGTACCTCACCACCAAGATGAAAATTGACTTAAAGATGCAATAAGAGGGCCCTCCCTGGTGGCGCAGCGGGTTAAAGCACAGCACTAAGAAGCTTAAGCCACTTTCGCAAGAGTTCGATTCCCTCCTGCCCTGGAGGAGATCCACATGGCGAGGCAGACCTCCCTGACCCGCCCGCTGCTCCCTCAGCAGTGTACTTCGTCGATCTGCCTGTTATGCTCCCCGCTCTATCTCTGGTGAATCCTCTCATCCTCCGCATCTCTGGCCTGTACCCCAGTTCTGTATGAATGAATAAATAATTCTTTAAAAAAAAAAAAAAAGATGCCATAAGAATCAGTGAGGCAAATTTCCTCCCTCCTCCTCTTCATCTGAACTCAGTTGGCGTGGAGTTCTAGATCATAGACTAAGAAGCTCTCCATCCTGCCATGGAATAAGTAAGTAGATTTGAATCCACCTTTCCATAAAGAACATTTCATTTAACAGCTTTACTGCATATAACTTGTTTGCTGTGAGTTGGATAATCAGATTTAAAGATATTTAAGGTTTACCTTGGTGCATTTCTTGTTAACAAAGCCAAAGAATATATGGGGCACAAACAGAATATTTAGCCACGGCTGTACAACGAAAATACATAAAGGTTTATTGTAGCAACTGACTAACTTGGGCCAAAGACCCAGACTTTAAGTGCTAATTGTAAGTGCTTTAAGACATACTTTTTTTCCCCTCACTAACAATTAACACTTATTCCAGTATATATTTCCCTGGATAAAACATGTGAATGGTCCTGACTGTTTCTTTTCAACTGGCAGCTGTAATGCCATTTAAATATCTAACAAGTTTTCCCAATACCACTTCCACTCTTACAATTACCAGCTGCATCTTGAGCTGAATAATTTTTAATTTAAATTTAATTTGAATAAGGATATCTATCAAACTTGAACTTTAGAATGTGCATGTTTCTTTCTTATGAAAAGTCCAGAGCCTTGCCTCCATCTGTGCTGTGGAACTACTGTCTTAAATGTGCAACAGGATGAGATATTTTAATAGCAGCTTGTCCATCATCTGTATGGAATAATATTCTGAGTAATGTTCTGGTGTCTTTTACATCTAACTGCTCTGCCTTTACAGCCTAATAATATTTATTTAAGTGTTGGACTGGCTGACGAGTTGAGGCTTGGAGACTAGTACTATTAGGATTATATAACCAGGGAAAGATGTCAGCAGTTGGAAAAGGAATATAGAGTGGAAACTATTTTACCAAATAAAAAGGAAAATGACAGTAGAGAAAGACAGATTAATTTCAGATGACATTTTTTTTTTCTTACTCATTTGTAAACCACCTATTTTGTTAACAGTTCTTGGGTTATGTTGTCTATTAGCTGAATAAACATCTGCTATTGTCACTTCAAGTTATGAAACATGCTGGCCCCCTCATTATGAGAGTAAACTGTGCTGGGCAAGCTATACCTGTAGTATCTCATGTGTCAGGGATGGATATAGAAAATTTTATCAGAGATACAAAATGCTAGGAAGCAAAATTAAGAACCCATGTTAGGCACCAAAGTAAAGTAACTGATAATTAAGCTCAAACATCCTTTCATTTAAATTGAAAGTTCAACTTTAAATAGAAATATAAATGCCCCTGCTTTCAATACATGCACAGAGTTACACACACAGAAACATGCAGGAGGAAGCTCACTGGGAGTTTACAAGTTGTATTTTATTTTCTATATAGAAGTATAGCAATAGAGCCCTAGAATGAACTTAAAGAAATAATAAAATCTTATTATTTTTAACAATTCAGTAATGAAATCATTGGCTCTGTCAACCTTGTAAAAATTGACTTGGGTATGAGATCTTAAAAGAATTCTATGTACAGTAATGAGTTAATGATTGTAGGAACATACTGTTGAAATAATGGAGACCACCCTCTTTTCTCTTATCCTTCCCACTAACCGCTCCTTTGTAGTTTCTTTGACTACTTCCTTTTCCATCTGCATCTTTATATGAATGTATTTCAGGAAATCTCTAGCCCTCATCATGTCTCCACTTTCTGCTTCTATAATTTATTCCTTACTGGCAACTTCATTAATAATAACTGCTCTCCTAAAATCTAGATAAGAACTGACAGTTGCCTTCTGGAGCCAGAGCCAAACCCTCTTTATGAAGCAATGACATTTTATCCTCATCAAGTCTAATATACAAATCCATTAGCTTCCTCTGCAAACCAGAGCTTTTGTCTAAATTCCTCTTTCTGTAAATGACTGGTTGCCTTAGGAACAAAATGTAACCTTTGATTCTGTCTTTTTCTCTCCTTCCCCACTCATCCATTGTCAAACCTATAGAATTTTCCTCCACAATATCTCCCTCAGCCCCCTCTCACCATTCAGATGTCATCATCTAATATGGTTCTTCATGGATTTATGTGCAGTAACTTTCCCTCCTGGATAAGCTGCAAATGAATGTGTTGATAACACTTTTGATTCAATTTTAGTAGCCTCTTAATCTATTTCCTTGTTCCCAATCTTTATCAAATAAATGCATATTCTTGTGACAGTTACAGGAACTGTCATAATCACCATTGTCAAAATAATGTCCCTTCTTTGTTTGAAAGCTTCAATGACTTCTCATTATTGATCTTAGAAGCCCTAAACATTTTACCACATCACCCCAATGATAATCTCATGTGTTCTTACAGGAATTTATTTCCTTCTCCATTTGGAAAAAAATAGAATAAACTCCCTCCCAGAAAGTAACAGTTTAACTGATAAGTTATTTTAATAAATTAAAAATTTTTTTAAGGTTTATTTATTTATTCATTGATTTATTTTAAGGTTTATTTATTTATTCATTGAGAACTGGGGTTCAGGCCAGAGATGCAGGTGCAGTGGGAGGATTTACCAGAGACAGAGTGGGGAGTAGAACAGGCAGATCAAGGAAGTACACTGCTGAGGGGAGCAGCGGGCGAGTCAGGAGCAGGAGCTGTCTGTAGTGCCATGTGGTCACCTCCGGGGCTGGGGATGGAACTAGCACAGAAGCAGCTGCGGCCAGCTTGCAGTGCTACTTCTTAACCCGTTGTGCCACCAGGGAGGGTCAAGATCTTTTTAATGTATTTATGCATAAAGAACTGGAGTACAGGCCAGAGGCACAGGGGTGGTAAGAGAATTCACCAGAAACAGAGGGGAACAGAACAGGCAGATTGAGGAAGTACACTGCTGAGGGGAGCAGCGTGGTGACAGGACAAGTCTGCCATGCCATGTGGAGAACCTCCGGGGCGGTGGATCAAACTTGCATTGAAGCAGCTGCAGCTAGCTTCGCAGTGCTGCGCTCCAATCCACTGCACCACCTGGGAAGGCCTGATAAGTTGTTTTAAATTCATTAAAAAGCCTCCAGACTTTGTCATAAGGCTATACAGCCAATGTAGAAACATTCATTCAAGAAGATGCATAAACCCTCAGAACAAGAATCAATGTGCCAGATTTGGGCATAGGGTAAAAATTAGATGAATGTATGGGAGTGGATGTGAAGTCTATTTTTGTATACCATGTTAAAATCAACCAAAAAGCATCCACCAAAAAGATGTGCTGAAAGAGTACAAGTAGACATAATGGCTACATGATGGTAGATGTATGTCAGGCTCTCTCCCCTGCCTCCCTAGCCCTGGCACAACGAACTCAGAACAGGATGTGTGGTAGCAAACTGCACAGAATCATACTCATGGTGATTCCTGAGCCCTACTACCTCTGCCTAACGTCTAAGCTGTCAACAAAAGAGACCAGTGTTAAAACCTCATTATGGTACCATCCATCAGTACAATCAGCTACCTGGTGACGAGTTGATTACATTGAACTCCTTTCACTCTGCCAAAAGGTAGTAATTAATCTTTATAGAGATTAACACATATGTGCCCTCCCTGCCCAGAATACCTTGGCTAGCACCATAGAAGACTTAGAGATCATTTCATCTATTTACAGAGGTTTTCACAAAATATACCTCAGAACAAAGAATCCACTTTATAGTCCTATCATACACTGCACCACACAAAAGCTGCCAGCTTCATAATAGTGTGAACATATCTTTGAAGTTGAATCTAATATGCCATGTGAAGAATATAACTTGAATGCTATATTGTACTTCAGGACAGGAATACACCTCACACAGTGATTATCTCATGGTCTCTCATAGGTGCACTGGGCCCCTCATAGGAGAAAAAATGAACCTGGGAATCTAGGGGTAGAATATCAGTGACTTTTCATATCATCATTTCTGAATTACCCATGTGAAGGGCTCATGTGTCCTGTGTTTACAGATTAATCTCTTGTGGGTGTAGAGACACTTATTGCCAGAAATGAAATGCTTCCACTATGGCATATTTCAACTGCAAAGGGAGAAATCAGTTTGGTGAATGTTTTAATATTTGATATTTTTAAATGGCTGCTGAAAGCTGTTTATTTTATTCATTCATTTGTCTCTAGGTTCCAAAATGTGGAATAAATATTAGTCATGGAAACTATTATTGAGAAAAAGTTCTGAAAAAATTATTCACTTTAATACCCAATTCTAAAGGAAAAAAAATACTAATACATTGTTGATTATTAGTATTTAGTAAATAAATGGATAAAGGAATGAATTATTTACAACAAATGTGAATCATCTGGGAAACACAAATATAAAATTGTGTGGTAAAGTCTTCAGGAATCTCAAGTTTCTATTGGAACTGAAAAACAGAGTCTGTTACTCTATAATAATAAAAATGTAGTTACTTTAAATAATGAAACAGAAGTTACAACTGAACTTCAGCATAAAAATGCTCAATGATTAAATGACCTCATGTCAAGTCATAAAATTATTTAAAAATGAAGTAAATGAATACATCTTTTAAAGAGAATTAAAATATGAATTCTTTCCTTTTGTAACAACTTGGATGAACCAAGAGATTATGCAAAGGGAAATAAGTAAAAAGGAGCAAGGCAAATACTAGATGACTCCACTCATATTTAGGATATAAGGACACAAGACGTAGGAATAGACAAAATTAAGCCAAAAGAAACCCTGGGATCTACCTGTAAAATCAAGGTTACCAAAGAGAGAGCATCGAAATAAGGAGCAAAGGGGAGAGGGGACCCAATGGATTATAGTGGAGGGTTGTAGGTGCCTTGGTGTTTGTGGAGTGACCTATATATGAAGAGCCATAAACCTATATGGAGTGCTGTAAACCAATAATACTTCCATTAAAAAAATAGACTTTAGGCCCTCCCTGGTGGCGCAGCAGGTTAAAGCACTGCACTAAGAAGCTGAAACCACTTCCACATGAGTTCGATTCCTGTCTGCCCCAGAGGAGACCACATGGTGTGGCAGACCTCTCCTGGCCCGCCTGCTGCTCCCCTCAGCAGTGTACTTCGTCGATCTGCCTGTTCTGCTCCCCACTCTGTCTCTGGTGAAGTCTTTCGCCACCCCTGAGTCTCTGGCCTGTACCCCAGTTCTGTATGGACATATAAATAAATCTTAAAAAAAAATAGACTTTAAATAAAAATAACTGGTACATAGGGGGTGCTAGAAAATATCCTAAACATTTACCCAGATTAATTTTCATGTCACTCTATGTCTTGTTTTTCCTACTTTACAGAGAGAATACAGGAAGACAGAGAGATTTAGCACTCAAGGTCACGAGATAGTACATGAGAGTTGAGATATGAACGTAGAGAGTCTTCTGAGTTCATGCTCTTCAGGCTACATATGCTTTCTGTCTAAAGTGTCTGCTCCCAGCGTAACCTTAAATTGTGTAAATAATGAAATGGTTGCTCAAAGTGTTCTTCCTCCCAAGCACCCATACTGTAAGTAGTTCTGCCAATAGGAAATTGTCCTCTGGCTTATGAATGAGTATATACTTGTGGGTGGGAGGAAAGAAGAGGTTGGGGAGAGGGAGACAAGGGGAAGAAGAGAATTAGGAAGTTCTCTCCACTCGGCATTTTACACCCACAACTAGTCCCCACAATCAGAAAAGGCAGCAAAAAGTCTATAATAGGCATCGTGCTCACCTTTTACCTTTAGCTTCATTATCACTTTATTATCACAACTCTTCACAGCAATAGGTCACTGATTCCCCCCATTTTATACATAAGAGCATCAGGGCTGTGAGAGCCTGAGGGACTCTGACATCACCCGGGGGGTTCTGACCTGTGAGGGACTGATTTGTCTGTGGTGTCTCTTCCTAGCTCTTCATGGCGCACCTCGCTTTTGTGGGAGTCATGCATTGGTTTTGGTTTCTCCTTTGCTCTGTGGCATTGGCATTCCCCAAACACGCCCTATTTTTACAATCCATATGGCAGTTATCTTTTGACCCACACAGTTTGCAATCACTGGGGCCGGCTCTTGTTTGCTTTTGTTTTATCTTCCAAACTCAGGGCTCTGATATCCACCTGCAGAGTCGCCTGAGTCTATGCTCTGGAGTGGGGATGGTCAAGGAGGCTTGGGGAAAACCAGGATTCTCCACTGGGCTCTCTGGCCTCAGCTGCTTCCTGCACGATGAGGGCATGAAGACTGCATTTGATAATGAAGAGTCTTCTTTGTGTTTTCTCATTATTTATGCCACATCTGCCTCTCAGCATTTGTGTCAATGAGTCACTATAATTACAGCCGTTGAATAATTTCCTCCTTTTTGCAACAAATACCCAACTGTGTGAGTGCTGCTTCAGAGAAAACAACATTTAAAGTCCTTGCAGCACCACCAGGCAGCAAGACCAACCCTCTCCACATCGTCAGTCACCAAATGAAATGAAGTGGCTTCTGTTCCTGCTCACTCTGGTTGAAAGGGAGACTTGAACATCTCACTGACTGTAAAGTTACCAGATGGAGAAATGTCTTTTTCTATATAAAACCCAATATTTTGACCCCACATCTTGTTTTAGATTATTTACTGAATAAATCATCTTTAAACTAGAGGTGGGAGTGAACTGGGGCGAATCATGTGCTGAACTCTCCATCTCTTTCCTTCCACCTAAAGAAGTAACTCCTTACTCTCTAGCAAAATGCTATAAGGTGAACATTTCATTTAATTAAACATGGAAAGAATTCCTGAATTAAACAAAAGATTTCCCTAAAGATGACTGATCTGTGGTAGAATCTTAAGTGTTTTCAGTTTCTCGTCTTACTTTGTCGCTTCTTTTTGACATTTGCAACTAGTCTTTAGGAAAGATTGGATAAGGGGGTCTGGAGCAAAAGCTATACTGTCCCAGGTCCCCACAGATCTGTGATTTTACTCTACTATAGACAAATAAAAAATAAATAAATAAATCTAGATTATTGTAACTCTCTTTTCTGGTTAGAGTTGGGAGTGTTCAGTGACTGAGCACCATTTACAATTTCTATGTGTGACTCACTGGGTGAAGTGTGAGACATTGTAGATGAGCTCTTGTTTAACTGTGTTTTATGTTTTTCAAGGAAAATACAAATTACCATTTGTATACCAAGCACCATACTAAACAAAAAACTACAAACAATGAACAGACATATAAAGAAATAGGGCGGGCAAGAAATATTAGCTATTTTCTAAGCTAAACTATGTAAGCAGCTTTAGTTTTTCATTTTTTAAGCTGGACATCCTGCCTGTCCATGTGCTTTGGAATGACATAAAACTCATTATTAATGCCCATCAGCCTTCCACTGTACCTTAGATCCACGAGGTTGAGTCTTTTCTTCTAGAATGCTGTGGAAAACTCAGACTAGTTCTTCCACTTCCCTAATATAGTATGGCAATACTTTTGTAAAAAAAAGTATAGGATAGAACCCAAATACAAAATAAAGAGGGGATATGCTCTGACTGAAACGGACTGACGTGTTCCCATTAGTGGCCCTGAGATTTACAGCTCTATAGAATATAGTTATCAAACCACTCACTTAATGATCAAATTAGGAAAGAACAGAGTCCTGGGGATGCAAGTTGTAGTGGGGTCAAAATGTAGGTGATAGCTGGGCAAAGGAACAAAAAAGCAATCAAGCTGCAATGGGGGCAGCTCTCAGGGGGTCAGAGGGGTGCATAGTTGGCATTCACCTGCAACACAGCTTGTAATGCTGAATTTCACTTCATGACACAGGAGTTTGTTTGTTTTTTTTTTTTTCAAACTCAATATCATAATTGAGTTTGGGATGTCAAAGATCTCTGGCCTACATATGACCATCTTATATTCCATGGGGTTTTATATGTTTATGTGCTATGCCTGGAAAAAGTAGAGAAAGCAACACACTCTTCTATGAGGGAAGCATATCATAATGCAGTTTGAATATATAAGATAGAGCTCCAGAAATATGGTTCAAATAGGTTTTTCCCAAGATGTCAGAGCATACATTTTTCTAATATACCTCAACTATTAGGCACTAAAGTTTGTCATATGGCACTAAGGTAATAAAGTTCTTATGAATGAAAGAAAAAAATCTTACCATTACCTTACAGAAAGATTTTCTAGATTTAGGGTCTTCTTCAGAAATAACCATTTTATTAGAGAAACCTATCTTAAGACAGGGTAAAACAAACATCTGGAGGAAAGGTTTTGTCCTATGGAATCACCTCCTCCTCTCCCTTGGTGCTCCTAGCTCCTAACCCATTCTTTAACTCTGGTTATAAAGCCTCAGTCTGTCTTATTTGTTTGAGATTTTACAGCCACATAGATTCTCCACACATATGTAATTATGTTTGGTCTTTTTCTTCTACTAATCTGTCTGATGTTCGTTCATCTGTTTGCTCATCCTGCTGAGAGGGGAGGGACGGGAATTTTTTCCTGTGCTCTTGCAAAGGTTAACTTAGCCCAGAATCAAGAGAAGCAGAAAATGCCACATTCACAGAGAAGCAGAAAATTAAGAGAAGTATAAGACGTTAGGTTGTGCCTAGACAGCATTAAGATTGAGATTAGAATAAAACCTTAGAAAGAGCTCTCCAAACTCAGAGCAACACAGAAACAGGCTTGAATGCTAAAGACCAAAATCTTTATCTGTTATATAAGGACTATCAGCAAACATTTAAATGATTAGTAAATGAAAACAGTAAACAAAGAATTTTTTCTTTTTGTTAAAGTGGTTTGGCTACTTTTGTTGGGAGCTAATAAAAGCTCCTTTGTGATCATCTTGTTTTAGGCAAAATTATTTTTCATGGCTAAAAAACAAAACAGATTTAAGTGGGGCAATGTTGACAAAAATTGCTTCAAGCAATTTTGTATAATAGAATTTCACAGTTTAAAATTAACTACAAACCACTGACCTGGCCCATTGTCTTTCTCAATACTAGAATCTTGCGGCTAGAAATGATGGTTTGCTATTCAAGAATGCAAAAGTGTGATTCAAGAATCAAGTCTTTTCATCTCTCATGGGATATCGTCCTTTATCAGAGCGTTCTTGGTGGATAAATATGTAAATTATTATGCAAAGCAGAATGGAATAATTCAAATTGACAGTTGCCCTATTTAAAAAAAAAAAAGTGGAAGCCTTGAAAATGTGTCTGCTGACAACAAAGGAAGTTCTTATTAAGATCAACATTATTTAGTATCATTTTCATATGTTTTTCAAGCAGGTGAATTCTTTTCATTTTACTTTATCTTTTGAAACTGGGCTTTCCCCCTTTGATAAGGATGATTTCAAAAGGAAAATTTTAATTTTAGTGATAGGTATGTATATTAGAGAAAAGACAGATGAGCTCCTTCACCATTCTCTATAGTAAAATTGTTACATCGTGTGTTCAATAAAGTACATCTATAGTTGCACCTCCTAATAAAGATCATTCCACAGTTCCTGTGAAAATAAAATAATGAAAAACACAGTATTACAATTTGCTATAGCACTAACACTAGTTTGCCCAGTTTTCATACCTGTACCCATTAACTTTGCCTTTCTACTATGACAGAAGACAAGTAGACCCTGATTATATCTTCAATAAACCTTTTATCCATTCTCTGGATCTGTTTGCCTCATAATATTGCCTAGTCCCTCTCCGCCAACATTCCCTTTTTCCTTTGGTGTTGTTTCTTTCTCTTTTT
>NW_004567103.1:61342486-61344164 GCF_000260355.1 Condylura cristata
AGGGAGGGTTTTTCACAATCCTTTTTCCTTTCAGATGCAGTCCCTGCAACATTCCCATCACCAATTCACCATGCACTATCAACATGTTTTGGATGACTTCCACTATCATGAGTCTACCAACATTCATATTGAAACAAACAAAAAACTACCTTGACTCCAAACTATGACCACATGTCTTGTCTTCTCTCAATAGCAAGACTCCTAGCAAGGTCCTTATACATTTGTTGTTTCTACTACTTTGCCTCCTATTCTCTCCTTAGTCCAATCATGCATCATCCAGTGATAAAGTTCATTATGAAGGTCTCTGATGACTCACAACTTGCTTAAGTTATTGGTTCTTTGTTTTATTCTTACCTGATTTTGTAGCAATTCTTGATACTCTCTTCTTGAACATATTCCTGTTTAGATTTGAAGAAGCCTTGATGCTCTTCAACTTCAAAAACATCCCTAACCATCTATACATTGATATCTAACTCTTTACCCAGTTATCTTATCTTCTATAATGTCATTCTCTAAGTCGTATGGCTTTGAAAATATCTACTAACTCTGGTGAGTATTTCCATCTCTAACTTCTCTGATCAACATCAGATTCATAAGCAACTATTTACCAAGTATCATCAGTTGGAAATCCAGTACTCACCACAAACAACATGGCCAAAAAGAGAAACATTGTATCCCCAAGCCCACAAATCACACAAATCCTAGAATTCTGTCAACCAAGTCTTTCACATTGCATAAATAAATATGTTATCTTTCTAGGGACTATGGTCAAATCCTGTCTTTAGCTTGATATGTTCTTCCTATTTTATATGAATGCACCAGTATAACTTGTTGCTCTATGACCAGTAGCTATTTTGAACCTGAACACTATTGTTAGAACCAGAGCCAAAGACAGTATCTCTGGCCAGAATCTTACCTCATTGCAGTGGGAGTAATCATTTTAGATTTTACTTATTTATTTACCTTTACTGTGAAATCTCAAATCCACCTCCTCTGCTCACTTTCTTGTCTGTTACACTTCCACCTGAGTACCTGGAATATTATTTTCCCTAGCACATAATGGCAACTTCTCCATATTCAGGTTTCAATTTACATGTTGCCTCTTCAGGGAAAATTTCCTACAGCAACAGGGCTAAATAAGAACTTGGACAATGCAGTCATTTCTCTTTTTCATATTATGTTATTTCATTTCAATTGTAGCACTGAATATAAAAGTGGGATTATTTTATTTTCCCCTGACTATTTCTTCAAGCATAACTACAAGATTCCCATGAACAAAGACTCCTTTTTTTTTTTGCTTCCTTAAATCTAAATTAATACCTAGTACATAGTATGTACTAACAAATATTTGAGAATGAATATTAACTACTTAAAAATTCAAATAGGGATTTTACCTCTGTGGTTGTGTCTTTCATACTTGTGTAAAATTCGTGATAGTTCATTAAACCAAATATGATAGTTAAATTGTGTGTTCACATGTGTGCGTGCGTGTGTGTGTGTGTGACTTCAGAGATGACGACATGGTTTAAGTTGGAACAACATTTATGAAACAATATTAAAATACTCTAACAGATGCAAGTAACATTTTTTTTAAAGATTTTATTTATTTATTCATATGGAACTGGGGTACAGGCCAGAGATGCAGAGGGTGAGAGGATTCACAAGAGACAGAGTGGGG